>NC_064852.1:111841955-112141955 GCF_024139225.1 Suncus etruscus | reverse complement strand
AGTGAGTAGAGGTAGATAGAGGAGTGACAGCTTGGGAAGTTAGATATGAAATGTCTAGTCTATTTTTATTATTTTTTTGGGGTCAACTCACTGGTTTTCAGTGGCTTTCCCTGCTCTACTTGGGGATCACTTCTCACTATGCAGGATACAATGTGGTGCTGGAATCCAATCTGAGTCTCATGTATGAACAGTGTGTGCTCAACCCATTGATCTATCACTTTGTCCCCAAGATTTTTGATCTTACTATGAAAATTCATGACATATACTTGTATCTAAATCATGGTGAAATGTAGAACATTTTGTTCTTCATTCTCCTTGTTTTCCTTCTTATTTTAAAATAAATCCTGTTTATCTGCATTCAATTTTCTTTATTTTGAAAGTGGTCAATACTTATTCAGAATCATGGTATAAAGCAGAAAAATGAAAAAATAAGAAAAAACTTATTCCAAAGAGCAAGTATGAATAATCCATTTCTTAATTAGAGTTATTTTATCTATGTGTGAAATACACATAGTTATGTTTTTTTTATAACTGGAGTTATAGTTCATATAGTTCGAAGTTAAGAACTGTTGGGCTAGAGATTGCCTTAGGGAAGAAGTCTGTCTAGCATCTGGCTGACTCATATTCAATTCCAGACACCTCCATGGTTCCTGGGCATTCCAGAAATTTAGTCCAGAGCAGAGTAGGTATAAAGCAGAGCTGTATGTGACCTAAAACAATAACAACAATAACAACAAATTAGCTAATTAAGTTTTCTTTAATACTGTTAAAATGATATCTCGTCCTTTTCCCCTTTTCCTTTTCTTTCCTTCCATTGTCTCCTTTAAAATAACCTCTTCAAGGGCTGCAGAGGGTTTTTTTTTCTTGCCACACCCGGTGACGCTTAGGGGTTACTTCTGGCTATGCGCTCAAAAATTGCTCCTGGCTTGGGGGACCATATGGGAGGGACACCGGAGGATCGAACTGCGATGCTCAGGGGTTACTCCTGGCTGTCTGCACAGAAATAGCTCCTGGCAGGCACGGGGGACCATATGGGACACCGGGATTCGAACCAACCACCTTAGGTCCTGGATCGGCTGCTTGCAAGGCAAACTGCTTGCAAGGCAAACGTCGCTGTGCTATTTCTCCGGGCCCTAGGAGAGATGTTTTAATGGACAAACGGTCTGTTCTGCACATTGGGGGCAAGGGAGCTTGATTTTTCAGCACTCTGTGGTTCCCACGTACTGCCAGAAGCAAATCTCCAGTACAGAGCTGGATATTCTCTTATCAACACCAGGAGTGGCTTTCAAATAAAACCAAAACTTAAAAGAATCTTAAGAGCTTTTATAAATGTTATTTTTCTTTCTTCATGAAAATATTAAAGGGATATTTTTATCAATTGTCTACACTTGTAGATGAGAGAGAAAGAGGGAAATAGAAAGAGAACAGTTGTTAGTTGCCAAGTATGAGATATAGAATCACATTCTGTAGTCCAATGACAATGGATACCTTATTCCACTGGTTAGTGCAAAGAAAAGAATTAATGTTTATGATTTCTGGGTAAAATTATATTGATCTAATTAGACAGATTAGATAAGCCTACCATGTAGAAAATAGTGTACATGGTAGATCTTGGGAACAAAAATACAAAGAAGCCAACCAAAAAATCCTTCCTTAGAAATCTCTGCTCCTCAGATTAGTCCAAGGTTGGTATCTGATAACTTGGATTTTATTTATTTATTTTTTTTGGGGCCACACCCATTTGATGCTCAGGGGTTACTCCTGGCTAAGCGCTCAGAAATTGCCCCTGGCTTGGGGGGACCATATGGGACGCTGGGAGATCGAACCGAAAGCCGGTCCTTCCTTGGCTAGCACTTGCAAGGCAGACACCTTACCTCTAGCGCCACCTCACCGACCCCAATAACTTGGATTTTAGAGTGTTGCTACCACACATGAGTAACTAAACAATTCGAGGAGTGTGAGGTGCTGAAGATCCTCTTCTCGAAATTTTGTGCTGGGCAAGGCCCCTCATTTCTCATCTCCAGTAAAAACCTTGTTCCTGAGTCTCCAATAAACTTCCTTCCTTCCACATCTCCCAGGGATATCACAGTCACTTCTGGTCAAATGAGTGTCTGATGTGCAACTTCACAAGGTATATCCTTCTAGAGCATTTCTTCTGGGGTTTGCTCTCTGAGTCTCTTCCTCTTGCTGACTTTGTTTTGGACCTTTGGTTGCCAGAAAATAGAGACAATAGTGAAATAGTGACAATAGTGAAATAATAGTGCTAGGATTTCTCCTCGAAACTCCTCAGAACTGGAAGTGTTCTAGAGGACCCTGATAAAATGACAGTGAAAGACACTTAAGAAACCAACAACACTGTTTTATCATTTGAAATACATACCAGACTGATGGAAATCAAGAAAGGCATATTAGCTGAGACTAATAAGGGACCTTGGTCTGGTTCCTTCTAGAAAGTATATATATCTGGGACCACTGGGCTATATTTGAAAGTGGAAAAATAGATGGGACTTCCTAGTACCTTTCTTGCAACTTTTTTGGGGTCCATGTTTAGAAAGGTTTCAAAAATAAGCAGTTTCTCAAAAGTATTAAAACACATATTAAAATTAATTACTTTATTAAACACCATGGTACCAAGGTTGTTTATAACACAATTGCTTTTTATTCCCCACAGATACAAAATAGTTTATGATTGACTCTCAGTCATACAATGTCCTTCACCAGTGCACATTTCCTGTCACCACTATTCCCAGTCTTCCTCCTGTCCTCCTCCTACCTGCCTCTAGGGCACATATTCTCTCTCTCTCTCTCTCTCTCTCTCTCTCTCTCTCCTTTAAGACACTGTGATTTCCACTATTGTTATTGGAAAGGCTATCATACCTATCACTTTATCTTCTTTCAGCACTCAGTTCCTGGCCAGAGTGATCATTTCCAACTCTCATTGTCATAGTGTTCCCTTCTCTGCTCTAACTGCTCTCCCCATTCTTTGTGTCAAGCTTCCTACCATGGACTGGCCCTCCTGGCCCTCAACTTTACTGTCTCTGGATATTATTACCATATTCTCTTCTTTTTTATATCCCACAAATGAGTGAAAACACATTTTTATTACACACTGTCACTATTCTTTTCTTTTTCTTTTTTTTTTTTTTTTAGTTTTTTTTGGGTCACACCCGGCAGTGCTCAGGGGTTACTCCTGGCTGTCTGCTCAGAAATAGCTCCTGTCAGGCACGGGGGACCATATGGGACACCGGGATTTGAACCAAGCACCTTTAGCCCTGGATCGACTGCTTGCAAGGCAAACGCCGCTGTGCTATCTCTCTGGGCCCACACTGTCACTATTCTACCAAGTGACTTTACCATACTTTCCTTTGCCCAGTGGATCTCCACCCTAATGAACACAAGACTTACTTGAGAGTTTAAAAACATCTGTGTGCCAAGGTCCTATTCCAAGAGACTGTGATCCAGTTGTTCTAATGACTGGCCTAACCAACACTGTTATAAAAATAAAACTTCTCAATTGATTTCTACATATAGCTAGAGTTGAGAGAAAAAGTTATGTGCACCCAGAATTGGGCCAGGAAAGCAATAAGAATAACTGATCTCTTAATTGGACTCTGTGTTTATATATATATATATATATATATTTTATTTAAACACCTTCGTTACATACATGATTGTGTTTGGGTTTCAGTCATGTAAAGAACACCACCCACCACCAGTGCAACATTCCCATCACAAATGACCTAATCTCCCTCCTCCCCACCCGACCCCCACCTGTATTCTAGACAGGATTTCCATTTCCCTCATACATTCTGATTATTATTAGAACAGTTCAAAATGTAGTTATTTCTCTAACTATACTCATCACTCTTTGTGGTGAGCTTCCTGAGGTGAGCTGGAACTTCCAGCTCTTTTCTCTTTTGTGTCTGAAAATTATTATTGCAAGAATGTCTTTCATTGTTCTTAAAACCCATAGATGAGTGAGACCATTCTGCGTTTTTCACTCTCCCTCTGACTTATTTCACTCAGTATAATAGATTCCGTGTACATCCATGTATAGGAAAATTTCATGACTTCATCTCTCCTGACAACTGCATAATATTCCATTGTGTATATGTACCACAGTTTCTTTAGCCATTCATCTGTTGAAGGGCATCTTGGTTGTTTCCAGATGCTATGGTAAATAGTGCTGCAATGAATATAGGTGTAAGGAAGGGGTTTTTGTATTGTATTTTTATGTTCCTAAGGTATATTCCTGGGAGTGGTATAGCTGGATCATATGGTAGCTCGATTTCCAGTTTTTGGAGGAATCTCCATATCACTTTCCATAATGGTTGAGCTAGACGGCATTCCACCAGCAGTGGATAAGAGTTCCTTTCCACATCCCTGCCAACACTGTTTATTCTCATTCTTTGTGATGTGTGCCATTCTCTGGGGTGTGAGGTGGTATCTCATCGTTGTTTTGATTTGCATCTCCCTGATGATTAGTGATGTGGAGCATTTTTTCATGTGTCTTTTGGCCATTTGTATTTCTTCTTTGTCAAAGTGTCTATTCATTTCTTTCCCCCATTTTTTGATGGGATTAGATGTTTTTTTCTTGTAAATTTCTGTCAGTGCCTTGTATATTTTGGAGATTAGCCCCTTACCTGATGGGTATTGGGTGAATAGTTTCTCCCACTCAGTGGGTGGCTCTTGTATCCTGGGCACTATTTCCTTTGAGGTGCGGAAGCTTCTCAGCTTAATACATTCCCATCTGTTAATCTCTGCTTTCACTTGCTTAGAGAGTGCAGTTTCCTCCTTGAAGATGCCTGTAGTCTCAATGCCTATGTGTTGTTCTATATATCTTATGGTTTTAGGTCTGATATTGAGGTCTTAAATCCATTTGGATTTTACCTTAGTACATTATGTTAGCTGGGGGTCTAAGTTCAATTTTTTGCAAGTGGCTATCCAGTTGTGCCAACACCACTTGTTGAAGAGGCTTTCCCTGCTCCATTTAGGATTTCCTGCTCCTTTATCAAAAATTAGGTGATTGTATGTCTGGGGAACATTTTCTGAGTATTCAAGCCTATTCCACTGATCTGAAGGCCTGTCCTTATTCCAACACCATGCTGTTTTGATAACTATTGCTTTGTAGTAAAGTTTAAAGTTGGGGAAAGTAATTCCTCCCATATTCTATTTCCCAATGATTGCTTTAGCTATTCTAGGGTGTTTATTGTTCCAAACGAATTTCAAAAGTGCCTGATCCACTTCTTTGAAGAATGTCATGAGTATCTTTAGAGGGATCGCATTAAATCTGTATAATGCCTTGGGGAGTATTGCCATTTTGATGATGTTAATACTGCCAATCCATGAGCAGGGTATGCGTTTCCATTTCTGTGTGTCCTCTCTTATTTCTTGGAGCAGAGTTTTATAGTTTTCTTTGTATAGGTCCTTCACATTTTTAGTCAACTTGATTCTAAGATATTTGAGTTTGTGTGGCACTATTGTGAATGGGGTTGTTTTCTTAATGTCCATTTCTTCCTTATTACTATTAATGTATAGAAAGGCCATTGATTTTTTTGTGTTAATTTTGTAGCCTGCCACCATGCTATATGAGTATATTGTTTCTAGAAGCTTTTTGGAAGAGTCTTTAGGGTTTTCTAGGTAGAGTATCATGTCATCTGCAAACAGTGAGAGCTTGACTTCTTCCTTTCTTATCTGGATTCCCTTGATATCTTTTTCTTGCCTAATCGCTATAGCAAGTACTTCCAGTGCTATGTTGAATAGGAGTGGTGAGAGAGGACAGCCTTGTCTTGTGCCAGAATTTAGAGGGAAGGCTCTTAGTTTTTCTCCATTGAGGATAATATTTGCCACTGGCTTGTGGTGGATGGCCTTAACTATATTGAGAAAGGTTCCTTCCATTCCCATCTTGCTGAGAGTTTTGATCAAGAATGGGTGTTGGACCTTATCAAATGCTTTCTCTGCATCTATTGATATGATCATGTGGTTTTTATTTTCCTTGTTGCTGATGTTATGTATTATGTTGATAGATTTACGGATGTTAAACCATCCTTGCATTCCTGAAATGAAACCTACTTGATCATGGTGGATGATCTTCTTACTGAGGCATTGAATCCTATTTGCCAGGATTTTGTTGAGGATCTTTGCATCTGCATTCATCAGCGATATTGGTCTGTAATTTTCTTTTTTCATAGCATCTCTGTCTGGTTTAGGTATCAAGGTGATGTTGGCTTCATAAAAGCTATTTGGAAGTGTTTCCGTTTGTTCAATTTCATGAAAGAGTCTTGCCAGGATTGGTAATAGTTCCTCTTGAAAAGTTTGAAAGAATTCATTAGTGAATCCATCTGGGCCTGGGCTTTTCTTTTGGGGCAGACATTTGATTACCGTTTTAATTTCATTGATGGAGATGGGGGTGTTTAGATATGCTACATCCTCTTCCTTCAACCGTGGAAGATTATAAGAGTCCAAGAATTTATCCATTTCTTCCAGGTTCTCATTTTTCGTGGCGTAGAGTTTCTCAAAGTAGTTTCTGATTACCCTTTGAATCTCTGTCATATCAGTAGTGATCTCTCCTTTTTCATTCCTAATCGAGGTATCAAGTTTCTCTCTCTTTCTTTGTTAGGTTTGCCAGTGGTCTATAAATCTTGTTTATTTTTTCAATAACCAACTTCTGTTTCGTTGATCTTTCGGATTGTTTTTTGGGTTTCCACTTCGTTGATTTCTGCTCTCAGCTTTGTTATTTCTTTCTGTCTCCCTATTTTTGGGTCCTTTTGTTGAGCACTTTCTGGTTCTATTAGCTGTGTCATTAAGGTACTCAGGTAAGCTCCTTTTTTCCTGATGTGTGCTTGCAAAACTATAAATTTTCCTCTCAGTACTGCTTTTGCTGTGTCCCATAAGTTCTGATAGTTTGTGACTTTATTGTCATTTGTTTCCAGGAAACCTTTGATTTCCTCCTTGATTTCATCTCGGACCCACTGGTTATTCAGTATGAGGCTGTCTAACTTCCAGGTGTTAAAGTTTTTCTTCTGTGTCCCTTTGGAATTCACAAATAATTTCAGAGCCTTGTGGCCAGCGAAGGTAGTCTGCAACATTTCTATCTGCTTGATATAATGAAGGTATGTTTTATGTGCCAGCATGTAGTTTATCCTGGAGAATGTCCCATGTACATTGGAGAAGAATGTGTATCCAGGTTTCTGGGGATGGAGTGTCCTATATATATCCACTAGGCCTCCTTCTTCCATTTCTCTTTTCAGGTCTAGTATATTCTTATTAATTTTCAGTCTGGTTAACCTATCCAGTGTTGACAAAGCCGTGTTGAGGTCCCCCACATTTATTGTGTTGTTATTGATATCCTTCTTCAGATTTGTCAACAGTTGTATTAAATATTTTGCTGGCCCCTCATTCGGTGCATATATGTTTAGGAGAGTTATTTCTTCCTGCTCCACATACCCCTTGATTAATATAAAATGTCCATCTTTGTCCCTTACAACCTTCCTGAGTATAAAGTTTGCATTATCTGATATTAGTATGGCCACTCCAGCCTTTTCATGGGTGTTGTTTGCTTGGATAATTTTTCTCCAGCCTTTCATTTTGAGTCTATGTTTGTTCTGACTATTCAGGTGCGTTTCTTGTAGGCAGCAGAAGGTTGGATTGAGTTTTTTTGATCCATTTAGCCACTCTGTGTGTCTCTACTGGTGCATTTAGTCCATTGACATTGAGAGAAAGAATTATCCTGGGATTTAATGCCATCTTTATAACAAAATTTGGTGTGTCTTTTGGTTAGTCTTGTCTTAAATTAGGTCTTTCAGTTTTTCACTTAAGACTGGTTTTGAGTCTGTAAAGTTTCTGAGCTGTTTTCTGCTTGTGAAACCATGTATTCTTCCATCAAACCGAAAAGTGAGTTTTGCTGGGTACAGTATTCTATGTGAAGCATTCATTTCATTCAGTCTTGTCACAATGTCCCACCACTGCTCTCTGGCAGTGAGTGTTTCTGGTGACAGGTCTGCTGTAAATCTCAAGGATGCTTGCTTGAATGTAATTTCCCCTTTTGATCTTGCTGTTTTCAGAATTCTGTCTCTATCTGTGGGATTCTTCATTGTGACTGGATGTGTCTTGGGGTATTTTTTCTGGGGTCTCTTTTGGTTGGTACTCTTCGAGCATGCAGGATTTGATCACATATATTCTTTAGCTCTGGGAGTTTCTCTTTAATGATGTTCTTGACCGTTGATTCTTCCTGGAAATTTTCTTCCTGGATCTCTGGGACTTCAATGATTAATAAGTTGTTTCTGTTGAGCTTATCATAGACTTCTATTTTCATCTGTTCCCATTCTTTGACTAATTTTTCCATTGTCTGTTCATTTGCTTTAAGTTTTTTTTCCAGTCTCTCCTGCTGTATGGAATTGTTATGTATCTCATCTTCCACAGCACCAAGTCTATTCTCAGCTTCTGATACCCTGTCCCAGAGCTTATCCATTTTGTCATTCACTTCATTTACTGAGTTTTTCAGGCATGTTATTTGACATATTATTTCAGTTTGGAGTTTTGTGATTTCTGTCTTCATATTTTTTTGGTTCTTATTAGTGTTCTGTTCAACTCGATCCATGGTTTCTTTGAGTTCTTTGAGCATCTTCCATATTGCTAATCTAAAGTCCTTATCTGAGAGATTAGTTGGTTGGTCATTATCTGGTCCTCAGAATTGTCATCTTCATTCTCTATGTCTGGTGCTGGCCTGCGTTGTTTCCGCATTGTCACACTTGTATTGTGGGTTTTTCTTCGTGTTGTGGTAGTATTCATTGGCTAAATGATGCAGGCAGAACACTCCTCTGGCTTCGCTCTTTCTGGATGGGTCGACTTGCCTCCAAGGGAGGGCAGTCCTCTCTGGATGAAGCCTCACACAGGATCAAATCTTAGGCCTGAGCACGCAGCAGAGAAGACAGTCCAGAGAGAAATGCTGGGCTTCAGTGATCCAGCACAGTTCTTAGTGTGATTTTTTTCTTCTAGTTGTGATGGTGTTCTTTTCTTAGAAAGAGCGCATGTCTGCGTAGCAAAGCGGAGCAAAGTGCTCTGCTGGAGCCTCTTTTTGGCCCACTCCCAAGAGGTTCACGCAACAGGATAGTAGACAGACACACACAGGCAGCACTCACAATTTTTCACAGTGAGGCCGGACTCTTTGGATTATTTCTTTCCAAAACTTTTCAGTACTATTGTTTGTTCACAAATGGATAGGGCATTGGCCTTGCATGTAGTGGATCTGACGTTGATCCCTGGCATCACATATGATTTCTGAGCACTGTTAGGAGCTACTCCTAAGCACAAAGCCAGGAGCAATATCTGAGCACAGTTGAATGTGGCTCAAAACAAAATAAAACAAATAAAAAAGAATCTTTAAAAGTGAAACTTTCATCCTCTTTTATATTCTTCACATCCGTTCCAGAAATCATGAGACATTAATATCTATGTATATGCATTTATTTAAAATTGTTGTGAGGATCACACAGCCCTGGTTAGAGGGCTGTGGTCATGGCACAAAGTTAAGCCCAGATCATTCATTCAAGGCATTGGCCCTCCATTTGAAGCACATACTTGACTTAGAATATACACACATATTATATAATATCAGATATATTTTGGAACAGCACTCAGGGCTTTCTCCTAGCTCTGTGCCCCAGGTGGTGCTCAGGGGACCATATATGGTACATGGAATCAGACCGGAGGTAGCACTCTTACTATCTCGTTGATTCCTGAACTACGTTAGTTCCTATTAACCTTTTTCAAAGTTGTTCTGAAAACCAAACAGTCCATTTTCTGTTTTCTATACCTATGTGCCTCATTTTAGCACTGTAAATATCTGTGTTAATATGATAGAAAAAGTGGTTATTTGGGATTTTGCTTATTTTATTTTTTTCAGTGAATGATTTATTTCTGCTTTCTTGTTTTTTGAAATAATATCTTTATATAAACACCATAGTTAGAAATATTTTTGTAATTGGGTTTCAATCATAAAAAGTACACCCTCTTCACCAGTGAAACCTTTCTGCCACCAATGCCCCCTCATCTCCCTTCTCCCCAACCTGTATTAGAGACAGGTATTTTATTTCTCTCACTCACTACCATTGTCATGATAGTTGTTGGTGTAGTTATTTCTCTAACTGCACTCACCACTCTTTGTGGTAAGCTTCACATCATGGGTCAATCCTTCCAGCCCTCATCTCTATTATCTCTGGGATTATTATAGTATTGTCTTTTATTTTTCTTAAATCCCATAGCTGAGTGAGACTATTCTGTGTCTATCTCTCTCCCTCTGACTTCTTTTACTCAGCATAATAGTTTCCATGTCATCCATGTATAAGAAAATTTCATGGCTTCATTTTTCATGACAGCTGCATAGTATTTCATTGTGTATATGTTCATTTTCTTTAGCTACTCATCTGTTTGTTGGGCATCTGGGTTGTTTCCAGATTCTGGCTGGAAATAGTGCTGCAATGAACATAGGCATGCAGGAGGCATTTTTGTATCATGTTTTTGTGTTCTAAGGCTATATCCATCCCTACGAGTGGTATTTCTTTTTTTTTTTTTTTTTTTTTTTAATTTTTTTTTTATTTAAACACCTTGATTACATACATGATTGTGTTTGGGTTTCAGTCATAAAAGGAACACCACCCATCACCAGTGCAACATTCCCATCACCCAAGTCCCAAATCACCCTCCTCCCCACCCAACCCCCGCCTGTACCCTAAACAGGCTCTACATTTCCCTCATACATTCTCAATATTAGGACAGTTCAAAATGTAGTTATTTCTCTAACTAAACTCATCACTCTTTGTGGTGAGCTTCCTGAGGTGAGCTGGAACTTCCAGCTCTTTTCTCTTTTGTGTCTGAAAATTATTATTACAAGGGTGTCTTTCATTTTTCTTAAAACCCATAGATGAGTGAGACCATTCTGCGTTTTTCTCTCTCTCTCTGACTTATTTCACTCAGCATAATAGATTCCATGTACATCCATGTATAGGAAAATTTCATGACTTCATCTCTCCTGACAGCTGCATAATATTCCATTGTGTATATGTACCACAGTTTCTTTAGCCATTCATCTGTTGAAGGGCATCTTGGTTGTTTCCAGAGTCTTGCTATGGTAAATAGAGCTGCAATGAATATAGGTGTAAGGAAGGGGTTTTTGTATTGTATTTTTGTGTTCCTAGGGTATATTCCTAGGAGTGGTATAGCTGGATCGTATGGGAGCTCGATTTCCAGTTTTTGGAGGAATCTCCATATCGCTTTCCATAAAGGTTGAACTAGACAGCATTCCCACCAGCAGTGGATAAGAGTTCCTTTCTCTCCACATCCCCGCCAACACTGTTTATTCTCATTCTTTGTGATGTGTGCCATTCTCTGGGGTGTGAGGTGGTATCTCATCGTTGTTTTGATTTGCATCTCCCTGATGATTAGTGATGTGGAACATTTTTTCATGTGTCTTTTGGCCATGCGTATTTCTTCTTTGTCAAAGTGTCTGTTCATTTCTTCTCCCCATTTTTTGATGGGGTTAGATGTTTTTTTCTTGTAAAGTTCTGTCAGTGCCTTGTATATTTTGGAGATTAGCCCCTTATCTGATGGGTATTGGGTGAATAGTTTCTCCCACTCAGTGGGTGGCTCTTGTATCCTGGGCACTATTTCCTTTGAGGTGCAGAAGCTTCTCAGCTTAATATATTCCCATCTGTTAATCTCTGCTTTCACTTGCTTGGAGAGTGCAGTTTCCTCCTTGAAGATGCCTGTAATGTCCTGTAGTGTTTTGCCTATGTGCTGTTCTATATATCTTATGGTTTTGGGGCTGATATCGAGGTCTTTAATCCATTTGGATTTTACCTTTGTACATGATGTTAGCTGGGGGTCTAAGTTTAATTTTTTGCAAGTGGCTATCCAATTGTGCCAACACCACTTGTTGAAGAGGCTTTCCCTGCTCCATTTAGGATTTCCTGCTCCTTTATCAAAAATTAGATGGTTGTACGTCTGGGGAACATTTTCTGAGTATTCAAGCCTATTCCACTGATCTGAGGACCTATCCTTATTCCAATACCATGCTGTTTTGATAACTGTTGCTTTGTAGTACAGTTTAAAGTTGGGAAAAGTAATTCCTCCCATATTCTTTTTCTCAATGATTGCTTTAGCTATTCGAGGGTGTTTATTGTTCCAAATGAATTTCAAAAGTGTCTGATCCACTTCTTTGAAGAATGTCATGGGTATCTTTAGAGGGATGGCATTAAATCTGTATAATGCCTTGGGGAGTATTGACATTTTGATGATGTTAATCCTGCCAATCCATGAGCAGGGTATGTGTTTCCATTTCCGTGTGTCCTCTCTTATTTCTTGGAGCAGAGTTTTATAGTTTTCTTTGTATAGGTCCTTCACATATTTAGTCAAGTTGATTCCAAGATATTTGAGTTTGTGTGGTGCTATTGTGAATGGGGTTGTTTTCTTAATGTCCATTTCTTCTTTATTACTGTTGGTGTATAGAAAGGCCATTGATTTTTGTGTGTTAATTTTGTAGCCTGCCACCTTGCTATATGAGTCTATTGTTTCTAGAAGCTTTTTGATAGAGTCTTTAGGGTTTTCTAAGTAGAGTATCATGTCATCTGCAAACAGTGAGAGCTTGACTTCTTCCTTTCCTATCTGGATTCCCTTGATATCCTTTTCTTGCCTAATCGCTATAGCAAGTACTTCCAGTGCTATGTTGAATAGGAGTGGTGAGAGAGGACAGCCTTGTCTTGTGCCAGAATTTAGAGGGAAGGCTTTCAGTTTTTCTCCATTGAGGATAATATTTGCCACTGGCTTGTGGTAGATGGCCTTCACTATATTGAGAAAGGTTCCCTCCATTCCCATCTTGCTGAGAGTTTTGATCAAGAATGGGTGTTGGACCTTATCAAATGCTTTCTCTGCATCTATTGATATGATCATGTGGTTTTTATTTTTCTTGTTATTGATGTTGTGTATTATGTTGATAGATTTACGGATGTTAAACCAGCCTTGCATTCCTGGGATGAACGAGTGGTATTTCTGAAACATATAGGAGATTAATTAAATATTGTGGGCCAGACCTAATGGCACTCAGGGATTACTTCTGTCTCTGCACTCAGAAATCACTCCTGGCAGATTCAGGGGACCATATGGGATGCTAGGGATTAAACACAGGCTGACCATGTGCAAGGCAAATGCCCTATCCACTGTGCTATTGTTTCAGCTTCTGCCTTTTTTTGTTATTTATTTGTTTTTGGATCACACCCGGCAGTGCTCAGGGGTTACTCCTGGTTCTATGCTCAGAAATCGCTCCTGGCAGACTCAAGGGACCATATGGGATGCCAGGATTTGAACCACCATCCTCCTGCATGCAAGGCAAACACCCTATCTTCATGCTATGTCTCCGGCCCCCAGCTCCTGCTTCTTAAAAAAAATTTTAGGGTGCAAAACAGTTTTTGTTGTCCACTAGCATTTCCTTTTCCAAAAGGAAGTAATCTTTCTGTTTGTTGGGGTAATAGTTCCCCCCCCCCCGGTAGTTTTTATGTAAGTGCTTTATTATAGTTGTTGCAGTACTCTGCCAGTTTGTTTCTTAATTTAGGTCATTTTACTTTTTTAGACAAAGAACATATTCTTGGGCATGAGGGGATCTGTTGTTAGTGCAGGAAGGGTGGCCAAAATTCAGGCTTGTACTATATCTGGAAGAGGCTTCTAAGACAGAGGATAGAGAAAATGCTACATTCTTTGGCTAAGGAACTTAGTGATTTTGTTTTCTTGGGAGTATTTGGGAATGGAAAATGTCTATCAAATCCAACCCAATTTATTTATTTTATAAAAATATTGGAGGAAAAGCCCTGATTTGAGAACCAGTAAAATAAATAAAATATACTATAGTTATTTTTCTTTGCACTCATTAAGCATTTGGAAAAGCAGATGCCAATTGTAACACAGACTTGAAGAAAATCTTGCTTAAAATATGAGTTCACGGAAGAAGTGCTGTGTGGGTTGGGGAAAAAAAACACAGGAATAAGCAGATTGTATCCCCTATGACTGAGAAAAATATTCTGGGAGAACAGCAGCCAAAATTACTGTATTAGTCACTGTTGCAGGTCAAGAACGTTATCATCAAATGATGTAGAAAAAAAAAGAGAAAAGCCCAGGAAAGGTAGATAAAGGGGTCTCATCTAGATCAGAGAAAGAAGCCAGGAGAATCTGTAAAACTTCCTCAAACCCCCCTCCCCCACTCCAGGTCAGTGGAAGACATCTGCCACCAGGGGGAGCTCGGATCTCACTTCCTTCCCATCACCTCCAAGAGGCTATTAGGTGGGTCAAGTCCAAGTTTGGGTCTCCAGCAACTGTTATCTCTCCCCTAAGAAAGAAAGGTTAGATATTGTTCCTTGTGGCTAAAGTTCATTTGGGGTTCATATTTTGTGTCTCCTACCCTTTGTAGAGTTAAAAAACCCTAAACACTGGTCTTGTCCTTAATGATAACAGTTTTGATTAAATGAGTTGCTGTTTGTCCTGGAAAGTGTTGGGAGGTGATGGAACTAAGAAAAGCTTTGCTTTACTTGCTTTATCTTATAGGGTCTTGATTGGAATTGTCTTTTTCTTTCTATCCATGCCAGATGCTGGGATGACGGATGAGTAGGCTGCCCGTGCTGGGTGATGAGACAGAATTGCTTTCAAGACAAAAAAGATTGCATCTCCAGAGCTTGTCTCTAGTGGTAGGGCGTTTGTGGGCAGGATAGTGATTTTCTCAATTTAGGGTTTGGGTTTTCCTTTTTAGCTCCCCCCTTTTTTTTTTTTTTTAACTTGGACTGAGTTAAATCTTTATAAAGGCATGGATTTGGGGACATTAGAAGAGCCACACACAGCAGCTATGAAATTTGTCTCTAAACATGTACAGTCGGGTAAAAACTCTTTTTGTTTTCCTTCTTATTTCTTCCCTTTTCCTCTCTTATTTCTGTCCAACTCCTTTAAATTCCAACGATGATAAGTCAATCATGGCAATTCTAGTTCAAAAGTACTTTTCGATTTTGTAAAGTTTCCAGAATAGTTTCTTTCCAAAAACACAGTACCCAGAAAACATGTAGCTAGTGTTATCAGGGTTTTTGTGAAAAACGAACCCTATCTATATTGTCAGTGGGAATGGTATCTGGGTTAGCCTCTATGAAAAGCAATGTGAAGATCTCTCAAAAATTACACGTAGAACTTCCACAGAAGGCACTTCTTGGCTTCTATTTCCCAAACACAAAAACATTAATATATGTATGCCTATGTTCACTAACAGCTAAGATATGGAAACAAACCACATGAACAACCATTGACGAATGTATTGAGAAATTGTGGACATACACACAATAGAATATTATGCAGTTCCAAGAAAGAACAAGATCATACAATTTTCCAAGAGCTGGATGGAACTAGAAGAAATTATGCTGAGTGAAGTCAAAGAGAAGGAAAGTGACAAGTGGAGATGATGTCTCATGTGTGAGACTTCGAGATACACAGCACAACAGCAACAACTCTTTGACAAGGGTCAAAGGCAAAACAATAGGGAAACTGATCCACACAACTGAGTTTGTGGGGCAATGCTGAAAGGGCAGGGGTGGGGGTCCTTGTGGTATTTGGGGGAAGGTACTGTACTAGTGATGTACTAGTGATGTACCAGTGAGAGGCGTGGTGTTGAAATTATGTTCCTGGGAAATTATCATTAATATTACAGAACACAGATTTTCTTTTTTTTTTTATAATTTTTTATTATGAATTATGAGAACAAAAGATGCAAAGAAAGAGGATAAGGTAAAGTTACAGTGGAAGGACAATCACCCATAACATAATTATCAGAAGAAGTCCCCTTGCTGTTATCTTAACTTTGAACTTTCACCAAAGAAAGTTAAGATAAATAAAACAGAATCCATGTGCAATTACTTTGTCCCTCGAGTCCCCAGATTGTAGCACATTATAATATTTCTTAACAGCACACAAGGCAATCTAAAGCCATTAAACTTACATAACTCCTTAAACATTAGAGGCATAGTATTTTTTACATTTCCATGTACATGCATATTAGCTTAAGTTAACCTCAAATTTTAAGTGGGTGTGTTTTAAGGATTAGAGTCAAAGGAGCACAGTAAAAACGGTGTTAGAGTGGCAATTGTTGTTTGCATAGGCCCACCAAAATATGAGAGGCATGGAAAGGAATAGCCTTGGCCTAAATACAAAGAGATCCTACCCCTGAAGTTTCCTGGCATAAGACCAGCTCTAGGCCTCAGGAAAGTTATCGTTCGCTCCAAGACATTGTCCGTAGCGCCAACACACTTATCACACAGTCTCTGTTGTTGGTCTCATGTTTCTGTATTAAAGATTCTGGAATCTGCATGTCCTACATTGAAGTCATGATGTGGAGTGCCTTCTCGTTTCACCTCACCATGAAAGGGGAATGCAGGAAGCCCTGTCCTGTAAGCAGGTTGTTGTTATTGTTAAGTCTTCTCAGTGTTAAGGGAAGTCTCTTTTGAGCAGGACGATGTCTGAGCAGTGGTAGGGTCTTCCGTGGTAGAGGATTGCTTCCAGGTGATGTTATAGACATACCTCACCATAAAGGGGCAATACAGCAAGCCCTGTCCAGTAAGCAGGTCATTGTTCTTGTTGTCTTCTCAGTGTTAAGGGATGTCTCTTTTGAGTAGATTGATGTCAGAGCAGCTGTAGGGTCGTCCCTGGTACAGGAATGCCTCCGGGTGATGTTATATACAACCTTGGATGTTTTGTAAATGTCTTCTGTAGATCAAGGGGTAAATGGCGAATGCCCATTTTTCTGAGGCCTGTGCCAGGTCTTTATGTCAATGTTCAGGGTGTAAGGTCTCATTGCACTACAAGATTTGTGTGTTCCCATTTCTATTAGATAAGAACTTATTGGTATGTATAGTATTTTCCCATGTTAGTGTGCCTACGCAAACAAGATATAAAGCCACGTGGTGCTATCAGATATATGGGGGCATAAGAACATTTCCAACAAGACCCATGACTTGGTTCAAACATAAGTATTAAACTGAGGGATTCTTTCACACCAAATTCCATATTGAGCAGTTCACAAAGAGAAGATAAAAAACATGGGGGGGGGGATCATCACTGTATAAGAAAGTATTTAGCAAAAGTTATAGCCATCAAAGAAAACACCCATAAAATGTTGAAAAGATATGTGTCCTTTTTATGCCTTTTAAAATAGTTGGGCGGGTGTTAACTCTAGGGCACCACTTTGGTCTGTGAATTAGGACTCAACAGTACTTAAGTTAGAAAGGGTAAAAAAGGAGTAATGATGATAGGAGATAAAGAAGTTAAAGAGAAATATGAACTTATGAAGGGGTATGCAAAAGGGCAGAGTACAAAATGGACATTCTGCATACATAAAAACATAATTCAATGATAGTGAGTACTATTAATGTTTCTTGTGAGAGTACTATTAATGTTTTGTATTAATGTTTTGTATTAATTTTGAAAATGTAGACTGGACAGAGATTACCAGTGCCAGCCAAACCTCCTCCTGCTAGACACCCGGCTCCCAGGAAGGAGAGATCCTTCAAGAAGCTGGGAGACCAGAGGTTCAGAGCCCCACCCAGACCCTCCCTAAGGAGCCGCATGGATAGTGGGGGAAGGCCTAGGGTACCTTCAAGCTCCACCAAGGGACCCAACTCACCGGCTTGCCCAGGCGTGTGGCCCGGGGAAGCCCTGGAGATCTGGAGCAAGGCGGCAGAGGGGTGCTGGGGTTACCCAAGTCCCGCACCCCCCCTAGGCCTGGCCAAGCAGGCCTCCGGCATGGCGTGGGCCTGCCAAACCTCCTCCTGCTAGACTCCCAGAACACAGATTTTCAACCAAATGCCTCACTTACCTCAACTTAGCTACTTGATATCTACTATGAAGTCCTTTTGGACAACTTCCTTCTATCTCTGCACCCCAAATATGTTGCCTAGTAGTTATGGGGTGACCAATAACCATATTGTTTAGGTTCAAATTTTACTCTACCAAGAATCTGTGCAGCTTTATTTTTAAAAAATTACATTAAATTTTATGAAATCTTTTCCTAACTTTAATTAGACACTCTGAAGACAATAATTTTATTATATATATTTTAATATACACTATTTAAGCATCATTATCACAAACATGATTGTAGAAGAAATGGCTGACCCTGGGGACTGCCAGGTGAAGTGGTGATTGACTCACTTGCGGAGTCCCCACCTGGCTGTGCTTCTTCTGAGGAAACTGAGGACCTGAAGGGAGCCCTGTCCTGTGCTTCTCTGTCTCTTCTGAATCCTGAAACTCTCCTCAGAGCCCTGGGAAGCGAACCCCCCAAAACTGCATTCTGAAGCTACCCAGGGAGCAGGTGAGTAAGAAATGGCTGTCCTTGGGGACTGCCAGGTGAAGTGCTGATTGACTCACTTGTGGAGTCCCCGCCTGGCTGTGCTTCTTCTAAGGAAACTGAGGACCTGAAGGGAGCCCTGTCCTGTGCTTCTCTGTCTTTTCTGAATCCTGAAACTCTCCTCAGAGCCCTGGGAAGCGAACCCCCCAAAACTGCATTCTGAAGCTACCTAGGGAGCGGCTGAGTGAGTAAGAAATTGCTGACCATGGAGACTGCCAGGTGAAGTGCTGATTACTCCACCTGAAGAGTCTCTGCCCTGCTGTGCTTCTTCTGAGGAACCTGAGGAAACTTAGGACCTGAAAGGAGCCTTGTCCTGTGCTTCTCTGTCTTTTATGAATCTCTGAAGCTCTCCTCAGAGCCCTGGGAAGTGAATCCCCCCAAAACTGCATTCTGAAGCTACCCAGCGAGCAAGCGAGTGAGTAAGAAATTGCTGACTGAGTGGGGCCCGACTGTGAAAAACTGTGAGTGCTGCCTGAATGTGTCTGTCTACTGTCCTCTTGCATGAACCTCTTGGGAGTGGGCAGAAAAGAGGCTCCAGCAGAGCACTTAGCTCTGCTTAGCTATGTGGCCTTGCGCTCTTTGTAAGAAAATCACACTAAGAACCATGCTGGATCACAGAAGCAAGCATTTCTCTCTGGACTGGCTTCTCTGCTGTGTGCTCGGGCCTAAGATTTGATCCTGTGTGAGGCTTTATCCAAGGAGGACTCCCATCCCTTAGAGGCAAGTCGGCCCATCCAGAAAGGGCAGAGCCAGAGGAGTGTGGTGCCTGCATCATATAGCCAATGAATTCCACCACAACACGAAGAAAAACCCACAATACAAGTATGACAATGGGGAAAAAACGCAGGCCAGCATCAGACATAGAGAATGAAGATGACAATTCTGAGGACCAGATAATGACCAACCAACTAATCAACCTCTCAGATAAAAACTTTAGACTAGCAATATGGAAGATGCTCAAAGAACTCAAAGAAACCATGGATCCAGTTGAACAGAACACTAATAAGAACCAAAAAAATATGAAGACAGAAATCACAAAACTCCAAACTGAAATAACATGTCAACTAACAGGCCTGAAAAAGTCAGTAAACAAAGTGAATGACAAAACAGATAAGCTCTGGGACAGGGTATCAAAAGCTGAGAATAGACTTGGTGCTGTGGAAGATGAGATACATAACAATTCCATACAGCAGGAGAGACTGGAAAAAAAAACTTAAAGCAAATGAACAGACAATGGAAAAATTAGTCAAAGAATGGGAACAGATGAAAATAGAAGTCTATGATAAGCTCAACAGAAACAACTTATTAATCATTGGAGTCCCAGAGACCCAGGAAGAAAATTTCCAGGAAGAATCAATG
This sequence comes from Suncus etruscus, assembly GCF_024139225.1. Classification (NCBI taxonomy): domain Eukaryota; kingdom Metazoa; phylum Chordata; class Mammalia; order Eulipotyphla; family Soricidae; genus Suncus; species Suncus etruscus. Next base: position 112,122,178 of record NC_064852.1, on the reverse strand, counting down.
GTCAAGAACACCATTAAAGAGAAACTCCCAGAGCTAAAGAATATATGTGATCAAATCCTGCATGCTCGAAGAGTACCAACCAAAAGAGACCCCAGAAAAAATACCCCAAGACACATCCAGTCACAATGAAGAATCCCACAGATAGAGACAGAATTCTGAAAACAGCAAGATCAAAAGGGGAAATTACATTCAAGCAAGCATCCTTGAGATTTACAGCAGACCTGTCACCAGAAACACTCACTGCCAGAGAGCAGTGGTGGGACATTGTGACAAGACTGAATGAAATGAATGCTTCACCTAGAATACTGTACCCAGTAAAACTCACTTTCCGGTTTGACAGAAGAATACATGGTTTCACAGATAAAAAACAGCTCAGAAACTTTACAGACTCAAAACCAGTCTTAAGAGAAAAACTGAAAGACCTAATTTAAGACAAGACTAACCAAAAGACACACCAAATTTCAATATAAAGATGGCATTAAATCCCAGGACAATTCTTTCTCTCAATGTCTATGGACTAAATGCACCAGTTAAGAGACACAGAGTGGCTAAATGGATCAAAAAACTCAATCCAACCTTCTGCTGCCTACAAGAAACGCACCTGAATAGTCAGAACAAACATAGACTCAAAATGAAAGGCTGGAGAAAAATTATCCAAGCAAACAACACCCATGAAAAGGCTGGAGTGGCCATACTAATATCAGATAATGCAAACTTTATACTCAGGAAGGTTGTAAGGGACAAAGATGGACATTTTATATTAATCAAGGGGTATGTGGAGCAGGAAGAAATAACTCTCCTAAACATATATGCACCGAATGAGGGGCCAGCAAAATATTTAATACAACTGTTGACAAATCTGAAGAAGGATATCAATAACAACACAATAAATGTGGGGGACCTCAACACGGCTTTGTCAACACTGGATAGGTTAACCAGACTGAAAATTAATAAGAATATACTAGACCTGAAAAGAGAAATGGAAGAAGGAGGCCTAGTGGATATATATAGGACACTCCATCCCCAGAAACCTGGATACACATTCTTCTCCAATGTACATGGGACATTCTCCAGGATAAACTACATGCTGGCACATAAAACATACCTTCATTATATCAAGCAGATAGAAATGTTGCAGACTACCTTCGCTGGCCACAAGGCTCTGAAATTATTTGTGAATTCCAAAGGGACACAGAAGAAAAACTTTAACACCTGGAAGTTAGACAGCCTCATACTGAATAACCAGTGGGTCCGAGATGAAATCAAGGAGGAAATCAAAGGTTTCCTGGAAACAAATGACAATAAAGTCACAAACTATCAGAACTTATGGGACACAGCAAAAGCAGTACTGAGAGGAAAATTTATAGTTTTGCAAGCACACATCAGGAAAAAAGGAGCTTACCTGAGTACCTTAATGACACAGCTAATAGAACCAGAAAGTGCTCAACAAAAGGACCCAAAAATAGGGAGACAGAAAGAAATAACAAAGCTGAGAGCAGAAATCAACGAAGTGGAAACCCAAAAAACAATCCGAAAGATCAACGAAACAGAAGTTGGTTATTGAAAAAATAAACAAGATTTATAGACCACTGGCAAACCTAACAAAGAAAGAGAGAGAAACTTGATACCTCGATTAGGAATGAAAAAGGAGAGATCACTACTGATATGACAGAGATTCAAAGGGTAATCAGAAACTACTTTGAGAAACTCTACGCCACGAAAAATGAGAACCTGGAAGAAATGGATAAATTCTTGGACTCTTATAATCTTCCACGGTTGAAGGAAGAGGATGTAGCATATCTAAACACCCCCATCTCCATCAATGAAATTAAAACGGTAATCAAATGTCTGCCCCAAAAGAAAAGCCCAGGCCCAGATGGATTCACTAATGAATTCTTTCAAACTTTTCAAGAGGAACTATTACCAATCCTGGCAAGACTCTTTCATGAAATTGAACAAACGGAAACACTTCCAAATAGCTTTTATGAAGCCAACATCACCTTGATACCTAAACCAGACAGAGATGCTATGAAAAAAGAAAATTACAGACCAATATCGCTGATGAATGCAGATGCAAAGATCCTCAACAAAATCCTGGCAAATAGGATTCAATGCCTCAGTAAGAAGATCATCCACCATGATCAAGTAGGTTTCATTTCAGGAATGCAAGGATGGTTTAACATCCGTAAATCTATCAATATAATACACAACATAAACAACAAGAAAAATAAAAACCACATAATAATATCAATAGATGCAGAGAAAGCATTTGATAAGGTCCAACACCCATTCTTGATCAAAACTCTCAGCAAGATGGGAATGGAAGGAACCTTTCTCAATATAGTTAAGGCCATCTACCATAAGCCAGTGGCAAACATTATCCTCAATGGAGAAAAAGTAAAAGCCTTCCCTCTAAATTCTGGCACAAGACAAGGCTATCCTCTCTCACCACTCCTATTCAACATAGTACTGGAAGTACTTGCTATAGCGATTAGGCAAGAAAAAGATATCAAGGGAATCCAGATAGGAAAGGAAGAAGTCAAGCTCTCACTGTTTGCAGATGACGTGATACTCTACTTAGAAAACCCTAAAGACTCTTCCAAAAAGCTTCTATAAACAATAGACTCATATAGCAAGGTGGCAGGCTACAAAATTAACACACAAAAATCAGTGGCCTTTCTTTTGATGACCAATAGTAATAAGGAAGAAATGGACATTAAGAAAACAACCCCATTCACAATAGTGCCACACAAACTCTAATATCGTGGAATCAACTTGACTAAATATGTAAAGGACCTATACAAAGAAAACTATAAAACTCTGCTCCAAGAAATAAGAGAGGACACGTGGAAATGGAAATGTATACCCTGCTCATGGATTGGTAGGATTAACATTATCAAAATGGCAATATTCCCCAAGGCATTATACGGATTTAATGCTATCCCTTTAAAGATACCCATGACATTCTTCAAAGAAGTGGATCAGGCACTTTTGAAATTTGTTTCGAACAATAAACACCCTAGAATAGCTAAAGCAATCATTGGGAAAAGTATATGGGAGGAATAACTTTCCCCAACTTTAAACTTTACTACAAAGCAAAAGTTATAAAAACAGCTTGGTACTGGAATAAGGACAGGCCCTCAGATCAGTGTAACAGGCTTGAATACTCAGGAAATGTTTCCCAGACATACAATCACCTAATTTTTGATAAAGGAGCAGGAAATCCTAAATGGAGCAAAGGAAGCCTCTTCAAGAAGTGGTTTTGGCACAACTGGATAGCCACTTGCAAAAAATTGAACTTAGACCCCCAGCTAACATAATGTACTAAGGTAAAATCCAAATGGATTAAAGACCTCAATATCAGACCCAAAACCATAAGATATATAGAACAACACATAGGCAAAACACACCAAGTCATTGAGACTACAGGCATCTTCAAGGAGGAAACTGCACTCTCCAAGCAAGTGAAAGCAGAGATTAACAGATGGGAATGTATTAAACTGAGAAGCGTTTGCACCTCAAAGGAAATAGTGCCCAGGATACAAGAGCCACCCACTGAGTGGGAGAAACTATTCACCCAATACCCATCAGGTAAAGGGCTAATCTCCAAAATATACAAGGCACTGACAGAACTTTACAAGAAAAAAACATCTAATTCCATCAAAAAATGGGGAGAAGAAATGAACAGACACTTTGACAAAGAAGAAATACAAATGGCCAAAAGACACATGAAAAAATGCTCCACGTCACTAATCATCAGGGAGATGCAAATCAAAACAACGATAAGATACCACCTCACACCCCAGAGAATGGCACACATCACAAAGAATGAGAATAAACAGTGTTGGCGGGGATGTGGAGAGAAAGGAACTCTTATCCACTGCTGGTGGGAATGCCGTCTAGTTCAACCTTTATGAAAAGCAGTATGGAGATTCCTCCAAAAACTGGAAATCGAGCTCCCATACGATCCAGCTATACGACTTCTAGGAATATACCCTAGGAACATAAAAATACAATACAAAAACCCCTTCCTTACACCTATATTCATTGCAGCACTATTTACCATAGTAAGACTATGGAAACAACCAAGATGCCCTTCAACAGACGAATGGCTAAAGAATCTGTGGTACATATACACAATGGAATATTATGCAGTTGTCAGGAGAGATGAAGTCATGAAATTTTCCTATACATGGATGTACACGAAATCTATTATGCTGAGTGAAATATGTCAGAGAGAGAGAGAGAGAATCGCAGAACGGTCTCACTCATCTATGGGTTTTAAGAAAAATGAAAGACATTCGTGCAATAATAATTTTCAGACACACAAAAGAAAAGAGCTGGAAGTTCCAGCTCACCTCAGGAAGCTCACCACAAATAGTGATGAGTTTAGTTAGAAAAATAACTACATTTTGAACTGTCCTAATAATGAGAATGTATGAGGGAAATGGAGAGCCTGTTTAGAGTACAGACGGGGGTCAGGTGGGGAGGAAGGAGACTTGGGACATTGGTGATGAGAATGTTGCACTGGTGATGTGTGGTGTTCTTTACATGACTGAAACCCAAACACATTTATGTAATCAAGGTGTTTAAATAAAAAACAAACAAACAAACAAACATGATTGTAGTTGGGATTCACTCATTAACAGAACACCCCCCTTCATCCTTTATCTTCCTCCTTCCCATCCACTGCCTGTATTCAAGACAGGCATTTTACTACAGTTACTTTTTTCTTTTTAAGTTTATTAAGCTCCTTTTTTTTTAAAGGATAAGAGTTAAAAAATACAATAATAATGGTGTGAGAGTGATAATTGTTGTTTGCATAGACCCAGCAAAATATGAGGAAAATGGAAAACAGAAAGCCTTGGCCTAAATACAAGGAGACGTTACTCCTGAATTTTTCTGGCATAAGACTGACTCTGGGCTCCAGGCATACTAAGTTATCCAACCCCTGAGTATTCTCTGTGGTCCTGGTGAAATTTTTCCATATAACATGCTGTTGTTGGTGTCAGGTTCCTGCAGTGAAAGATTCTATTTTCTGTGCATTTCCTTCATCGAAGTCAGGATGATGTGGAGCGTCCTCTAGTTTTACCTCACCATTAGATGCGGAAAGCCATGCCCTGCAAGCAGGTTGTTGCTGTTGCTAAGTTGTCTGGGTGAAGAAAACACTCTTTGGCGTAAGTCAATGCCAGGGCAGCGGTAGAGTCTTCCTTGGTAGAAGTTTGCTTCCTGGTAATGTTATAGACAATTGTGGTTGTTTCCATAGATGTTATCCATGGTTCAGGGGTATAGTGGCAATGCCCATTCTTCTGAGGCCTGAGCCAAGTCCTTATGCCAATGTTCAGGGTAAGAGGCCTAACTACATTACAAAATTTGTGTTCCCATCTCTATTAGACAAAAACTTGTTTGCATATGTAATATTTTCCCATTTCAAAGTGCCTATGCAAAAGATGAACAATGCCATAAAGTACTATTGATGCATCTGGGGGCTGAGGGAACAAGTCCAACAATCCCCGTGACTTGATTTTAATATCAACTCTAAACAGAGACTCTTTTACCAGAATTTATTTCTGAACAGATCACAAAGAAAAATAAAAAACAACAACAACAGTGGAAAATTGTCACTATATAAGAGGATATTCAAAAAGAGTTAGAGCTGTTAAGGGAAAACATCTAAGATATGCAAAGGAGATAAACATGTCCCTTTTATGTTTTTAGAAATAGTTGGGGGGAGAGTGTTGAATCCTGGACACCACTTTGGCTGTGATTTGGCCTTCTGGAGTCTGCAAAACGACCCCCTGCAGTCCCATATCAGGAAATGTCTTTGAGTGGGGACTTCTCAGTAACCGAGTATGGTAGCAAGCACAGGTACACAGTAAAGGAAAGTGAAGGATAGGAGGCCACTGAGAGTAGATCTTCTCAGGCTAAGAGTCTATTTTTTCACTTTGGGAGCTGGTTGGCAGCTCGTTTGAGTGGGGATAATGATCTGTTTCATGAGTGGCCAAGAACTGAGGGTAAAAAAGGTTAAATGTAGGATAATAGGCAGTAGGGGTGAGGGAGTAAAGGACTAGAAATGAGCTTGTAAGGTGGTGAGCTGTGGGGGAAGGGAAGAAATTATACAACATAGATATTATATATATAGTAAACAGATTAAACCGTATGATATCCTATTAAACCGCCCTCACATAGTTTGAGAATGGACACTGGTGGGAAGGAAAGTTGCTGGCGACTTCCCCACACCCACCCCTCTTGTGCAGGGTGGGCATTGGGGAAAGCCTGGGGTCCCAGGGTGCCCAGGGATAGCCTCAGAGTCCAAGAGGAAGGAGAGGAAAGGCTGTTGGGGAGAGCCAGAGCCCCGCAGCCCTCCCCCAAACTTGGTAAAAAAAAATGCCTTCAGCATGGAGCCTTGCTATTATTCCCCGTGATGATGAAGACTTCCACTCTCAGAAGAGGAATGAGTTTTTTTTTTTTTAAGGCATGGAACATGAATTTTAATCCCCCAAACTTGGTAAAAAAAATGCCTTCAGCATGGAGCCTTGCTATTATTCCCCGTGATGATGAAGACTTCCACTCTCAGAAGAGGAATGAGTTTTTTTTTTTTTTTTTTAAGGCATGGAACATGAATTTTAATTTCATCCCAAATACAGTGCTGTTCCAAATCTATTTATTAGGTGAGACCATACCTGGGCAGTTGGCTATTTTTTTTCCCCCATTCTTTTTTGTTTGTTTGTTTGTTTGATTTTTTTATATATAATTTCATTTAACATGATCATAGTTGGGTTACAGTCATAACCAGAACACCCCCCCTTCACCAGTGTAACATTACCCTCTTCCCCCTTCCCATCTCCTGCCTGTATTCGAGACAGGCATTCTACTACAGTTATTTTTTTTTAAGTTCAGTAAGTTGTATTTTTTTTCCTTAAAAGATAAGAGTAAAAAAATATAGTAAGGGTGTGATAGTGGCAATCGCCGTTGTTTGCATAGGTCCAGAAAAATGGGGAAAATGAAAAAAAAAAATCCTTGACCTGATTACAAAAAGGCCTCACCCCAGAAGTTTATTGGCATAAGACAGACTCTGGGTTCCAGGCATACCAGTCCGTCTAAATCGAGTCATTCTCAAGGTCCCGGTGAAACTTTTTCACACTTTAGCTATTTTTGGTATTAGATTCTTATATTTAAAGACTCTGGATTCTGTGCATTTCTTTCATCGATGTCAGGCTGATGTGGAGCATCCTTTAGTTTCAGCATACCATTAAATGCGGAGCGATCTGCCCTGCATGCAGACTGTTGCTGAGTCATCTGGGTGTTGGGAGCACTCTTTGGAGTAAGTCAATGCCAAAGCAGTGGTAGGTCTTCCCTGGTAGAGGCTTGGATCCTGGTAATGTTATAGACAATTGTGGTTGTTTCCATAGATGGTATCCATTGTTCAGGTGTGTGTGGGCGATGCCCATTCTTCTGAGGCCTGAGCCAAATCATTATGCCAATGTTCAGGGTAAAAGGCCTAATTACATTACCAAATTTGTGTTCCCATTTCGATTAGATAAGAACTTGTATGCATATGTACTATTTTCCCATTTTAATGTGCCTATGCAAAAGAGAAGCAATGCCACAAGATATTGTTGGTGCATCTGGGGGCTGACAAATAAAGTCCAACATTCCCTGTAACTTGGTACATACATGAAATCTATACAGAGATACTCTTCTACCATATTGCTTATAAAACAGATCTCAAAGGGGGAGAAATCAAACAATCAAATAACAAATTCAGTAGGCAAAATTGTCACTATTTGAGGATATTCGAAAAGAGTAATAGATGTTAAGGATATACATCTGAGATATACAAAGAAGATACACGTGACCCTTTTATGTTTTAAAAATAGTCAAGAGGGAGGGGGTGTTTCTGAGACACCACTTTGGTCTGTGATTTGGACAAGTGAAGAGAGCATGGAGCCATGTCCTCCCCTTGTTGTCTGCTGAAGCTTCTGACTCAACGAGAGGCATTTTCTTCCTAATTTCTGGAAGTTGAAAGTTCAGCAGTCCCTTCCCAGCCCCTTGCAGGAACAAGGAAGCCTGGATCTCTTTTAAATTGCACCTCACTGAAACCCACTTTCTGGGACCCTGAGCAGTTGTCCAGGAATAACCCTGGGGATGGGAAGGAAGGAGAGAGAGGCTGTGGGGGGGGGCAGCTGAGACTGCATCTTCACCTTATCTTGGCCAAAAAGCCTACAACATGGAACCTTGCCATGACACATTGCCTGCTGAAGCTTCAGACTCCACCCAGAAAATTACTGTGAAAGATATGTGATCCACCTTGGCCAAAACAAAAAACATTAGTACAGAAAAATGGTTAAATGTGGGGTAAAAAGAGATGGGAGTGAGGGAGTAAAGGAATAAAACAAGCTCCTGGACAGCGTTCAGATAGTGACAAGCAGATGAAAAAAATGATATCCATATATTTCTCATGATGTTTCACAATGGACAGGTTTAATAAGAAAAATACCCTGGTAAGCCCTAATGCCAGAACCTATTGTGCTGCTATTCCAACCTCGCTGGCTTGCCCAGCCATGTGGCGCCAGGCAAAGCCCTGGAGTACCAGAGGAAGGAGGTAGAGGGGTGCTGGGGTGACCCATTTCCCGCACCCCTTCCTAGGCTTGGTTACAGAGGCCTTTGGCATGGTGGAGGGCTGCCAAATGCCATGCTGGCAGGACCTCCTGGGTCGGCTCCCAGGAAGGAAAGAAATCCTTCCGGAGCCAGAAGGCCGGAAGGTCAAAGCCCCCACCCCAGACCCATGTCTCGCACCACTACTCATGTCCCGCACCCCTGAGGAATGAGTTCTTTAATGGGCTGGGAGCCGCCAGAAGTTCACCAGCCTGCTCCCCATACCCACTCCTCTTGTGCAGGGTGGAGGGTGGGAAAGTGTCTGGTCCCATTTAAACTCCTCCCCAGCACCACTTTGCTGGACCCCTGGCCGGGTTCCCAGGGATAGCCCAGAGTCCGAGAGGAAGGAGAGGAAAGTCTGTTGGGGGCAGCCTGAGCCCCACAGCTCCCCGTAAGCTTGGTAAAAAAGCCTTTGGCATGGAGCCTTGCTATTATTCCCCATGGTGGTGAAGACTTCCCTAAAGACAACATTTTTAATAATAGAGTTCAGGCATCCATCATTGTTACGATACCACACCCCTTACTATTGGTGTCTGAATTCCTCCACCAATGTCTCAAGACCCAACACCCCACCTCCATATCTCTCTGACAGACTCTTTATTTATTTTTATTTACTTGGAGGGGGGTTGGGCCACACCCAGTGACACTCAGGGTTATTCCTGGCTCTGTGCTCAGAATCACTCATGGCTCAAAGGACCATATGGGATGCTGGGGGATAGAACTGCAGTCCATCCTAGGTCAGATATGTGCAAAGCAAATGCCCTACTGCTGTGCCACTTGCTCTGTCCCTCTTTTTCAGTTTTTTAGTTGTTACTTTGGACAAGTCACTTATGCTGTTTGCCTATCTCAGGAATGAAAATGTTAGTTTTATCTGCCTTCTTGGGTGGCTTTGTATGAATTATTTATTATCAATGAATCAATATTATTAATTTGTATTAATTAATGTATATGTAATACCTAAACACAAGATTTGACACTTAGAATCTAACTCATCTACATTGCCATTACATCATGCTTGAGATGCTTACTTTGCCCAGAGGGCACCACAATATTATTTAGTATCTTGTGTGGAGTGTGACAAATGGAGTGATATTATATATATATAATATGTCTATGACTCTGCGCCTTTCTTTTCCACTTATAAACAGTATTTTGTCCTTATTGATAAAAATAGGTTTAGTATATGTCCTTCACTACTCTCTAAAATATTACTGTGAGTACAATCCCTTTAGCTAAACCTTTCCTGATGGGCAGTGTAAATTCTACACATTTTTGTCTGTTGTCAAGTAGTGCTACCTGGAACCTCGACATAATTCTCTGGGTCATCTGTGCCTGTTTCAGTTTCTCTCTGATGTTCTCTGTAGAGCTGTGAAGCTTTGGGCTTAGACAGAATGCACAGAAAGTTGAATCAATGGATGCTCTCAATGCTAGTGTTGTTGGAAACTAACTACCTGCAAATCCAGCAATAGCTCATGAACAGAATTATTTTTTTTTGTTTTTGTTTTTGGGCCACACCCGGCGATGCTCAGGGGTTACCCTGGCTGTTTGCTCAGAAATAGCTCCTAGCAGGCACGGGGGACCATATGGGACACCGGGATTCGAACCAACCACCTTTGGTCCTGGATCGGCTGCTTGCAAGGCAAACTCCGCTGGGCTATCTCTCCGGGCCCGAACAGAATTATTTTTAATTTTTTTCTTTATCTAAGTACCATGATTGCATAGATGATTGTAGTTGGGTTTCAGTCATAAAAGGAACACCCCCCTTCACCAGTGCAACCTTCTCATCACCAATATCCCCCATCTCCCTCCTTCCCCACCCCCTACCTGTATTTGAGACAGTCATTCTACTTTTCTCACTCATTAACATTGCATGAACAGAATTAAACAGCTTCTCTACCTAATGAAGAGAAATAATATGTCCTAGTTTTAACATGTATTTACATGATTTCTGGTGAGATTGAATTTCTTTTCATATGATCTATAAACTATATTTTCTTTTACATAAAGAAAAATTCCCAACAGGTACCCAAGAAAATTTTTTACCTGTTCATACCTTTGTTTACATTTTGAGTATTAGTTTTCCCATTTATACTCTGGAAAAATAGTCTTTGATTGAGCATATGGAAAGTTTTTTTCCTTTTAATTAATTTCCTTTCAGCTTTGTTTTCCTTTCATCTTTGTTTATGGACTCTTAGACCACATTTAAAAAAAATTAGATGTAATCAAGTGAACCTAGTCTTTAAATGTTTTGTTTATTACTTTCTTTTTTAGTGTGTAATTTAAGAAAGAATTTTTTAATCACAAGTTTATCCCTAACAAGATATCCCTATACTTGTTGTTAAATATCATATATATCCAACCAATTATTATAAGCATATAATGTAATATTTTTCCATTAAGTAGACCAATTCCAAAAAAGGATATATCATCTTCCTGTAAAATGTAAAGGCCTGTACTACCAGAAACCTATAGATTTACTTATTAGAAATTTTCTATTGCAGATTATATAATCCCTTGCTTTTGTTTCTCTCTACTAACCATATGAGCAAGATCATGTGGAATTTGTCTTTTCTTTATCATTTTCCTGATCCTGACTCCTCGAGTTCTACCCAAGTTGCAGCACATTGCACTATTTCATTTTTTTTCCATAGTTGAAAACTCTAGCTTTAGATCTCATGTTTGTTCAGAGGCAGAGGAGAAAATGGAAAATCTAATATGGTACAAGAAAAGTGATATAAGTGCCTTGGAATCAGTCAAATTGGATTTTAGAGAAGAATAGGTTTAAAAAAATCCAGTTTTGTCTGGAGATTAAGTGGACAGAAACATAATGAGAGGGTGATATCCATAAAGCTCACATATAAGGTTACAGGATTTGGAAAAGGAATGGTTGTTTGTTAGGTAGAAACAGATGGAGTTTCTACCTGAGAGAAATAGTCCTTCCTTAGGGAGAAATGTAAATGAACACAGACATAAGGAATTAGGTTGTGTTGCTGACGAAAAGAAAATAGAGAAGTCTGTATTTCTGTTAGTCTGAATGAAAGCTAGAGAACAGAGGGGAAAGATCATCTTGCTTTTTCTACTGACATCATCAAAGATTTGAGAAATGGCATCACAGAAATAAAAAAAGAAAGAATTATCCAACTTGGCCAAGAATAGAGACAGAAAAGAAATTTAACATAGGATGTGGGATTAGTAGTAAAAATTCAAAATAGTGTCTTTAGCATAAAAGCCATCACAGAACATCAGATAAACACATGGCAAAGAGCAAAAAATTGAGAAAAGAGTTGAGACTATGGGAAATAGAAGGCCAGCAGTTGGAGGTGCTTGGACATGTCTCTTGGAAATTGGCAGTATAATATAAAAGAGCAAAGCCTTAGGTTGTGTTTAAGTTCAGATAAGCATAGGAGCACCAGGAACGTGGCATTAATCTAAAAAAAGTTAGGCAATTTTAATCTATACAAAATAGATACCAAAAGAAAAAAAAAGTGCCATATTTATTCAAGTGTAACTCGCAGAATTTTCTACCAAAAAAGGAAATCAAAGTTTGGGTGTGCTTACAAACGAGGGCTGGGGTGGGGTGGCAGTGGCGGCTGGTCCAATGGGGGCACAGGCGAATTGTGAGTTCTCACTGTGCCTTTTCCAGGCTGCAGCTGTGAGGGTGAAGTACGTGAGGGTGAAGAAGAAAAAAAAAACAAAACTCAAGAAACTTGGCCTATCACTCATAACATCCTGGGTTAAAACATCATGGGAAGACATACCAAAAGAAATGACCATCAGGGGCTGGTGAGGTGACGCTAGAGGTAAGGTGTCTGCCTTGCAAGCGCTAGCCAAGGAAGGACCATGGTTTGATCCCCCAGTGTCTCATATGGTCCCCCCAAGCTAGGGGCATTTTCTGAGCGCTTAGCCAGGAGTAACCCCTGAGCATCAAACGGGTGTGGCCAAAAAACCCAAAAAAACAAAAAAACAAAAACAAAAGAAAAGAAATGATCATTAAGAGTTTTTGGAAGACAGGCATCAGCAATAAAATGGACGACACAGAAGACAGTTGTGGAATTCAGGCTCAGAAGAAAGTGAAGAAACTGGAGAAACAAATGTTCCTGCCAACTGGGACACTGATGAAAAATTAACTCGAGAAGAATGGGAACAACTCTTTAGTGTATCTGAGGATGACTCTGACTTTGAAGCATTTTAAATAAATAGTGTTACCGGCAATTTTATTTTGGTATTGTGTTTATACCAGTTTACCTTGTCAATAAATGATTTTTATCTTGGCCACATGTGCTCAAAACTTTTTTTTTTTTGTCAATTACAATGCTTGGTGTGAAACAAAATTTTTCTTCTTTTTTTTTTCAAAGAAGGCTAATTTTTATTAGATGGAAGGAAGGAGAATGAAAGAAAAGAGAGGGGGGAAGGAAAGAGGGAAGGAGGAAGACAGGGAGGGAGGGAAGCAAGGAAAAGAAATTTTCCTTACAGTCTCCTGGATGACTTATTTGACTTTTTTATTAATTTTTTTAATTATGAGAACAAAGATGCAAAGAAAGAGGACAAGGTAAAGTTACAGTGGAAGGACAATCAACCATAAACAGAATTCTCTGTAGTCCCATTGCTGATATCTTAACTTTGAACTTTCAGCCAAAGAACATTAAGAAAAATAAAACAGAACCCATGTACAATTACTTTGTCCCTCAAGTCCCCATTGTAGTACATGATATTTCTTAGCAGCACACAAAGCAATCTAAAGACATAAAACTTATGTAACTCCTTAAACATTGAAGGCAAAGTACTTTTTTACATTTCCATGCACATGCATATTAGTTTAAGTTAACCTCAAAAGTTTAAGTGGGCTGTTTTTCTTAAGGATTAGCCGGGCCCGGAAAGATAGCACAGTGGCGTTTGCCTTGCAAGCAGCCCATCCAGGACCAAAGGTGGTTGGTTCGAATCCCGGTGTCCCATATGGTCCCCCGTGCCTGCCAGGAGCTATTTCTGAGCAGACAGCCAGGAGTCACCCCTGAGCACCGCCGGGTATGGCCCAAAAAACCAAAAAAAAAAAAAAAAAAAAAGGATTAGAGTCAAAGGAGCACAGCAAAAACGTTGTTAGAGTGACAATCATTGTCTGCATAGGCCCACCAAAATATGAGGGACATAGGAAGGAAAAACCTTGGCCTAAATACAAGGAGATCCTACCCCTGAAGTTTCCTGGCACAAGACCAACTCTAGGCTCCAGGCAAACTAGGTTGTCCAATCCAGGTCATTGTCTGTAGTGCCAATACACTTTTATTTTTCACACAGTCTCTGTTGTTGGTATCATGTTTATGTATTAAAGATCCTGGAATCTGCATATCCTACATTGCAGTCAGGATGGTGCAGAGCATCCTCTTGTTTCACCTCACAATTAAAGGGCAATGCAGAGAACCCTGTCCTGTAAGCAGGTCGTTGTTGTTGTCAAGTCTTCTTAGTGTTAAGGGAAGTCTCTTTTGAGCAGGCCGATGTCAGATCAGTGGTAAGGTCTTCCCTGGTAGAGGATTGCTTCCAGGTGTTGTTATAAAAAACCTTGGATGTTTCATAGATAGCTTCCCTGGTTCAGGGGTGAATGGAGGATGCCCATTCTTCTGAGGCCTGTGCCAGGTCATTATATCAATGTTCAGGGTGTAAGGTCTCATTGCACTACGAGGTTTGTGTGTTCCAATCTCTATTAAATAAGAACTTGTTTGTATGTATAGTATTTTCCCATTTTAATGTGCCTATGCAAACCAGGAACAATGCCATATGGCATTATCGGCGCATATGGGGGCCATAAGAACAAGTCCAACAATCCCCATGACATGGTTCAATCATAAGCATTAAACTGAGGGACTCTTCCACCAAAATTCCTTATTGAACAGCTCACAAAGAGAAGACAAGATAAAAAGTGGGTAGAATCATCACGGTAAAAAAATATTTAGAAAGTGTTATAGCTGTTAAAGAAAATACACATAAAATATTCAAAAGACATGTCTTTTAAAATAGTTGGAGTTGTTAAATCCAATGCATGACTTTGGTCTGTGATTAGGACTGTGTAGTATTGACGGTAAAAAGGGTAAATGTGGGGTACTGATGGTTGGGGTGAGAGAGTTAAGGAGTAATAATGAGCTTTGTAGGGGTGTGCGAAAGGACAGAATCTGTTGGGGCAGGAGGTCGGTCTTGGTGCCTAACAAATTAAAGAACTGAGAGTAAAGAGGGTTAATTAAGGGGAAGATAATGAATCCGGATTGGGAGATGAGGGAGTAGAAGGGGCTCTGCTGTGGGGAGAGGAAATATATCAGAGGGGCTATATACATTGTATAGATGAATTGTTTATGGATTAGGCTTGGCAGTCAGAGAGGACCACTGTATAGGAAGTCACGTCTACATATACACTGATTTTAGAGACCTATTTGAATATTATCCTCCAAATCTATGAAATTCCATATTTTTTCCTAGAAACAGTCGAGTATTAAGAATATGTTTGGGTGTTGTTAAAAAGTATATGTTGCATGACTGAAACCCAAATATGATCATATTACTTAAAAAATATATTAAAAAAAAGAATACATGAGGGGACTGGAAAATCTGTCTAGAGTACAGGTGTATGTGTGTGTGGGGTGGGATGGAGGGAGATTTGGGACATTGGTGGTGGGAATGTTGCACTGGAGATGGGAGGTGTTATTTACATGACTGAAACCTAATCACAATCATATTTGTAATCAAGATGTTTCAATAAATAAAAATATAAAAATAAAAAGAATAAAAAAAGAAAGATATGTAAGCCATTATGGTCAAAATAATATATATATATATATGTCGCACGGGCACATTTGCTGCACTTTTGAAAATGAATACTAGTAAGAAAAGAACTCCTGAAGGCGTCCAGTATGCATAGGGGAAGAACCCACGCTCCCCCCAGAACCCGATTTACCAGGCATGGCCCTGCAGACCCATCTGGCATGGGGGAGGGTCTCAGTCCCCTGGACTAAGTGGTCAGCCCAGGGGGCCTATGGATAGCTGTCCTGCCCAGAGCCCCAACATACCAGCTGAAGAGACACAGAAGAACTGGCATGTGGAGTCTTCTGGGTGCAGCCCCTGCCTCTGTAGTTTGTGTATGCATAGGAGAGGGATTTCTCTCCCCCACCCTCCCCACAGGGCCTAATTTACCAGGCGTGGCCCTGAAGACCAGTCTGGGAATGGGGGATCTGAAACAAAATTTTATATCAATTTTAATCAAAAATTAGGGGTGCGCGTTATACATGGGTGTGTGTTATACTCAAATAAATATGGTATCTTTGAAAATTCTGGGGATTGATGAAAAACTTCAGAGCTAATTTCTCCATCAGGCAGAAAGAAGGGTAGTTATAAAATGCCATCCAGCTATTAACCCAAAACAAAGGTGTTCCCCCATCTTTCTCTGTTCATTAAATATTTCTTTTGATATGTAGAAGTCCACCTGGATAGGTACTCTTTTGTTTCTCTTCCCACCTTTCCCTTCCTGGTAAAATGGGAATGGGTGAGAGAGAGAGAGAGAGAGAGAGAGAGAGAGAGAGAGAGAGAGAGAGAGAGAGAGAGAGAGAGAGAGAGAGAGAGAGAGAGTTAGTTCTGACTTTTGGCTCAGAGAGATCACTAAGTGAAAAGCCATGGACTCTATGATTTTGTCCTGACTGGCTTGGTTTATTCATTCTTCCCTGTTACTTTGCTTTTTCAGATCCAGCCATCTGGGGGTGGAGATGCAATGTGTGGGGTGATCTCACAATTCGTGGATTTTATTGTACATACAGTCTACAGAAAAGGTTAGTATTTTAGTAAAAATTGAAATTTATAACCACAATAAATTTCTTTTGTTTTGTTTTGGGGGCCAGACCCGGCAACACTCAGGGGTTACTCCTGGCTCTGCTCTCAGAAATCACTCCTGGCAGGCTCAGCGGATTATATAGAATGCTGAGTATTGCATCCATGTTGGATACATGCAAGGCAAATGCCCTACCAGTTATGCTATTGCTCTGGCCCCAAAAATCACAATAAATTAATTATGATGGGGAGGACTTTGGAAAACTATTTGGGCTATGTCGACAATGCTGTGTCTCTTGTTCCTGTTTTTCCTCTATATTATTAGTCTCATCTGAACATGAATCTGAATGTTACTCATCTTTGCTGATGAACCTGTCACCTTTGGTGAGAGGCTGACTCCGAGTCTAGAACCAGAGGCTAAGCCACATGGTGATGTTCCTCAATATCTATCTCCTGATCTCTAGTTACACTTTTCTTTATCTGCCTTCCAAACTTCCCAGCAAATGGTGCTATTGATAGTATCCTTAAAAATGTAAATATATATGTACCTATGTATATGTATGTATGTGTATGTGTATATATATGTGTATACATATACATACATACATACATACATACATACATATATATATATATTTCTCCTCTGCTCCCAACCTCAAAGACACAGCTGTGGAAAAAAACCCAATAATAACTCATCATTTTCACAGGCTAGAAATGAAAACACTAAGCAGCAAGCCAGGGCTGCAGCAAAGACCTGCTGGGATCTAGGTCCAGAAATAGGTGTAGCTACTAGCACAGCTCCTGCGGGGAACAAAGACCAAGAGCCCCCATGTAGAAAAGCACCAGGGTCACCTCAAAGGAGAAAAACAAAGGTGAGGTGGCATGCACTGATCATCAAAGGAGGCTGGAAGAGTCCTGAACACAGCTTGAAGTAGGGGCCATTAGAAGCAGATACCCCAAAGAGGAAAGAAACAAGGAGTGTCAGGACAGTGGCAGGTCCTGTTCAACTAAGAAGCTAGACTTGAAATAGACTTTAACTAGTCCATCACTCTGTGCTGGGGGCTGGCTCCCTGCATGAACCCTGGCTCTACAAAAGAGTGCTGTGTTTCTTGAGGGGCTGAAAGCAGGTAACTCAAACATTGACACCCAGACAGCAGTGACAGCAGAGAGAGGGACCAACCAGGTAAGAAAAATCAGCAGCAAAGATCAGTCTTCAGTTGGCCAAAGCCACCAAAATAGAAATTCACCTCAACGAAAGCTATTGTTATAAAGACAGTCAACAAAAATAAACCTGCAGGGGCCAGAGCAATAACACAGTAGGGAGGGCATTTGCCTTGCACATAACTAATACGGGTTTGATCCCCAGCATCTCATATATTTCCCAGAGCCTGCCAGGAGTGATTTCTGAACTCAGAGCCAGGAGTAATTCCTGAGTACTGGGGTTGGCCCTCCAACCAATCCCCACAAAAAACAACCATGCAGAGACATACACTCCTTTTTAATTCTCCTTTTCCTTTTTATTTAAACATCATGGTTACAAAGTTGTTCATGATTGAGTTTCAGTCTTACAAGTCCACCTTCGTTCTTCACCCATGAATATTTTCACCACCAATGCCTCCAGTTTCGCCCCCCTTCTTGCTTGCATCTAAAGCAGGAATTTTACTCTTCTCTCTCTTTTTCTCTCTTTCTCTGTCTCTCTCTCCCTTTTTTTTTTCCACTGTGGTTTGCACTACTGTTAAAGGTCTTCTTGGAAAATGTAAATGTAAAGTACCAGAAACCTGTAAGATTACTTATTAGAAAATTAATTTTTTATTAGTTTTATGTACCAATAATATTATTTTATAATTGTAGTGCATATCACTTTATCTCTGGTCAACACACAGTTATGAGACACACACTCCTCTTAAAATAATAGAAACAAAGCAAATGATTTGTAGAACTTTCTAGATCTTCAAGATAAAGGCCAGAAAGTGAAAATCAGCAGATATGAGTTAAACAAAAGAGGAGAAAGAGCCTTTAGATAGCGCATGTGTCAAACAGTCTAAAATTAGTGTGGGCAAGGATGTTTTGAACAAAGAATCCGTATTCATGAAGGTGAAAATGTCATTGGGATTAGCCATGATGGGAGACAGTCTGGGGTTTCCTCAAAGATTCCAGAGAATCTGCTTCTTGCAATCTACCCCCATACAAAAAGTATTTCAGAAGAACATGCACATTAATTATGTGATGGTGGCAGCATTCCGGACTACAGGCAGGAAAAGAAAGTGACACAGGGGCCGGAGCAGTAGAGCAAGTGGTAGGGCATTTGCCTTGCCGTGCTAACCTAGGATGGACTGCTGTATCCCATACAGTCACCCAAGCCAGGAGCAATTTCTGAGTGCATAGCCAGGAGTAACCCCTGAGCATCACTGGGTGTGGCCAAAAAGGAAAAAAAAAAGGAAAGTCATACAATAGAGGATGAGTAGATCAAGATGTGGTTGGGCTGAAGTGATTGATGCAACAGTGTGCAACTTGCCTTACACGAAGCTCACCTAGGCTCAATCCCTAACATGGTATATGGCTCCCCAAGTACCTCCAGGACAGAACCCTGAGCCTGATACTCTGTTGAGATGGCCTCAAAACAAAACCCAAAAAGTTGTGGTGCAGTCCAATGCTTCATTATGCAGTGATAAGCAAAGGTGAAATCCATGCTGTTTGCTGAGACATGGAAGAAATCAGAAGGGATCATGTTGGGGGGTATCAAGACACATACCAGAGAGTCTCATTCATCTGTGTATAGAGACAAAATGAGGAACTAGAGGACATGAAACAATGACAAGCCCTTGGCTATCATTTCCAATCTCAAATCATCAAGAAGGGAGAGAGAGGAAGGGCAGGTGATGAGGTGGAAGAGAAGAGCCAGGAAGATATTGGTAGAGGGTTTGGGGTGAGTTGGTAGTGGAGACACAGAAATGTACAATACCATAAATGTTAACATGATGGTAAAAAAAGATAATTATTATGAGAAATAAATAAAATTGAATCAAAAATTTAAATTTTAATTTGGGTACTTAAAATTTTTTAAATAAAATTAATTTTAAATTAAATTTTAAAACAATGTAAATTAAAATGTTTACTTACTATTTTTATTGAATAAAAATTAAAAATCCAAGTTAATAAAAATTATTAGAGCCAGTACTATATTGGTCCCTGGAAAAAAACTTTCTAGTAACTTGCATTTACTGTTGCGTATATTGAAGTCCCTGTCCTCTGACTATCTTGAACATGAAGGTAATTTTTTATTGACTGTTATTTATCACCTTCCATCCTAAGCATCTTGCTTTCTCCTCTGCCTTTCATTTCCTCTACTCGCCAATATTAATTTCACAAACAACTAGGTGATCACGTGTAATTGCAAACATGGCAGATAAGGCCTGGGCAGTGGCAAGTTTAATTATTGGATATTTTTCTAGGACATAATGTCTTTAAAAAATCAATATAGAATATCACACCTACCACAAATTGGCTTCAAAAATGACTCTCCTGGATTTCTGTGACAGGTGTGATAAGGACTCAATGCAGAAGTTCCAAGTACTCACCTGAGATCTCAGTTCTCCTCTTGCCTTATTTTCAGCTCACAGTCTCTGTGTTTCTTTCCTAAAATCGATTTGGAATTTAAAAGTTGTCTTCATAGGGCCTGGAGATATAGCACAGCGGTGTTTGCCTTGCAAGCAGCCGATCCAGGACCTAAGGTGGTTGGTTCGAATCCCGGTGTCCATGTGGTCCCCCGTGCCTGCCAGGAGCTATTTCTGAGCAAACAGCCAGGAGTAACCCCTCAGCACCACCGGGTGTGGCCAAAAAAAAAAAAAGTTGTCTTCATAGACAGAAAGGATGTGATATGTGTTTACTTAAAGGTCCCTCCTTTTGCATAGTTCAATTAAAATGGGTAAACCCAAATTCAATGAGTTCCATTTACTTAGTGACCTACACAAATACAGCCCAGTCTCATTGTGTGGAAAATTGAGGAAATACAGAGCAAATACACCTTGAGACTTGGTTGCTAGAACTGGGAACTGAGGATGTGAAAGGTATTGGGAGGGAGAAGGGATCTTGAGACTGTGCTGGCAGGGGTTTAAGAATGAGGATAGAGGGCTTAGTGCAGTAACTCTGCAACTATAAACCTACAACTTCAATAGTACTTTTAGTAGAGTTCTTACATTTTTATCAAATATTTGTATTTTTCTCATCATATATTTCTTCTTCTTATAGCTGTCACTGATTTATTTCCTTATTTTAGGGAGCCTCAGTATAATTGATATTTGAAGTCTTCATTAAGACTTGTTTTTTAATTTATGTTTTTTAATTTTAATTTTATTAAAAACCATAGTAATTTACAAAATATTTCATAGTTGGGTTTCAGACATACAATGAATCAGGGCTGATCCCACCACCAGTGTCCACCTCCCTCTACCAATGAACCCAGAGTACACCCTATACCACCACCTTTTGTCCCTGGCCTGCCAGTATAACAGGTCCATTTTAAGTTTAGATTGCTTGCATTTGAGTCTCTTGATTCCATTGTTGTTGCCTTTGGCTTGGATATTTAGTTCTGTCCTTTTCTAATACTACCAATGCACCTGAGACCACTGGAAAATCTTTTAAATGTTTTAAAGTTTTTCTAAGACTTGATCTTCATCAATACATGTTGGTAAATTCCTTAAATTCTTTCTTATGCCTACCACTGTTTTAGGTTTTAGGGAAAAGATCTGTGTGAATGGGGTGGAGATTATGAATCCATGGTAGCAGATTCCAGCTGCAGGCATGGCTTTGAGTTCCAGTGGGCCTGGATGCTGTCAGGAAAGTTCTGTACTGAATACCCAACTTCAGATTTAGTGACATCAAGTGGGATGGATGCAGTTGTAGTGCTTGGTAAGACTGTGACATCCAAGTCCATCGGACCTGAGCAGCAACTAGGCTCCAGTAACTACTATGGTGATGCAGGCCTAAATGGCTCTCTGGAGATTTGCGTCTGGAAGCCCCTGGCAGCAAGTGTAGTGCCAAGGTCTGGAAGACCTGAATAGAGTCCTCTGGCTTGAAGTTACAAATGTTGAATAAGATTTGTGGGACCAAATTTTGGTGTGCCTGGACTAAAATTAGATGTTCAAAACTTGGCACAGCATATGCTGAATCTGGATTAATTTAGGGTCAGAAGGGTCCAGAGCACAGGGGCATCTTGTTTGAATGAGACTAGAATCAACCCAGGGTGTGATGGTCAGTTTGCTCGATGTACCTATGCAACCATGATAGTGGTCCAGGATGGAGAACAGGTTTGTACAATAACAAGTTTCGAGTGACATATGTGTGCCAAGTTTGAACAGACTTGGCAGGTTACCTGTGGTCAAGGTTACTCTGTGATGCTTTTACAGCCTGGCAGCCTCCAGCTTGCATTGTTGTGATCACACAGGGTTGGATGTGGCTAGGAATGCAGTGGTCTGAAGAGGAGAAACTGAGTCTCAGTCAGAGAGCACAACTGTTGTAGCAGAACAGGAACAGAGCATGGGAAGAAAGCTCCTGGTTAACTGATGATGCTTGGGGAGTTCATTCTGACTATAAGAACACTATATGCTTGCTAGCACTCAGATGTGGAATGGGGAAACCTATCTCTGTTGGTCTTGCTGAACTTAAGCAAATACTTGTCGGCCCCTAATTATCTAGCTGTTAGCTTTGAGTAAAAAAGAGCTCACCTTAAGGATTTGCCATGAATTCTTTCTTTTTTTCTACAAAGATTTAATATGTCATCTCCCAGCCAAGTTGTTAGAGGTCATTTCAAGAGTGATTGATTCCCTTAAAGTGAATCCTAAACCTAACCCTGATTTTTTTTAATCTACGATTTTTCCACCACCATTTTATAGCCCAAGAACTGCTCCAAATGCCCCTCATCTCCCTGTATTAGAAACAGGCATTCTATTTCTCTCATTCACTAACATTATCATGATAGTTGTTAGTGTAGTTATTTCTCTAACTGAACTCACCACTCTTTGTGTAAGCTTCATATATTGGGCCAGTCCTTACAGTCCTCATCTCTATCATCTCTGAGTATTATTACAATAATAACTTTTATTTTTCTTAAATTCCACAGAAGAGTGAAGTTATTCTGTCTATTTCTCCCCCTCTGACTTATTTCATTCAGCATAATAGTTTTCATATCCGTCCATGTACAGGAAAATTTCATGACTTTATTTTTCCTGATGGTTGCATAGTATTTCATTGTCTATACATACCACAGTTTCTTTAGCCACTCATTTATTGTTGGACATCTGGACCATTTCCATATTCTGGCTATTATAAATAGCCTTCAATGAATATAGGCATACAGAAGGCATTTTTGTATTATGTTTTTGTGTTTCTAGGTATATTCCTAGAAGTATATATACTTCTAGGTATAGCTGGATCATATGAGACACCAATGTCCAGTTTTTTGAGGAATTTCCATATTGCTTTGTCATAAAGGCTGGACTAGACAGCAATTTTGAGCCTGAAGTCCTTACAAATTTTTGGGTGGGTGTTTGGCCACACTCAGAACCTTTCAAACTTTATCACATGATCTTATACTCAGAAATTACTCCTGGCAGGCTTGGGGGACCAATGGGATTCTGGGGATTGATCATGAGTCAGCTGCATGCAAGGCAAATACCATACCCAACTGTACTATTGCTCCAGTCCAAGTTCAATATTAATATAACTATCCAAGCATTTGTTAATTTATTATGTCTTTGGGGGTCACATCCAGTGGCACTCAAAGGTTACTCCTGGCTCTTTGCTCATAAATCGCTCCTGTCAGGTTCGGGGGACCATATGTGGGTCTGTCTAACTGGGTCTGTTCTGGGTTGGCCATGTGCAAGTCAAATGCACTACTACTGTACTATCACTATAGTCCCCCTATACAACTCTTTTTTAAGGGAGTTGTTTGCTTGAATTCTTCTAACCTTTGACTTTGAGTATGTGCTTGCTCTGGCTATTCAAATATGTTTCTTTCTGGCAGCTGAAATTATTTTTTTATTTAAATAAAATGCATCACATAGTTACATAACTGATTATAATACATTTGTTTTAAGATAAGTGAAAGCAAAGTTATTGAAAAAATAGAAAGAAAATAGAAAAAACTAAAAAATATGGAAGAATATTAAAAAGATGTTCAGTAGCAAGTATATTTGTGAAAATTATTTATCTCCAATAAAGTCATTAATACAATAGCAGACAGTTTAGTAAGCTCTTTTCTTTAAAGACTACAATAAAAAAGGGCTGTGTGTGTATGTGTGTGAGACAGTTGTTATCCTAGGCACAGCAAAATATGGGGAAAATAGAAAAGAAAAACCTTTGACCTAAAAAACAGGGGGACCTTACCCATGAAATATCCTGGCATAGGACCAACTACAGGCTCCCGGCATACTAAGTTGTCCAACCCCAATGTCTCTGTGGTCCCATTAAAAGCTCTTCACAATCATGGTTGTTGCTGTCAGGTTTCTGTAGTTAAAGATCCTGATTTCTGCACAGAACCTATGCTGAAGTCAGAGTGATGTAGAGCATCTTCTGGTTTCTGTTACCCCTCCCCAAGGCTAAATGCTAATCTTACCTGATGATCAGACCAGTCCACAGCTGGCAGGGGTCTGAGGTTGGTAATTAAGGCCTGGGGGAGGGGTGAAGGGGAGGCTAGAGAAAGATTCAGCAAGAGATTCAGCAAGAAGCCTCAGGAGGAGGAAGCAGGATGGGGAGATGAGAGATGGTTGGATGCAGAGAAGCAGTTTAGCTTAGAAGTCAAATGTGGTGGTTAGGGCCTTTAATAAAGCTGCATGTCTCCTAATTTCATGACTGCTGTGGATCTTTTCCTTGCCGTTATCCTGAACCCTCAGAGCTGCCAGGCCAAAGTATTTGCAAACACCAGGGCAGGCCAAGAAAGGCCTCACCTGTCAGGCCAGAGAATCTGCCCTTGCTGAGTGATTACCAACTGAGAGAGACTATGAGTGTCACCTGTGCATGTTTTTCTATTGTCCTGTGTCCTGAACCTCTCTTGAGTGGGCTGAGAAGGGCCCAGCAAAATCGCTCTCCTAGAGGCTTCAGAAGAGGCTCTTTCTAATAAAAGAACCTCACCATAACACACAGAAAAAAAATCACACTACAAGTGTGACAATGGGAAAATCTTGCAGGCAAACACCATGCACAGAGAATGAAGATGATAGCTCTAATGACACAAAAAATACAAATCATCGGGCCGGAGAGGTGGCGCTAGAGGTAAGGTGTCTACCTTACAAGTGCTAGCCAAGGAAGGACTGTGGTTCGATCCCCTGGGGTCCCATATGGTCCCCTCAAGCCAGGGGCAATTTCTGAGCACTTTGCCAGGAGTAGCTCCTGAGCATCAAATGGGTGTGGCCCAAAAATACAAAAAAAAAATACAAACCATCTGATTAATCTTCCAGATAAGGAATTTAGAATAGAAATATGAAGGATCCTCATGGAAATCAAAGAAAATATAGCTTTAGCTGAACAGAACACAAAGACAGAAATCAGAAAACTTCAAGCTGAAATAACAGATCTCGAAAATCATGGTAGTTGAACTGAAAAACTCAATGGGCAGCCTCTCCAGCAGGGTAACAACAGCCGAGGACAGAATCAGTGAACTAGAAGGTCAAATGCAGAACAACTTCTTACAGCAGAAGAGACTGGAAAAAACCTTAAGGCAAATGATCATACAATGAAAAAAGTACTCAAAGAATGTGAACAGATGAAAATAGAAGTCTTTGATAAGCTCAACAGAAACAACACAAGAATCATTGGAGTCCCAGAAGTCCAGAAAGGGGATCCCCAGGAAGAATGAACAGTCAAAGACATCATCACAGAGACTCCCAGAGCTAAAGACTGCATGCACTCAAATCCTGCATGCCCGAAGAGTACCAGCTAAAAGAAAATACCCCAAGACACATCCTAGTCACAATGACAAATCCTACAGATAGAGATAGAATACTAAAAGCAGCAAGATCAAAAAGGGAAATTGCATTCAAAGGAGCATCCATAAGATTTACAGTAGACATGCCACAAGAAACTCAAGGCCAGAAGACAGTGGTGGGATAGTGTGACAAGACTGAATGCAATGGAGGCTTCACCTAGAATACTGCACCCAGCTCGACTCACATTTAGGTTTGAAGGAAGGATACATAGCTTCACGGATAAGCAACAACTCAAAAACTGCACAGATGCAAAACCAGCCTTAAAAGAAAAACTGAAAGGTCTACTTTAAGACAAGACAGACCAACAAACACACCAAACTTATACACAAAGATGACATTAAATCCTATGACAATCAACTTCCTCAATGTCAATGACTAAGTGCATCAATTAGGAGACACAGAGTGGCAAAATGGATAAAAAAGATAAACCCAACCTTCTGCTGCCTTCAAGAAACACACCTGAATAGTCAGAACAAACATAGACTCAAAATCAAAGGCTAGAGGAAAATCATTCAAGCAAACAACACCCTTAAAAAGCTGGGGTGGCCATATTAATATCTGATGACACCAACTTTATACTTAGAAAAGTAAGGGACAAAGATGGACACTTCATACTAATCAAAGGATATGTGCAACAGGAAGAAATCAGACTACTAAACATATATGCACCCAATGAGAGACCAGAAAATTATCTAATACAATTATTGACAAATTTTAAAGAAGATATTAATAAGAAAGGCTTCACCATCCATCCACCATTATCCACCACCATCATGGACTATTATTAATTTAATTAATTCTACAGTTTCATCTCACCATTAGATGGCAATGCAGAGAACCCTGACTTGATAATGACTGTTCCTATGTCATTAGGGTGTCATATGAACCCACTCGTAAGTAAGTCAATGTCAGGGCAGCAGTAGGGCCTTTCCTGGTAGAAGTTTGATCCCTGTTGTAGAAAACAGTTCTGTTTCTATAGATGGAATCCAAGTTTCAGGGGTCAATGGTCAATGTCCGATCTTCTGAATCTTAAGCCAGGTCTCTATGACAAAAGTTTAGGGTGTAAAGCCCCACTGCAATATAAAATTTATGTGTTCTGGGGCCAGAGCAGTGGTGCAAGCAGTAGAGCATTTGTCTTGCATGCACTAACCTAGGATGGATCTTTGTTCAATCTCCTGGTGTCCCATATGGTCCCCAGGTGCAATTTCTGAGGGCATAGCCAGAAATAACCCCTAAGTGTCACCAGGTATGCCCCCCAAAAAAGCTAAAAAAATTTTATGTGTTCCTATCTCTATTAGATAAGAATTTGTTTGCACAAGTAAGATTTCCCCTTTTTAATGTGCCTATGCAAAAAGGAACAATGACTCATGGTACTACTGGTGCATATGAAGATAAAAATAACAAGCTAACCAATCCCAATAACCTGGTTCTAACATAAACTCAGAACACTGGTCAAAATTATCTGCTAGAATTCCCTACTAAATAGATCCCCACAAAATGGGGGAAATTGCCATTACATAAGAAGATAGTAAGAGTTATACTTATTAAGGAAATACAACTAAAGAAATATTTAAGGGAGAGATATTCATGTCTCCTTTCAGTCTTTTGAAATAGCCTGGGCGGGATAAAATCCAGAGCACAGTTTCAGCCTGTGATTTGGTATTGTGGAGTCTAAAAAATGGCTCCCAGTCGTCACATATCAGGAAATGTCCTCGAGCTGGGGGCTTCTCAGAAACAGAATCTGGTATGAGCAATGGTCTACACTCTACAGTGAAGGGAGGTGGGGGAAAAGGGGCCGCAGAGAGCAAATCAGTAGCAGCAGCAGCAGTAGCAGCTTCTTGTCAGGCTGAGAATCTATCTTTTCCCTTTGGGATCTGGTTGGCAGCTGGCTGAGTTGGGGGAAATGTTCTGCTTCCTGAGCAGTTAAGAACAGAGGGTAAAAAGGGATAAATTGGGGGGAAATGACAGGTGGGAGTAAGAGGGTGAAGGGCTAGAAAAGAATTTGTACGGTGGTAAGCCAAAGGGGAAGGTCGGGTTATACATAACAGGGGAAAGTACAGTATATAACATAGACAGATATTATGTATATTACAGATGGACATTAGACAGACATTGAGGTGGCCAACACATACACTCATGCACACACATAGACAGACACTGAGGATTGATCCATGGGTTACAGGTGAAAAGCTGACCCAGGTGAAATGGGACAGAACTCTTAAAAATATAAAGCCAGCAAGTCAGATGTAAAGGTTTTTCCATTTTATAGGCCAGTCATGATTGGTGAGGGTAAAATTTACTGTAGAAAGGCTTTGTGGATTAGGTTGTGTATGGAGCTCTTAAAAACAATCATAATTTTCAGGTCTAGAAAACTAAATGATATGGTAATGAGCACTGTAAGAGGAGTCTACACCAGGAAATATTGTCTACCAGGTCTTGAGCATCCAGTTTGTTTCCTTTTCTAAAAGTAATCTAAAATCATGATAATTAAGGTATAATGGTAAACTACCTACAATTGAAAACAAATTACAGTAACATATTTAATGAATGAGCTCTGTAACAGGAATTCATTGTATGAAGTTGCATATTTCATTGCTATCTATGGACATAAACATTAGATTATATTAGCAGGCATAATAAAGTAGAAAATTAATAGATTAGAATTCTTGTTGTGACATTATCATAATGAGCCCTGTCTTCTGAGTCTAATATAGTATAGCATTGTAATGTGCAACTGGGGTGGCCAACATGTATCTCCAAGTACCATTGTGGACAAAAAGATCAGGGAGTTATTATAGATATAGTAAAATTAAGACATTAAAACTACTTATAGCGAGCACTGTAGTGGAAGTCATAGCTTCCAAACCCATTCTGTACCCGTTTGTGGATAAAAGCATTAGAATATTATTATAGACACCTATAAAGAGCAGTTGATTGGACACCTGCTCAATCTAAACAGCTGTATATGTTCTTGACTGGAGAGTTTAATCCATTGACATTTAAAAAACTATTGTCAGAAAGGGCTGCTGTGCCATTATATTGCGTAGGGTGGTTGTTGTTACAATTGGCAGTGTAACTGCCCTTTTAGTAGCTCATTTAGGGTTAGTTTGGATAGAGCAAATATTGCGAGTTCTTTTATGTCTGAGAATGTTTTTAACCCTCTCTCTCAAATAAAAGAGAGTTTCACTGGGTAGTGAACTCTAGGTTGAAAGTTTCTTTCAGTTAGTAGTTTGAATATATTATTCTGCTCTTTTCTTGCCTGGATTGGAATGGGAGGTCTGGTGTGATTCTTATGTTGTTTCTTCTATACTTGAGGTTTTTTTCTCATTACTGCTTTAAAGAGTTGATCTCTCATTTTTTGTCATTTGGATTACTAAATGTCTTGGTGTTGTTCTGTTATGGTTTATATTGTTTGTCATTCTTTTTGCCTCTTGCATTTGTAGAGAAACCTCTTTCCTAAGGATGCGGAAGTTCTGTTATTATCCCCCTTACTACTTGTTTTTTCCCTTTCCCATTTTCTTCCCCTTTTGGAATTCTTTTAATTCAGAGATTATTTCTCTTGTCTTCATTCATTAAGTACCTTACATTATCTTCCAGGGTTTTGTCTCGCCTTTCTTTTTTGACTTTATCACTGCTGGCTTGTAATTTGTCTTTAAGTTCATCTATATGATTGTCCACCCATGTAATTCTACTATTATGGATTGCAAACATGTTTTGAAGTTCTTTCAGTTTCTTTTGTATGAATTATCTCATCTTCTGAAAGAGTTCTTCTTTGAGTTTGTTGAATTGTTTGTAGATTTTTTAATTTTCCAGGCTGATGACTCCTTGATTTCCATTGCTAAACCATTAAGTGTTGATTTTAGTTCCTCATCTAGAAGGTGCAAGTATTTGGGTGGAATGGAGATTTGTCAGATAGCAGAATGTTTGATTTAATTTTTGGATCCATTTTGCCACTCTCTCTTAATTAGTACATTTTTGTGGCAAATTTTTGTAGAAGTTTGGTATGTTTGTGGGGCTTGACTTGCCTTAAAGTATCCACTTTAGTTCTTTTTTTTTTTTTTGTAAGCATGATTTTTATTTTTTATTAATTTTTTGTAAACATGATTTTTTTCCTTTTTTTTTCTTTTTTTCTCTTTATTTGAATATCTTGATAACATAAATGATTGTGATAAGGTTTCAGTCATATAAAGATCACCCCTCTTCACCAGTGCAACATTCCCGCCACCAAAGTCCCAAATCTCCCTCCATCCCACCCCACCCCCACCTGTACTCCAGACAGGCTTTCCAGTTCCCTCATTCATTCACTTGATTATGGTAGTTCTCAGTGTAGTTATTTCTATAACTGTGCTCACCGCTCTTGTGGTGAGCTTCATGGAGTGAGCTGGTGTTCCAGCTCTCCTCTAATTGTCTCTGAGGATTGTTACAAAAATGACTTTTATTTTTCTTAAAACCCATAGATGAGTGAGACTATTCTGCGTCTCTCTCTCTCCCTCTGACTTATTTCACTGAGCATGATAGATTCCATGTACATCCATGTATAGGAAAATTTCATGACTTCATCTCTCCTGACGGCTGCATAATATTCCATTGTGTATATGTACCACAGTTTCTTTAGCCATTCGTCTGTTGAAGGGCATCTTGGTTTTTTCCAGAGCCTGGCTATTGTGAATAGTGCTGCAATAAATATTGGTGTGAGGAAGGGGTTTTTGTATTGTATTCTTGTGCTCCTAGGGTATATCCCTAGGAGTGGAATAGCTGGGTCGAATGGGAGCTCAATTTCCAGCTTTTGAAGAAACCTCCATATCGCTTTCCATAGAGGCTGTACTAGACGGCATTCCCACCAGCAGTGGATAAGAGTTCCTTTCTCTCCATATCCCCGCCAGCACTGATTGTTCTCATTCTTTGTGATGTGCACCAATCTCTGTGGTGTGAGGTGGTATCTCATCGTTGTTTTGATTTGCATCTCTCTGATGATTAGTGACGAGGAGCATTTTTTCATGTGTCTTTTGGCCATTTGTATTTCTTTTTTATCAAAGTGTCTGTTCATTTCTTCTCCCCATTTTTTGATGGGATTAGATGTTTTTTTTTGTAAAGTTCTGTCAGTGCCCTATATATTTTGGATATTAGCCCCTTATCTGAAGGATGTTGGGTGAATAGTTTCTCCCACTCAGTGGGTGACTCTTGTATCCTGGGCACTATTTCTTTTGAGGTGCAGAAGCTTTTCAGTTTAATGTATTCCCATCTGTTAATCTCTGCTTCCACTTGTTTGGAAAGTGCAGTTTCCTCCTTGAAGATACCTTTAGTCTCAATGTCATGGAGTGTTTTACCGACATGTTGTTCTATATACCTTATGGTATCTGGTCTGATATCAAGGTCTTTAATCCATTTGGATTTTACCTTCGTACATGATGTTAACTGGGGGTCTATGTTCGCTTTTTTGCAAGTCACTAACCAGTTCTGCCAGCACCACTTGTTGAAGAGATTTTCTCTGCTCCACTTAGGATTTCTTGCTCCTTTGTCAAAAATTAGGTAATTGTATGCCTGGGGAATGTTCTCTGAGAACTCAAGCCTATTCCACTGATCTGAGGGTCTGTCTTTATTCCAATACCATGCTGTTTTAATAACTATTGCTTTGTAGTACAGTTTAAAGTTGGGGAAAGTAATGCCTCCCATTTTCCTTTTCCCTAGGAGTGCTTTAGCTATTCGAGGATGTTTATTGTTCCAGATGAACTTCATAAGTGTTTGATCCACTTCTTTGAAGAATGTCATGGGTATTTTTAAGGGGATCGCATTAAATCTGTATAATGCTTTGGGGAGTATTGCCATTTTAATGATGTTAATCCTGCCAAGCCATGAGCAGGGTAAGTGTTTCCATTTCCGTGTGTCCTCTCTTATTTCTTGGAGCAGGGCTTTATAGTTTTCTTTGTATAGGTCCTTCACGTCTTTGGTCAAGTTGACTCCAAGATATTTGAGTTTGTGTGGCACTATTGTGAATGGGATTGCTTTCCTGACTTCCATCTCTTCCCTATTATTATTGGTGTATAAAAAGGCCATTGATTTCTGTAGGTTGATTTTGTAGCCTGCCACCTTGCTATATGAATCTATTATTTCTAGAAGCTTTTTGGTAGAGTCTTTAGGGTTTTCTAAGTAGAGTATCATGTCATCTGCAAACAATGAGAGTTTGACTTCTTCCTTTTCTATCTGAATTCCCTTGATATCTTTTTCTTGCCTGATCGCTATAGCAAAAACTTCCAGTACTATATTGAAGAGGAGTGGTGAGAGAGGACAGCCTTGTCTTGTACCCGAATTTAGAGGAAAGGCTTTTAGTTTTTCTCCATTGAGGATAATATTTGCCATTGGCTTGTGGTAGATGGCTTCAACTAGATTGAGAAAGGTTCCTTCCATTCCCATCTTGCTGAGAGTTTTGATCAAGAATGGGTGTTGGATCTTATCAAATGCTTTCTCTGCATCTATTGATATGATCATGTGATTTTTATTTTTCTTGTTGTTGATGTTGTGTATGATGTTAATAGATTTACGGATGTTAAACCATCCTTGCATTCCTGGGATGAAGCCTACTTGGTCGTAGTGTATGATCTTCTTGATGATGCATTGGATCCTATTTGCCAGGATTTTGTTGAAGATCTTTGCATCAGCATTCATCAGGGATATTGGTCTGTAATTTTCTTTTTTGGCAGCGTCTCTGTCTGGTTTTGGTATCAAGGTAATGTTGGCTTCATAAAAGCTGTTTGGGAGAGTTCCCTTTTTTTTCAATTTCATGGAAGAGTCTGGCTAGGATTGGTAGTAGCTCCTCTTGAAAGATTTGAAAAAATTCATTAGGAAAACCATCTGGGCCTGGGCTTTTCTTTTTTGGTAGATGTTTGATTACAGTTTCAATGTCCTCAGTAGTGATGGGGGTGTTTAGATATGCTACATCCTCCTTACTTAAATGTGGAAGGTTATAAGTGTCCAAGAATTTTTCCATTTCTTCTAGGTTCTCATGTTTTGTAGCATAAAGTTTCTCAAAGTAGCCTCTGATTATCCTTTGGATCTCTGCAATTTCTGTTGTGATCTCCCCCTTTTCATTTCTAATACGGGTTATCAGATTTCTCTCTCTCTCTTTCTTTGTGAGTTTTGCCAATGGTCTATCAATCTTGTTTATTTTTTCAAAGAACCAGCTTCTGCTTTCGTTGATCTTTCGGATTGCTTTTTGGTTTTCCACTTCATTGAGTTCCGCTTTCAGCTTTATTATTTCCTTCTGTCTCCCTATTTTTGGTTCATTCTGTTGGTCATTTTCTAATTGTTTAAGCTGCGCCATTAAGTTATTCAGGTATGCTCCTTCTTCCTTCCTGATGTGTGCTTGTAGAGCTATAAATTTTCCTCTCAGGACTGCTTTTGCTGTGTCCCATAGATTCTGGCAGTTTGTGTCTTCATTATCATTTGTTTCCAGGAAAGTTTTGATTTCCTTTTTGATTTCATCTCGGACCCACTGGTTGTTCAGTAGCAGGGTGTTTAATTTCCAATTGTTAAAGTTTTTCTTCTGTGTGGCTTTGTAGTTCACATCTAATTTCAGAGCCTTGTGGTCAGCAAAGGTAGCCTGCAAGATTTCTATCCTCTTGATTTTATGGAGGTATGTTTTATGTGTCAGCATGTAGTCTATTCTGGAGAATGACCCATGTACATTGGAAAAGAATGTGTATCCAGGTTTTTTGGGATGGAGTGTCCTGTATATATCTACTAGTCCTCTTTCTTCCATAACAATTTTCAGGGCTAGTATGTTTTTGTTGGGTTTCAGTCTGGTTGACCTATCAAGTGTTGATAGGGCTGTGTTGAAGTCTCCCACAATGATTGTGTTATTATTGATTTCTTCTTTCAGATTTGTCAGTAATTGTATTAGATAATTTGCTGGTCTCTCATTGGGTGCATATATGTTTAATAGTCTGATTTCTTCCTGTTGCACATATCCCTTGATTAGTACATAGTGTACATCTTTGTCCCTTACCACTTTTCTGAGTATAAAGTTGGTGTCATCTGATATTAATATGGCCACCCCAGCTTTTTTCAGGGTGTTGTTTGCTTGGATAATTTTCTTCCAACCTTTGATTTTGAGTCTATGTTTGTTCTGACTATTCAGATGTGTTTCTTGTAGGCAGCAGAAGGTTGGATTCATGTTTTTGACCCATTTTGCCACTCTGTGTCTTTTAATTGGTGAATTTAGTCCATTGACATTGAGGGAGATGATTGTCATAGGATTTAATGTCATCTTTGTAGATAAGTTTGCTGTGTTTGTTGGTCTCTCTTGTCTTAGAGTAGACCTGTCAGTTTTTCCTTTAAGGCTGGTTTATCATCTGTGAAGTTTCTGAGCTGTTGTTTATCCGTGAAGCTGTGTATTCTTCCTCCAAACTTGAATGTGAGTCGGGCTGGGTGCAGTATTCTTGGGGATGCATTCATTTCATTCAATCTTGTCACAATATCCAACCACTGTCTTCTGGCCTTGAGAGTTTCTTGTGACATGTCTGCTGTAAGTCTTAGGGATGCTCTTTGAATGTAATTTCCCTTTTTGATCTTGCTGCTTTCAGTATTCTATCCCTATCTATGGGATTTGTCATTGTAACGAGGATGTGTCTTGGGGTGTTTTTCTTTGGGTCTCTTTTAGCTGGTATTCTTCGAGCATGCAGTATTTGATTGCATGTAGGCTTTAACTCTGGGAGTATCTCTTTGATGATGTCTTTGACAGTTGATTCTTCTTGGAGATCTCCTTCCTGGGTTTCTGGGACTCCAATGATTCTTATGTTGTTTCTGTTGAGTTTATCAAAGACTTCTATTTTCATCTCTTCGCATGCCTTGAGTACATTTTCCATTGCTTGTTCGTTTGTCTTTTCCAATTTCTTCTGTTGTGTTGAGCTTTTCTGCATCTCATCTTCCAGTACTCCGATTCTCTCCTCAGCTGCTGATTCCCTGTTGGCGAGGCTATCCATTGTGGTTTTCAGTTGAGCAACCGTATTTTTCAGATCTGTTATTTCAGTTTGGAGTTTTCTAATTTCTGTTTTTGTGTTCTCTTCAGATCGATCTATGCTATTTTTGAGGTCTACAAACATATTCCATATTTCTACTCTAAACTCCTTATCTGAAAGGTTAATCAGGTGGTTGTAATTTATTAGATCAACCGAGCTTTCGTCTTCATTCTCTATGGATGGTGTTTGCCTGCAAGTTTTCCCCATTGTCACGCTTGTAGTGTGGTTTTTCCTGCGTGTTGTGGTGGGGTTCATTGATTAGGAAGAGTTCGCGGCTGCAAAGGGAAGCGAAGCGGCTGAGCGCTTCTGCTGCCTCTAGTTGCAAGTCCTCAGAGTGAACAAAGGCAGGGCAGGGCAGAGCGATCCCGCAGCCCCAGAATGCAGCTGCTCACCAGCTTCAAAATGCAGTTTTTTTGGGGGTGCGCTCTCTAGGCCCCTGAGGAAACCTTCGGAAGTTCAGAGGCACAGTTTCAGGCAGACAGAGATAGGAGTTTTCCCCGAAGTCCTCAGAGTGAACAAAGGCAGGGCAGGGCAAAGCGATTCCGCGGCCCCAGAATGCAGGTACTCACCAGCTTCAAAATGCAGTTTTTTTGGGGGTGCGCTCCCTAGGCCCCTGAGGAAACCTTCGGAAGTTCAGAGGCACAGTTTCAGGCAGACAGAGATAGGAGTTTTCCCCGAAGTCCTCAGAGTGAACAAAGGCAGGGCAGGGCAAAGCGATTCCGCGGCCCCAGAATGCAGGCACTCACCAGCTTCAAAATGCAGTTTTTTTGGGGGTGCGCTACCTAGGCCCCTGAGGAAACCTTCGGAAGTTCAGAATCACAGTTTCAGGCAGACAGAGATCGGAGTTTTCCCCGAAGTCCTCAGAGTGAACAAAGGCAGGGCAGGGCAGAGCGATTCCGCGGCCCCAGAATGCAGGCACCCACCAGCTTTAAAATCCACTTTAGTTCTTTTAAAGTGAATTTTGAGTCTCAAAAGTTCTTGATCTTTTTTTGTTTTCCTATGAAGCTGTGTAATCTTCCTGTATTCAAATCTGAATGAGAGTCTTGCTTGCTGAAGTATTCTTGGTGAGATGTTCAATTTTTGACCATTTCCACTGTATTCTCTACTGTCTTTTGGCCTGAGAGTTACTTGTGAAAATTCTGCTGTAAATCTTAAGGGTGCTCCATTGTATCTAATATTGTTTTTTGATTTCTATGTTTTCTATCTTTATCTACAGTTTCCATCATTGTGACTAGAATGTTTTTTATTGAGGTCTCTTTTAGTTGGCACTCTTTGGGTATCCACAGTGTGGGTGCATGTATTCTTCAGCTTTGGGAAATTCTCAGCAATAATATATTTAACTGTTAATTCTTTATAGGGGTTTTCATCCTGGCTTTCAAAGATCTCAATGATTTTATGTTGTTTCTGTTGAATTTATTTCAAAATTCTATTGGTTTCTGCTTTTTTATTTTGAAACTATTTTCCATCTGATGTTGTTTGGAGGTTTTCTTTGCTTCATCTTTGATCTCACTGATTCTGTCCTCAGCAGCTACAACTATGTTGATAAGAACTTTCAATGTATTTTTATTTTATTTACCTTTTTTTTTTTTTTTTTTTTTTTTTGGTTTTTGGGTCACACCTGGCGGTGCTCAGGCATTACTCCTGGCTGTCTGCTCAGAAATAGCTCCTGGCAGGCACGGGGGACTATGTGGGACACCGGGATTCGAACCAACCACCTTTAGTCCTGGATCGGCTGCTTGCAAGGCAAACACCGCTGTGCTATCTCTCTGGGCCCTATTTACCAATTTTTTATTTGTGACAGTTCTGTTTGTATTTTTCTCATTTCTATTCTCATGTCCTCCTGTGTTTTATTGGTGTACATTCCATTGTTTCTTTGAACTCATTGAATATCCTAAAAAATTTTATTCTGAAGTTCATTTCAGAGAGGTTAAATAGGGAATTAGTACTAATTGTATCTGTATGATTGCAGGCAAGGTGAGGTTTTGCCCTGCTTTACCATGCTTCCTTTTGTAGTCTCAAGGTACTTCTTTCTGATGTCACTATCAGTCTTCCCAACTTCCAGGGATATCTTAGGAGAGTTTATGTGGGTGAGAGATTATCTTGTGGTCACATAAATGGCTTCCTGCTTCGTGGACCATACTTCTGGGCATAGCTTCTACCTATGTAGGAGGGCAGAAGTTTGTTCTTTCCTATAGACACAGGTGCCACAGATGCTGTGCACCCTTTAGTCAGGTTTGCAGGGCTGACACTTCTTTGAAATTTTGATTTGTTTAGGATTTATAAACCTGGGACAAATTTGGTAGCTTGATACTTCGATAAGGTTAAATTGTGGAGCTGGGTCATTTCTGATGGATGGTATCAAGTGTATCTGTGGGCTGCTATGATTCATTCAGAATGGGGAATCTGCCTCCAGCCATTCTCTGAAGACCCCAGAGGTTTCACCTTGGATCAGACTACCTGGGAAGAGCAGGAAGATATCATTTTCTTTTGGAACTTAGTAGGAAATATAGGCTGTTTTTGTGCAGGAAAGATGTTCTGTGTGGTAGAAGCAGTTTTCAGATCTTTGGTATTGTGGCATTTTGGATTGTTACTTTTGGGATTATGGTCAATATCAATGTAAAGATCATAAGATAGAAAGTCAGATTGTGGGGAAAAAAGGAAAATTAAAAATGTTGTTACATGAGCTAAATTATTGCTGTATTCAACCTTATACATTTTTAGAAAAATATCTTTATTTAAGCACCATGATTACAAACATGTTTATAGTTGGGTTTCAGTTATAAAAAAGAATACTCCTTCTCACCACCAAAATTGCCCCCCCCCAATTCTCTCCTCCCATAACCCCTTCCTGTATAGGAGAAGGCATTCAATTTCATTCACTTGCTACCATTGTCATGATAGCTGTCAATGTAGTTATTTCTCTAAAAGCACTCACCACTCTTAAGCTTCATATTATGGGCCGGTCCTTCCAGCCCTCATATCTATTGTCTCTGTTTATTATTATAGTACTGTCTTATTTTTCTTAAAAACTTTCTTTCTTTCTTTCTTTCTTTCTTTCTTTCTTTCTTTCTTTCTTTCTTTCTTTCTTTCTTTCTTTCTTTCTTTCTTTCTTTCTTTCTTTCTTTCTTTCTTTCCTTTCCTTTCCTTCCTTCCTTCCTTCCTTCCTTCCTTCCTTCCCTTCCTTCCTTCCTTCCCTTCCTTCCTTCCTTCCTTCTTCCTTCCTTCCTTCCTTTTTGGTCACACCCGGCAGTGCTCAGCGGTTATACTCCTGGCTCTATGCTCAGAAACCGCCCCTGGCAGGCACCATATGGAATGCCGGAATTTGAACCACTGTCCTTCTGCATGAAAGGCAAAGACCTTACCTCCATGCTATCTCTCCGGCCCTAACATAATGGTTTCTTTTTTAAAAATTTTTTATTGTGACTGAAGTGCATTACACAGAATTATTTATGGTACATAGTGACAATGAATGAAGGGCATTCCCATCACCAATGTTGTCCTCCCTCCACTCCTGTTCCCAGCATGTCTCCCATATCTCCCTCTTTTACACCCCCCCCCCCCCAGAATACTAGTGTAACTGGTCTCCACTTTACAGCTTGTTGTAGATTGGGTATCTATTCTGTTGTCATTGACTTTGGGTTTGGTGTTCCAGTCTGATCATTTTTTATTTTCACTACATGTTCACATGACTGGTCCTGGTATCATCATTCCCCCCCCCTCGGTTTATGAGGCTGAATGATTCAAGTTATGCGATTTTGTTGGAGATAAAAATAAGTTAAGGAAAAGAGAAGAAAAATTTGTTATCAACTACCAAAAAAAACCACACCAAATAATATCCACAAGAGTAAAAAGAAAGAAAAAAGTGGAAGAAAAAAGAGAAGGAAAATAATATCCAAAACAACCAAAACAAGAAAAAGCAATGCTGGAGTGGCAAGGTTTGGTGTTTCCCCCACTTTTTTTTTTTTCATAGGCACAGTAAGTATTGGGGAAGGAAGGAAATTCCCATGGCCTAAGAGATTCAGGGTTTCTCCATTCTAGAAGCATACTGTCATGGGAACAACCACTGGCTCCATACATACTCATTGCCATATCCCAGGTTGTTTTTTTGTTTTTTTGTTTGTTTGTTTGTTTGTTTTTGTGGTGTCAGGAAACTTTCCCCTCGGTTGTGAATGAAAAAATTAGGCCACTGTAGCTAACAATCTTGCTATTTGCACAGGTCCTAGGACAAGGTCTAGGATAGAGTCTTTACGGTTCTAGAGGTTCTGTTCCATCATTGTTGGTGTGTTCAGTCATCTTTTTTTTTTTTTTTTTTTTTTTTTTGGGCCACATCCGGCAGTGCTCAGAGGTCACTCCTGGCTGTCTGCTCAGAAATAGCTCCTGGCAGGCACGGGGGACCATATGGGACACCGGGATTCGAACCAACCACCTTTGGTCCTGGATCGGCTGCTTGCAAGGCAAACGCCGCTGTGCTATCTCTCCGGGCCCATGTGTTCAGTCTCTATGTGCTCTATGTTTTTGCTCAGTCCCTAAGTCAAAGTCTAGGAAATTACCAACATAATAGTTTCTATGTTCATCCATGTGTAGGAAAATTTCATGTCTTTATCTTTCCTGACAGCTGCATACTATTTCACTGTGTATATGTACCACAATTTCTTTAACCACTCATCTGTTCTCAGGCACCTGCATTGTTTAGAGATTTTGGCTATTGGAGATTGTTCTGCATGC
Source organism: Suncus etruscus (assembly GCF_024139225.1). Classification (NCBI taxonomy): domain Eukaryota; kingdom Metazoa; phylum Chordata; class Mammalia; order Eulipotyphla; family Soricidae; genus Suncus; species Suncus etruscus. Next base: position 112,083,003 of record NC_064852.1, on the reverse strand, counting down.
AGAAAGCATTTTTGTATTGTGTTTCCATGTTCCTAGTGTATATTCCTAGGAGTGATATATGGGAGTTCAATTTCTGTTGTTGTTTTGTTGTTGTTGTTGTTGTTTTTTTTTTTGAGGAATCTCCATATTACTTTCCATAAAGGCTGGACGAAACGGCATTCCCACCAGCAGTGAATGAGCGCTCCTTTCTCCCCACATTCTCACAAGCGCTGATTGTTCTTGTTCTTTGTGAAGTGTGCCAGTCTCTGTGGAATGAGATGGTACCTCATTGTTGTTTTGATTTGCATCTCCCTGATGATTAGTGATGTGGAGCGTTTTTTCCATGTGCCTTTTGGCCTTTTGTATTTCTTCTTTGAGGAAGTGTCTGTTCATTACTTCTCCCCATTTTTCTTTAATGGGTTAGATTTTTTCTCTTATTAAGGTCTGTCAGTACCTTGTATATCTTAGAGATTAGGCCCTTATCAGATGGGTATTGAGTGAATAGCTTCTTCCATTCTGTGACTGGCCTTTGTAATCTAGTCACTATTTTCTTTGAGGTGCAAAAGTTTCTCAACTTAATATAATCTCATCTGTTTATCTCCACTTGTACTTGTTTGGAGAGTGATGTTTTCTCCTTGAAGATGCCTTTAATCTCAGTGTTATGGAGTGTTTTTTCCTATGTGTTCTGATATATACCTTGTGGTTTCAGGCCTGATATGAAGGTCTTTAATTGATTTGGATTTGACCTTTGTGCATGGTCTGAGTTTGCTTTTCTTGAATGTGGCAAACCAGTTGTCCCAACACCACTTGTTAAAGAGGCTTTTCTTGCTCCATGTTGGATTTATTGCACCTTTATTAATCTGAGGGTCTGTCTTTAATCCAATACCATGCTGTTTTAATGACTATTGCTTTGCAATACAATTTAAAGTTGGGTAAAGTGATGCCTTCCATACTCTTTTTTTTGGGGGGGGGGTCACACCCGGCAGCCCTCAGAGGTTACTTTTGGCTCCACGCTCAGAAATTGCTCCTGGCAGGCTCGAGGGACCATATGGGATGCCAGGATTTTAACCAATGACCTTCTGCATGAAAGGCAAACGCCTTATTTCCATGCTATCTCTCCGGCCCCGTCTTCCATATTCTTATTACGAAGGGTTGCTCTAGCTATTCGTGGGTATTTATTGTTCTAAAAGAATATCAAGAGTGTTTGATCCACTTCTTTGAATAATGTCATGGGTATCTTTAGAGGAATTGCATCAAATTTGTACAATGCTTTGGGAAGTATTCTGTTTTAATTATGTTAATCCTCCCAATTCATGAACAGAGTATGTGTATCCATTTTCTTGTGCCCTCTTTTATATTTCTTAAAGCAGGATTTTGTGGTTATTTTTGTAGAGGTCTTTTACCTTTTTAGTTAAGTTGACTCCTAGGTACATGAGTTTGGGTGGCACTAATGTGAATGGGATTGCTTTTTTTTTTAAATGTCTATTTCTTCTCTACCATTATTTGTGTATAAGAAGGCCATTGACTTTTGCGTGTTAGTTTTGTAGCCTGCCACTTTGCTATATGAATCTATTGTTTCTAGAGCTTTTTGGTAGTCTTTAGGGTTTTCTAAATATAGTAGCATATCATATGCAAACAATAAGACTGTAACTTAGTCCTATATTATCTGGATTCCCTTGATTCTCTTTCTTTCTTTCTTTCTTTCTTTCTTTCTTTCTCTCTCTTTCTTTCTTTGTCTTTCTTTCTTTCTTTTTCTCTTTCTTCTCTTTCTTTCTTTCTTTTCTTTCTTTTCTTTCTTTCTTTCTTTTTAGGGTTTTCTAAATATAGTAGCATATCATATGCAAACAATAAGACTGTAACTTAGTCCTATATTATCTGGATTCCCTTGATTCTCTTTCTTTCTTTCTTTCTTTCTTTCTTTCTTTCTTTCTTTCTTTCTTTCTTTCTTCTTTCTTCTTTCTTTCTCTTTCTTCTTCTTTCTTTCTTTCTTTCTTTCTTCTTTCTTCTCTCTCTCTCTCTCTCTTCTCTCTTCTTTCTCTCTTTCTTTCTTTCTCTCTCTTTCTTTCTCTCTTTCTCTCTTTCTTTCTCTCTCTCTTTCTTTCTTTCTTTCTTTCTTTCTTTCTTTCTTTCTTTCTTTCTTTCTTTCTTTCTTTCTTTCTTTCTTTCTTTCTTTCTTCTTCTTTCTTTCTCTCTTTTCTTTCTTTCTTTCTTTCTTTCTTTTCTTTTCTTTCTTTCTTTCTTTCTTTATTCTTTCTTTCTTTCTTTCTTTCTTTCTTTCTTTCTTTCTTTCTTTCTTTCTTTCTTTCTTTCTTTCTTTCTTTCTTTCTTTCTTTCTTTCTTTCTTTTCTTTCTTTCTTTCTTTTTCTTTTGGGGGGGAACACACCCAGAGCCACTCAGCGGTTACTCCTGGCATTGCATTCAGAAGTTGCTCCTGGTAGGCTAAGGGGACCATATGAGATGCTGGGGATCAAACCCAGGTCCATGCCAGGTCGGCAGCATGCAAGGCAAATGCCTTACTGCTGTGCTATCACTCTGCCTTGATATCTTTTTCTTGCCTAATGTTATGGCAAGAACTTCCAGCACTATATTCAACAGGTATGGTAAGAGGGGGCAGCCTTTTCCTCTACCAGATTTTAGAGGAAAGAATTTTAGTTTATCTCCACTGAGAAGAATATTTCCATAAGCTTGAGGTAGATGGCTATGACTATATTGAGAGAAGTTCCTTCTTTCCCATCTTGTTGAATTTTTATCATGAATGGAATCTTATTGAATATTTTCTCTGCATTTATTGATATGATCATATGGTTTTTGTTTTTGTTGATGTGGTACATTTATTGATTAATTTATGTATGTTAAACTATCCTTGCATTCCTACAATGAACCTACTTGGTCAGGTGTATGACCTTCTTGATGAGGGAATGGATCCTAGCAGGGTTTTGTGGAGGAGGATTTTTGCATCTGTATTCATCAAGGATATTGGTCTGTAGTTCTCCTTTTTGCAGCATCTCTGTCTGGTTTTGGCATCAGGTTGATGTTAAGTTCATAAAAACTATTTGGAAGTGTTTCTGTTTCTTCAATTTCCTGAAAGAGCCTGAAAGGGGTTGGTAGTAGTTTCTCTTGAAAGTTTTGAAAGAATTTGTTAGTGAATCCGTCTGGGCCTGGGTTTTTGTTTTGGGAAAGACTTTTGAGTAGCATTTTAATTTTCTCAATAGTTATGGGTCTGTTTAGATATGATAGATCATCCTTATTCAACCATGGAAGATTATAAGAGTTCAACAATTTATCCATTTTTTGCAGGTGCTCATGTTTTGTGGCATAGTAGTCTCTGATTACCCTTTAAATCTCTGTAGTATCTGTAGTAATCTCCCCCTTTTAATTTCTAATCTGGTTTATTAAGTTTCTCTGTTTCTTTGTGGATTTTGCTAGTGGTTTATCAATCTTGTTTATTTTTTCAAAGAACCAACTTTTGCTTTGGCTGATATTTCGGACTGTTTAATTGATTTCCACATCATTAATTTCTGCTCTTTGCTATTTCTTCTCCCTACCTATTTTTGGTTTCTTTTGTTGATCATTTCCAATTTTATAAGCTGTGTCATTAAGCTATTTATGTAGGTCTCTTCTTCCTGATGTGTGCTTGCAAAGCTATAAATTTTCCTCTTAATACTGCTTTTGCAGTGCCCCACAAATTCTGATAATTTTTGTCTTTGTGTACATTTCTTTCCAGGAATGTTTTGATTTCCATTTTTATTTCATCTCTGACTCACTGTTTGTTCAGTAGTGAGCTGCTTCATTTTCAGGTGTTAAAAGTTTTCTTCTGAGTCCCTTTACTGTAGTTCACTTCTAATTTCAGTGCATTGTTATCTGAGAAGGCAGTTTGTACAGTTTCTATCCTCTTTGAAGGGAAAAAGAAATTAAGCCTTTAGATTAAGCCCCTAACTCTGCTCTGTCCCCAAACCGAAAGTAGGTCATGCTTCTGGTTCTGCATATGTGACATGAAGCTTCTGGGCACCTGGTTTTCCTCCTCCCTCCGCATCACTTGCAAAACTTGTTCTTACCACATCCTTCTATGAAAATTGAGTCTGGAGGGTCTGCTTCTGCTATAAAAACTGTCACAAAATAAACTGCTTGATGCTGAACCAGCTGTAACTGCAGGGTAAGATGAACTGATAACTGCTTACTGTAAAATCATATAAAAGCCTTGCTTAAATTTGGCAGGGGGTCCTTGCTCTGAGAGCTCTCTCGCGGTGCAAGTAACCCCTGGCGCCAGGAATAAATGCTCACCTTTGCATTTGTATGGTCTGTGGTGTTCTTCTTGGAGCCCCCGGGGCCACCCATAGGAGGGGAGTGAAATCATGAACCTAACATCTTGATTTTTATGGAGGTATGTTTCATACCAACATGTGGTCTATTCTGGAGAATGATCCATGTGCATTGGAATAGAGTGTATATCTAATTTTCTGGGGATGGAGTGCTCTATATATATCTACTAGGCCACTTTCTTCCATTTCTTCTTTCAGAGCTAGTATATTCTTGTTGGCTTTCAGCCTGGTTGACCTATCAAAGTGTGGCAGGGTGGTGTTGAGTTCTCCCACTATTATTGTGTTTCTATTAATGTCCTCTTTCAGATTTGTCAACAATTGTATTAAATATTTTGCTGGTCCCTCATTGGGTGTGTATATGTTTAGAAGTGAGTTTTCTTTCTACTGTACATATTCCTTATATAAAATATCCCTTATTATAAAATATCTGTCTTTGTCCCTTATTGCCAGGGCATACCTAAGCTTTTATGGGGGCTCAGCCCACCAGATGTATCCTCAGATTTCCCTGGTGGGTAGAACTAATTTAACCTTTATGGGGTTCCTCAAAAGGCCCACCGTGGACGCCTTTTTCCCCTGCATGGATGGTTGAGGAATTTCCAAATAGATGCCTGGCATTGATTTTCAGCCAGTATTTGACTATCTCTCCTTTGTATATATCAGGCAAAATAAAGGCCTCTATCAAATAATTTGGCTCAGAAATTCCAGCACCAAAGTTTATTTGAGAACCCCTTTACTGGATATAGCCAGCCTCAAAAGCAAAGACTACATTTTTCTCTCTTTTTCAAATATGTCCTTGCAGCTGCAGTTTCTGGTAATCAAGGGCGTAACCAGAATGCAGATCTTGACTATTGACCCTCCTTTAGAAAAAGGGAAACTCATTTTTGGGGATTTGGCTCCTCCCTTCACTTAACCTCTAAAACAATAGAGTCCAGTCTAATAAAGATCAAGTTCCTAGATATTTCCTACTTCCTCCTAATCCTGATTTTGCATTTGAAGTAAGTTTGCAAGGATTCCCCTTGAATGTAACTTAGAATTTTACAGTCACATCCATAGCTTAGGTATTGTTACTGTTGTACTATGCTTTGTGATTATAATTATTCTTTATCTCTGGCTAATTTTACCTTTATAAATTCCCCTGATCAAAAAATTAAACTTGTCGCACTCCTGCCAGAAACGTGTTAACCCCACATACTCTGTGTGGTTTCATTTATTTTATATTTCATATTTCTCCATATGCCGGCCTGGGCAACTCACTCTCCCTGAAGTGGATTCACCAAAATCGCACTGTCACTGTAAGACAGAAGTCTGAAGTTTGTGTCATCTGATATAATATGGCCACTCCAGCTTTTCTAAGGGTCTTGTTTGCTTGAATGATTGTCCTCCAACTTTTGATTTTGAGTCTATGTCTAACTGTTTTGATGTGTTTCTTGTAGGCAGCAGAATGTTGGATTCAGCTTTTTGATCCATTTTGTCACACTGTGTCTTTTAACTGGTGCATTTAGTCCATTAATATTGAGAGAGATAATTGTCATGGAATTTAGTGTCATCTTTGTGTAGAATTTTGGTGTGTTTATTGGTCTGTCTTGTCTTAAAGTAGACCTTTCCGGTTTTTTTTTTTTTAATTTGATTTTGAGTCTGTAAAGTTTCTGTGCTATTGTTTATCCATAAAGCTATGTATACTTCCTTCAAACTTGAATTTGAGTCTCACTGGTGCAGTATTCTAGGTGAAGCATTCATTTCATTTACTTTTATCACTATATCTCACCACTGCTTTCTGTCCTTGAGAGTTTCTTGTGACAAGTCTGCTGTAAATTTTAAGGATGTTCTTTTGAATATAATTTCCATTTCTGCTCTTGCTGCTTTCAGTATTCTATCCCTATCTGTGGCATTCATTATTGTAATTAGAATGTGCCTTGGGGTACTTTTCTATGGATCTCTTTTAGCTAATACTCTTTGTGCATGCAGGATTTAGTTGCTTGCAGTCGTCAGCTCTGGGAGTTTCTCTGCAATAATATCTTTGACTGTTGAGTCTTCCTGGGGATTTTCTTCTTGGGTCTCTGAAACTCCAATGATTCTTATGTTGTTCCTGTTGAGTTTATCAAAGACTTCTATTTTCTTTTTTTGGGGGGAGCACACCCGGTGATGCTCAGGGGTTACTCCTGGCTATGTGGTCAGAAATTGTTCATGGCTTGGAGGACCATATGGGATGCTGGGGGATTGAACTGCTGTCCTTCCTAGGCTAGCATGGGCAAGGCAGATGCCTTACCCCTTGCACCACTGCACCGGCCCCCAAAGACTTCTATTTTCATCTGTTCACATTCTTTGAGGACTTTTTCCATTGTTTGATCATTTTCTTTAAAACTCTTTTCCAATCCCATCTGTTGTATGGAGTTGTTATGCTTCTCATCTTTCAGCTCACTGATTCTGTCCTCAGCTGCTATTACTCTGTTGGAGAGGCTTTCCCAGTGAGATTTTCATTTCACATACTGAGTTTTTTAGTCGTTTTATTTCCATTTGGAGTTTTCTTATTTATATCTTCATATCCTCTTGATTCTTATTTGTGGTTCATTCAGCTCGATCCATGCTTTCTTTGATTTCTATGAGGATCCTCCATATTTCTTCTCTAAACTCCTTAACTGAGAGGTTAATTAGGTAGTTGGCACTTTTTGGATCATCAGAGCTGCCATTGTCATTCTCTATGCATGATGTTGGCCTGTATTGCTTCTCTATTATCACACTTTTAGTGTGGTGTACTCTACATGATGTGCTGGGTTCATTGTCTAGAAGATGAGTGCAGCTGCATTCCTCTGGCTCAGCCCTTTGTAGGCGGAGACAGCCTACCTTTGCTGATGTGCCCTCAGGAGATCTTCTGTGCTGTGCCCTCAGGATCTCTTATGAGTGGGGTGATTACATCTGCCTCATGGAGTAGAACAGAAACCTTTTAAAATGTCTCCCAATTGCAAGGCACAGGGCAGAAATATTTGCCTTGTGTTTAGAATCTAGTTTCTTCCCTCCTGTTATATGGTTGTAAGTATTGTACTATAGGATTAGGACTGGTATACCCAAGAATAAAGTTTTGCATTATAATTTTTTTCTGCAATATTGATTCTTGGGCAGAAAAATATCCATTTGGGGGCTGAGGAATTACATGGGTATAAAATGTCACACTGTTCATCAGATTCTTTGTACCCAAACATGTCCAGGTATAGAAAGTTAGGAAATCTAAGTCATAAATCTCGGGCAGTGTTTTGTTGACAGAAACACCTAGGCTTGCTTATTCCTCCAAGATGTCTCAGAAGGTTTCCATTCCCATGAGATAATTCTCAATGCAAGTTTATAGCAACTTGGGAAATACTTATCAATAGGATGTAAGTAGCATATGAACAATAGGAAAAAACTGCTGATGATGAAGTGTTGAGAGACTGTCACATGGGCTCCTACTGTCTTCAATCCCGGATTATTTTTTCTCCCTTAGAAGGACTTCATGAGAAGTATAAAAATTTTAAAATAATCAAGTGAGAAGCTAATGCAAGCAAGTTAACTTTCTGCTTTCTATAGGAGTCACATTTTTGGCAAACACAGGATCAAATCAAAGGCTGGAAAACAGAATTTCGAGTAAAGGACCCTCTTAAAAAGACCAGGATGACTGTATTTATGTAAACTAAGAGAAACTTCAAGGAAAAAAAACTTACAAGGGCATGGATAGTCATGTACTAGTGATTAAGTAATATACACATCAGGAAGAATTTACATTCCTAAACATGTATGCATCTAAAGAGTAATCATCAAAATACTTAGAGCAACTACCTTAGACATGAAGGAAGATATTAACAGTAACACAGTAGTAGAATACTTCAATACCATTTTCTCAAATCTTGATAGACCAACTGGATTAAAACTCAACCCAAAACACTGGCTTTAAGGGAAGAAATGGAAAGGTTGGCTTTAAAAATATGTGTAAATATATATATGTGTGTGTATATGTACATTTATAACACTATTTATCAAAAAGTCAAATGCACTTGTATCCACTGCACAAGACCATTCTCTGTGCACTGTGGCCCTTACTGTAGTATGTCATTTTAGTAAATTACTCTGGTATCTATGGCAGACATGATTTCCAATGTTAAGTATCAGAATGATCATATAAGTTGAGTTTAAGAAGCAGTAACATGGGAATTGGAGTGGTGGCACAGTTATAGGGCATTTGCCTTGCACATGGCTGACCTAGGACTGTCCACAGTTCAATCCCCCGGTGTCCCATATGGTCCCCCAAGCCAGAAGCAATTTCTGAGCGCATAGCCAGGAATAATCTTTGAGTGTCACTGGGTGTGGCCCAATTCCCCCCCCCCCAATAAAAAGAAGCAGTAACATATTGTAGAGTATCATCAATGGCAGTGAAGATTATTTGGGGGGATATATAGAGAGAGATAGAGATAGAGACAGAAAATCAGAAAGACAGCAAAGACAAAGGGTAAAGAGACAGAGAGAGGAGAGAAAGTAACAGAAAGACAGAGACTGAGAGATCAGTAGATAGGAAGAGTGCTCCTTCGTCACATCCACACAGGTTAGAAGGCAGTCACTAGAGGGTTTATTTTCCCAGGAAAAAAAAGAGGTGAAAACCTCTTTCCCCCTGCTCAGGAGTAGATACACAGACCCCAACATGCTCACAGGGAGAAAAGACAGCGGTTTGAGAGGGTCATATTGACTGACCCTGTGTAGCAAGGCTCTGAGGTGGTTGAAGTGAGCCAGGTAAAACCAGCCGAGAATCTTCTGACCTTGAGGAGAAGGGGTTGATATAGCAGGATCCCGCCCCACCCCCAGACCTCGGGGAAAACAGAGACAGAAGTATGCTGAAAGGATGGGGGAAGGGCTCTGTGTCTTCAACTGCATTTTGCTGCAGGGCCCAGAAGAACCCACAGGGGCCTTGAAGCCTGATCCAAACTTTTCTCTGATATAGGAGGTAAGTGTTGACTGGCAGACAGCTTTGTGCTGAGGATAGAGAATTAGCACCCCTTACAATGGCTCCTTTCTTTTTTTCCCTTACATTTTGGCACTGTCCGGTCCGAGGATTCCAAATTCTGCTCCGTCTCGGAGAAATGAAGGGAAACCAACTCAAGCAAACGCTTAGGTGGATTCTTTTATTCTGGTACCAGGGTCTACAGCCTCCTCCCACAGAGCAAAGCCAGAAAGACCTCGTGCTACGGCTGGTTACCCCTTATATAAGATGGGAAATGGGAGGAGAAGGAAGTAGAATGATGCACTTCCTTGAGGGCTGGGTTTCCACCATGGTAACACAGATCATTGGGTGAGGTAGGGGTAGAGGCGGGACTTCCGCCACAGTAACGCAAACCATTGGTGAGGTAGGGTTTCCGGCTCGATAGCGCGGATCATTGGGTGAGATAGGAGTAGAGGCGGGACTTCCGCCACAGTAACGCAAACCATTGGTGAGGTAGGGTTTCCGGCTCGATAGCGCGGATCATTGGGTAAAACCTAAGTAAAACCCGGCATGGATCTAAGTAAAACCCGGCATGGATCTAAGTAAAACCCGGCATGGATCTAAGTAAAACCCGGCATGGATCTTATTCCTTTTCATCTCCCCACTTCTTGTAGTAAAAACTTCTAATCCTAGAAGTTAATGTGGTCAGGGGCCTCCACTTCCTGATTAAAATTATCTGCCTGAGCTAATTCTTGATATTGTTGACGTAATACCATAAGTTTAACGTCCCCAACCTGGGCTCGTATGAACGCAGTGATCCGATTGATTATGCATGGACCAATGGCTACCAGAAGTAAAAGGCTCAGGAGGGGTCCCAGTAGGGGCATTAGATAGGGGAGAATCCCACCCCATAAGGACCATAAGGGACCATCTAATAGCTCTTTTCTTCTTTGGGCAAGCTCCTCTTGATGGTGTCTGATCCTGTCTCGCACTATTCCTGACTTGTTAGTATAGAAACAACATTTTTCTTGCAAGGCCACACAAAGCCCTCCTTGCTCTGCCAGGATCAAATCTAACCCCCGCCTATTTTGTAATACCACTTCAGCCACGGAGTCAAGCTGGTCCTGCACATCATTAATGGAACTATATACTGTGTCCACATCTGAAATTAATTTTTGCGAGAGTTTGTCATATTTGTCTATTGATATGGCTAGTCCTGCGCTTCCGGTTGCTAGTCCACCCGCTACCCCTAGCCCTACCAGTAGGGGCAGGAACATTATAGCTCGTCGAGACCGTCGGGTGCCGCCTAAGAGATCTATGCTAGGCAAGGGGATGGACTCTGTCCCCGGAATGATGTCAATGTTGGGGAGCACTAATGCTGGGACGCATATTCCGGTCCAGTTCTGGGGAAAAAGAGAGTAAGCCAAATTTCCACCACATATCCATGCCCGTCCCGGAGGTAAACACCCTGGGCTAGAGGGAGCAGGTAGGACTTCTGAACACTGAGTAGCCCCTGCCTGACCCAGGTCTATAGATTCGGTGCTGTTATGCGAATAGCAAACAGATGATTCAAAGCTATAGGGGACTACCTTAAAGGGTTTGACATAGGTACAGCTAGAAGAAGCAAAGGTTAGATTACCTAGTTGGACAGGGATAGCCAAAGGCCAATTTTCCCCCATTCTCATACAAAGCCAACAATCAGCAGCTAGAGTAGGGTTAGAGAGATTAAGAAGTTTGTGAGTTTCTTCTAGGATGCCATGAGTATTTGGATCTAACTTCTCAGCAGGCATCCGGGGTCGGAGGGAGGGGTGCCGAGGCCACTTAGGCATTTTAGTCTCCACTTCCTTTGTAGCCCAGTCTATGGCCTTTTTTTCTCTTTCCTGGTCTGTTGGCCCTCCACCATCCGAGATGTGAATGGGTGCCTTTAGGGGCCAGCAGACCAAGTCTCCCACTTCAGCCATGCAACTTGCGACTCCATAGGGAGATCTATGCCTACTAACTGTCCATTTCCCTCCTATGCTCCCCTTGTAAGTTTCAGTGAGTCTGGCCACCAGATATGCCCGGTTATTTTTGGTACACTCTCGATACTCCCGATAGCACCGGGAGTGAACTTGAGTAAGCTCCACACATCGAGCAGGGCACTTCCCCCCCGAAGAGGGAGGCAAGGGTTGAGGTTTTTCTCTACACACCCATTCTGATTTTTCCCCCACTTGGGAAGAAGTAGGGGACTGGAGGTAAGCAATTCTAGTTCCACAGTCTACTGCTCGAGTGTACAGGAGCCTACTGTTGAGTTGATAGCCTCCCACACAGTCACAGGGGTTTCCAAATAGTTTTTTTACCAGTTCTTCTGGGCTTATGGACTCATCGAGTCCTCCTTCAGCCAGTGCCAGGAGGAGCATTGTTAGAGTCAGAGGGCATATCAGGGCTAGAGTGTGTTCGCCGGACTCGAATCTTGAGAGGATTCTCGGTGCGCTCCACTTTCCACTCATTACGGTTGAGGTCAGCAGGGGCAGGTTTCAGATGGGAGGCGTGAACCCAGGAAGCAATGCCGTCCACCTTAACAGCAGTAGGGGTGGTCAGAAGGACGACATAAGGTCCCTTCCACCGAGGCTCCAGTGTCTGCGAGCGATGCCGTCTCACCAGGACCTGGTCTCCCGGCTTGAAGGGATGTGGCACCGTCAATTCTCCGGGTTCATATGCCTGTCTGAGTTCTTTCCAGACTTGGCTTTGTAGGGCAGCGATGGCGGCCAGCCGAGCTGCTAAGGGAGTGGAGGTGGAAGAGAAAACATCATAAGGCTCAAAAAGCATTCGCACCGGGGGGGGAGCACCATACAACACTTCAAAAGGAGTTAGTTTACACAAAGAGGGCAAAGGGGTATTCCTAGCCCTGAAGAGGGCAGAAGGTAGGAGGGTAGTCCAGTCCCCTATGCCAGTCTCTAGAGATAATTTGGTTAAAGTCTCCTTAATAGATCTGTTCATTCTTTCTACCTGCCCTGAGCTCTGCGGGCGATACGAACAGTGTAATTTCCAATTTATGCCCAGGGTCTTGGCTAATCCCTGACTTACCTGGGCCACAAAAGCTGGTCCGTTGTCTGACCCAATTACCTGAGGAAGTCCAAACCTGGGGAAGATGTCATCTAATATCTTCTTAGCCACCACCTGGGCTGTTTCCTTCTTGCATGGGTAGGCTTCCACCCAACCTGAAAATGTATCTACAAAGACTAGCAAATACTTTAGTCCATATTTGGCAGGCTTGATTTCAGTGAAATCAATCTCCCAATGTTGGCCTGGTCTCTCCCCTCTCAGTCTCTTTCCGGTTCCCATTTTAGTAGGATAGGCATTTACCAGTTGACAGGGTTGGCAGGACCTTACAATTTTTTCGGCCATTTCCTTTAGCCTCTCTGGTTTTGGTACCCGAGGCCATTCCTTAATTAACTCCATCATTTTTCTGGCCCCCAAGTGGGTGAGTTGGTGAAGAGTTTTCAGATACTGATTTACCTCTGGTTCTTCAGAAAGGGAGTCTACAGTTGTTGACACTGGTGGGAGGTTGTCAGGTTCAGTAACAATAAGTGCAGGGATCTCCTTCATGCGGGATGCTGCTGCCTTTGCTGCTTCATCAGCTCTTCTGTTTCCGGACGCGACGGTTTCCTTTCCCGTTTGATGACCTGGACAGTGAACTATCGCCAGTTCTTTGGGTAGGAGAAGAGCAGATAAAAGACGCAATATCTCTTCTTTGTGTTTAATTTCCTTTCCTGCAGATGTCAGGAGTCCCCTCCTTTGGTAGATAGCGCCATGGACATGGGCAGTTCCGAAAGCATATCTGCTATCTGTGTAGATGGTTGCCCTTTTTCCTGCTGCCATTTCTAGTGCTCTGGTAAGGGCTATCAACTCAGCTCGCTGAGCAGAGGTCCCCTCTTTCAGGCATTTGGACCAGATAACGTCATGGTCACTCACCACTGCAGCCCCAGCTCGTCTCTCTCCATCTTGGAGAAAACTACTCCCATCTGTGTACCATATGACATCAGGGTTCTTTAATGGCTGGTCCTGTAGGTCCCTTCTCAGCCCACTCTCTTCGGCCAGCAAATCCTGGCAGTTATGCAACACTGGTGTCTCTGACTCTTCAGGGAGCAGGGTGGCCGGGTTGAGAATCACAGGTAGGCCGATAGTTATTCTGCCTTTGTCTAGAAGGATGCTCTGATAGTGGGTAATACGGGCATTTGAGAGCCAACGGTCGGGGGGCTGTCGAATTATACTTTCCAGAGCATGAGGGGCTATTATAGTCAGCTTTTGTCCCAAGGAAATTTTATCTGCATCCTTTACCAGAAGTGCAGCTGCGGCTATTGCTCTCAAACATTTAGGCCACCCACTGGCCACTGGGTCTAGTTTCTTTGATAGATAGGCAACCGGCCTTTTCCACGGACCCAGCGTCTGTGTCAGCACTCCCCTTGCCATTCCCCCTTTCTCTTCTAGATATAAGGTAAAAGGCCTGCTAGCATCAGGGAGGGCCAGGGCTGGGGCTGTGAGCAGAGCTGTTTTGATAGAGTCAAACGCCCTTTGGCATTCATGGGTCCACTCAAACTTGGCATCCCCTTTTGTGAGGGGGTACAGTGGGGCTGCCAAGTTGGCGAAACCAGGGATCCAGAGGCGGCAGAAACCTGCCGTCCCCAGAAACTCACGTAACTGCCGGCGAGTAGTAGGTGCAGGGATCTGTGCCACGACCTTCTTCCGGGCCTCCGTCAGCCATCGCTTTCCCCCTCGTAGCATGTATCCCAGAAACGTCACCTCTCTCTGGCACAGCTGCGCCTTCTTAGCTGATGCTCTATACCCTAGCCGAGCAAGTTCCTTCAGCAGGTCATGGGTGGCCTGCTTGCAATCTTCTTCAGTTTTTCCTGCAAGTAAAATATCGTCCACATACTGGAGCAGGGTTACCTGGGGGTGCTGGCTGCGGAAGAGACTTAAGTCTTGGTGCAAGGCCTCATCAAAGATGGTAGGGGAGTTCTTAAATCCCTGAGGCAATCTGGTCCAGGTTAGTTGGCCTGAAATTCCTGCCTCAGGATCACTCCACTCAAAAGCAAATAAGGGTTGACTGGCTGGATGTAGAGACAGGCAAAAGAAAGCGTCTTTTAAGTCCAATACACTATACCATACTCTTTCAGGACTTAGGGTGCTGAGGAGATTGTATGGGTTTGGCACAGTGGGATGGATGACTTCCACCTGACTGTTAACTGCCCTTAGGTCCTGTACTGGCCGATAGTCCCCAGTTCCAGGCTTCTTAACTGGGAGTAATGGAGTATTCCAGGCTGACTGACATTTTACTAAGACCCCTTGTTGGAGAAGTTTCCGGATATGAGGAGTTATGCCTTTCTTCGCTTCCTGACTCATGGGGTACTGCCTAACTCTCACAGGGACAGCAGTAGTTTTTAACTCTACCACTACTGGAGCCTGTAAGGTAGACAACCCCAGTCCAGCAGTTTCGGCCCAAGCTTCTGGAACTAGTCTTAACCAAAAGTCGGTGTCTTGGCTTTCAACTGGCAAGGGGTCATCTGTAAACAGTCTATATTCATCCTCAGCCCTGATGGTCAGGACGGAGGTGGTAAGTGGTTGAACACTGGGATTAAGAAAAGCAATTTCTGGACCAGTTTCTTCAAAGGTTATCTGGGCTCTGAGTTTGGTTAGCAAGTCTCGTCCCATTAGAGGTGAGGGGCAGTTTGGTATGACCAGGAAAGAATGCTTGATTTCTCCTTTCCCCAAGTCCATAGTCCGGGAAGTAGTCCAGGAACGATAGCTACTTCCATTTGCTCCTTGTACTAAGGATTGCTTACTAGAGAGGGGTCCCAAAGGTTTCTTTAGGACCGAGTATACTGCCCCTGTGTCAAGTTCAAAGTCTATGGGAGTCCCCTCCACCTTAAATTTAGCCCTGAGCTCCCGGAGGGGGTTGGAGCCCTGACCCCCCTATTCAGATTCAAGGGCCAGGGTCCTTGAAGGTTGCGGGGATCGTGGGGGTTGGGTGCCACGAGGGGATCGTGGGGGTTGGGTGCATTCCCGAGCCCAGTGTCCCCTCTGGCGGCAGCGAGCGCATTGGTCCTTGTCCAGGGGTCGGCGTCTTCGTGGGCCCAGGTCCCTACCTTTCTGACCTGTGCTAGATCTGTCTACTGCTACTGCCAAGACCCTTGCCAGTTCCTTATTCCTTCTTCTGTCCTTCCGTTCTTCCCTCCTCTCTCTCTCTTCTCTCTCTTTCTCCTCTGCTTCTTTCCTTTCCCTGTCTCTCTTTTCCTGCCACTCTCTTCTTTCCTTTTCTAGTCGCTCCTCTCTTTCTTCCTTTGTTTCTCTCTTACTGAACACTTTCTCAGCCTCCTTTACTAGGTCTTGTAAAGTCTTTCCCTGGATATTCTCCAGCCTCTGGAGTTTCTTTCTAATATCTGCTGCTGACTGTCCTACAAAAGCCATAATGACTGAAGCCTGATGAGTTTCAGAGGTTGGATCGAAAGGAGTGTACCTCCTATATGATTCCATCAGCCTTTCTAGGAAAACCCCGGGAGGCTCATCGGGTCCCTGTATTACCTCTTTTACCTTGGCTAGGTTTGTGGGCTTTCTAGCCGCTTCCCGGAGACCTCTCATGAGAGTCTGGCGATAGGTGGACAGATTCCCCCTACCTTCATATGTGTTGGGGTCCCAATCCGGTCTCCGCAAGGGGAAAGAGTCATCAATAACATCAGGTCTGGTTGTCACCAAGCCATCTAGTCCTATCACATTTTTCCGGGCTGCTGCCAAAATGCGGTCCTGTTCTTCAGTAGTGAACAGGGTACGAAGCAGCTGCTGGCAGTCGTCCCAAGTAGGCTGGTGGGTGTTCATCAGAGAATCTAAAAGATTAATTAACCTAGTGGGGTCTTCAGAGAAAGAGGGATGGTTAAGCTTCCAGTTATAAAGGTCAGACGTGGCGAAGGGCCAATACTGGAGGGCAGGCATCTCCCCTCCCCTCCCATCGTCCATCATGGGCCCTACTGGCCTCAGCGGCATGATTGGCAAAGCTCCAAATGTCGAATCTTTTTGCCTGCTGCGGGTTCCCGCAGCTGGCCCTGCTCGCTGGCTCTCATCCGGCAAGGACTCTGGGGATGATGGAGGCAAGCAAGTTGCTCTTCCCCCTGCCCCCTGGAGCACGTGAGAAGCTGCTCCTTCCACAGCCCCCTGCAGCACGTGGGAAGCTGCTCCTCCCCCAGCCCCCTGGAGCACGTGGGAAGCTGTTCCTCCCCCAGCCCCCTGCAGCACATGGGAAGCTGTTCCTCCCCCAGCCCCCTGCAGCACGTGGGAAGCTGCTCCTCCCCCAGCCCCCTGGAGCACGTGGGAAGCGGCTCCTCCCCCAGCCCCCTGCAGCACGTGGGAAGCTGCTCCTCCCTCTCCCCCCTGCAGCACGTGGGAAGCTGCTCCTCCCCCTTCTCCCTGCAGCACATGGGAAGCGGCTCCTCCCCCAGCCCCCTGCAGCACGTGGGAAGCTGCTCCTCCCCCAGCCCCCTGCAGCACGTGGGAAGCTGCTCCTCCCCCAGCCCCCTGCAGCACGTGGGAAGGCTGGGAAGCTAAGGAGAGATTTAATGGGGAACGGGGTTCTGCAGTCGCCTCCCCTGCTGGAGCAGAAGGGGTGCGAGCAGATGGGTTGTAAGGGGGGGGGTTCAAAGAGAAGTAGGTCCGTAGTGTCAGGGTAAATGCGGGGCACAGCTCGCTCCTCTTTAGGCTGTGACTCCGATCCCCTTTTCTCCTTCATGGGTAGGATCGTAGGCTCCAAAAGCGGCTGTAAAGAAGAAGGTTTAGGGGGGGGGAGGAATGGCCGCACCCAGTCAGGGGGACTGGTACAGAGGTCCTCCCACATGAGAATGTAGGGTTCTTGATCAGGATGTCCATGCGGCCCCGGTCGGTACACGATGTCTCTCACTCTGCGAACTAAGGAAATATAAAAAGACCCCCCCTTTGGCCATCCAACTTGAAAGGCTGGCCACTCAGCAGCACAGCATGTCTGCCACTTGCCCCTTTTCACGGCTAGGGAACGATTTTGTGCACGAGTCCTCACTTCTGACCAGTGGTCCAGAGTGAGGGACAAAGGAGTAGTCTGCTTCTGTCCCATAATGAGAACAGTAAATCAAAGGAGTTGATGAGGAAAAGATTTGGGGGGGGGGTAAAGGAGGTGAGGATAGAAGAGTTCAAAGAATTTAAGCCAACACACGTCTACAGAACCTACACACTTACACGACACAACTACAATGGAACAAGACAGAACAGAGGAGCAAAACTCAAAAACAGAAACCTCTAATTAATAGAAATAAGGTTCACCACAGCAGCCTGGGGAACGTCTTCCCCGCTGCAAACTCGAACTCCTGGGGGCCCTCCAGGGTCGTGACCTATAGTTTCTGAACTCGTCAATTCACTACCACCCGGTATCCACTTCGAGTGGGGACTCTCAGGTCCTCGGTCACCCTACCATTTCCCTACTTCCATTTTTGATGCACATCCAGTCACAACAACATAAAGTATACTGCCAATTTCTACCCGAAACAAGTTACAACCGACAACATAAGATACAGTGCTAGCTTCTACTCACAACAAGTTACAACCAACAACACAAGATACAAGATACAGTGCTAGCTTCTACTCACAACAAGTTACAACCAACAACACACAACAACACAAGCTACATTAATTAGAACCCACCGAGTGGTCCGTTCACTACCCCCGCTCCGGGCAGATCTGGTATCTCCTGGCTGGCTCGCCAAAATGTCCGGTCCGAGGATTCCAAATTCTGCTCCGTCTCGGAGAAATGAAGGGAAACCAACTCAAGCAAACGCTTAGGTGGATTCTTTTATTCTGGTACCAGGGTCTACAGCCTCCTCCCACAGAGCAAAGCCAGAAAGACCTCGTGCTACGGCTGGTTACCCCTTATATAAGATGGGAAATGGGAGGAGAAGGAAGTAGAATGATGCACTTCCTTGAGGGCTGGGTTTCCACCATGGTAACACAGATCATTGGGTGAGGTAGGGGTAGAGGCGGGACTTCCGCCACAGTAACGCAAACCATTGGTGAGGTAGGGTTTCCGGCTCGATAGCGCGGATCATTGGGTGAGATAGGAGTAGAGGCGGGACTTCCGCCACAGTAACGCAAACCATTGGTGAGGTAGGGTTTCCGGCTCGATAGCGCGGATCATTGGGTAAAACCTAAGTAAAACCCGGCATGGATCTAAGTAAAACCCGGCATGGATCTAAGTAAAACCCGGCATGGATCTAAGTAAAACCCGGCATGGATCTTATTCCTTTTCAGCACCACCTGATGGAGTGTGGAAGGACTTGAGCTTCTGTACACACACCCTGTACACAGCCCCTCCCACCCTTCACCCTGCATCACCCAAGAAGGATTTTGGCCATGTGCAAGGTAAATGCTCTACCCACTGTGCTATCACTCTGTTCCCTTTTGAAGAATTCTTTCACAAAGCCGCTCAACACCCCAATACACTAATGGCAGTGTGGGGGAACTGAGACCAGGCATTTTTCTCGGAACAGTATCATTATGTTAACTGGTCTGGAAATTTTTTGGCTCACAAGAGTTTCAGGTGTGGCTTGGTGATTAATCCAAGTTTTGATATCAATTTTGTAGGAAGACCAACACAGATGCTCTCTATTGGATCACACTGACTCACTTTCCATGATTATGTTTTGGAAAAAATCTCATTGTTAGTATTTTTCAAATGTACAGAGCATTTGCCAACTCACCTCCTTGACAAAAGTTTCTCCCAGTTATCCCTGACTTCGTCTAACCTGAGGCAGTATCCTTCTTTTTCAGCCAGTCATGGCAGTCCTCCAGAGGTTTCAGTTGGCTTTAATCCTAAGAATCTTCATAATATTTCTCACATGTCCTGTAAGCAACTATCATGAGTACATTCAGGGTTTTCACTGCACACATCAATCCTTTTGGATGCTGTAGGTTTTTGAAACTTCGACAGCTTTATAGGGTAAAATCATTGTATCTTTTCTATTATCATGGCTGTCTTTAGATTCTATTTCTCTCTAATTGTCACAGACAAGTAAAGGCATAACACATGCTGTAGAGTGGATGGATTTTAAAGATATTCTACTTAGTCATTGAAGCTAATCATCAAAGGACAAATACCACACAAAACTTCATTTATCTTGGGAATCTTGAGTATTCAAATTCATAGCCATTTTTTCAGCTCATATACTTGGGGTTTTCAGGGGTTACAGGAGGAGGAAGTGGAATTTTGTTATTTCATAGGTACAGAATTTCCATGTTACAAGAAGAAACATTTTTGTGGATAGATAGTGGCAATTCATGATGACCAAAGAATGTGAAAGTTCTTTGTGTCTCTGAATTGAACACCTTTAAGTGATGAAATGTAAGAGATGGTGGAAAAGAAAGCCTTCTACTCTCCTCTAACCCATGATATGCAGAGTCAACAATCCATGAACGGATCAGCTTTTCTGAGAGAACAAGAACCCCTGAAAGGATTATGGTACACCACCAAGGTAAGCACAAAAACAGCTGCATCAAAATAAGTAGGAAGATTTGGGCTTTCTTTTGCTATGTTTACTTTATCTGGTATAATGCCACAGGAGTGGGAGGAAAGTCTCAGCTTTTCCTTGAGTTACAGAGAGAAAAGATTGACCTGTATGTATGTACAATACTAACATTTTGAGGGGACAGGTCACAGATGGCTATTTTCCATTCTTGAATCTGACTGATAGAAAGGATTCCATGTATGGAGCAAAGGTAGCTGTTTGGACTCACATGCAAACACTCTTCCTCCTGGATCACTGTGGAATTAGTGGATGGGGAAAATAATTCCATATTCTAACTTCTTGCTGAGGAGGGAAGAGAATGGTTCACACATGCTAAGTTTTGACTTTTCTGGAGGTTGTCTGAAAAATTTCTCTTTGAGAAACAATCAAGGGTATAGATTCCCTTAGTTCAAAATAACCCCCAAGAACCAGATTATAGGCCTGAGAATATTAAACTGGGAGAAAGGAGTGGAGTGGAAAGTGGATGACAAGGTGGAATGAAGCAAAGTGAGGCCATTGTTGGAGGTTTGAGGTGTGGTCACTTTATAGTTGGGAAAAATGGTAACTACAGCACCAAAACCTTATGTGTCTATTATCACATCACAGGAAACATTGGGGGGAAGGAATATAGGACCTGAAGGGTGAGTGTCAGGGACACTGAGGTACTGGTCATTTGTAGTAACTCTATATAAGTAAATCAATGATATTTGTTTGTTTTTTAATAAATCAATGTTTTAACACATTATAACCATATAAAATAAACATATAAATAAAAACATAAACATATAAAATAAACAAAAATTGAAACAATAATAATGAGAAAGATTTTTTAAACTTTTTTTTATAATTATCTTTATTTAAACACCGTGATTACAAACATGATTATAGTTGTATGATTACAGTCATGTAAAGAACACCCCCCTTCACCAGTGCAACATTCCCACCACCAATTTCCCAGATCTCCCTCCTCCCCACCTCCCCACACCTGTACTCGAGACAGGCTTTCTACTTCCCTCATTTATTCACATTGTTATGATAGTTTTCAGTGTAGTCATCTCTCCAACTGCACTCATCACTCTATGTGATGAGCTTCATGTCATGAGCTGCACCTATCAGCCCTCATCTCTCTTGTCTCTGAGATACTGTTAAAAATGTCTTTTATTTTTCTTAAGCCCATAGATGAGTGAAATCATTCTGCATCTTTCTCTCTCCCTCTGAATTACTTCACTCAGCATAATAGATTTCATGTACATCCATGTATTTCATGACTTCATCTCTCCTGACGGCTGCATAATATTCCATTGTGTATATGTACCACAGTTTCTTTAGCCACTCATCTGTTGAAGGGCATCTTGGTTGTTTCCAGAGTCTGGCTATTGTAAATAGCGCTGCAATGAATATAGGAGTAAGGAAGGGATTGTTGTATTATATTTTTGTGTTCCTCAGGTATATTCCTAGGAGTGGTATAGCTGGATTGTATGGAAGCTCAATTTCCAGTTTGTGAAGGAATTTCCATATCGCTTTCCATAAAGGTTGTACTAGACGGCATTCCCACCAGCAGTGAAAAAGAGTTCCTTTCTCTCCACATCCCCACCAGCACTGCTTGTTTTCCTTTTTTGTGATGTGTGCCAATCAGTGGTGTGAGGTGGTACCTCATAGTAGTTTTGATTTGCATCTCCCTGACAATTAGTGATGTTGAGCATCTTTTCATGTGCCTTTTGGCCATTTGCCTTTCTTCTTTTTCAAAGTGCCTGTTCATTTCTTCTTCCCAATTTTTTGACGGGGTTAGTTGTTTTTTTCTTGTATAGTTCTGTCAGTACCTTGTAAATTTTAGATATTAGCCCTTTATCTGATGAGTACTGGGTGAATAATTTCTCCCACTCAGTGGGTGGCCTTTGTATTCTGGGCACTATTTCCTTTGAGATGCAGAAGCTTCTCAGCTTAATATAGTCCCATCTGTTTATCTCTGATTCCACTTGTTTGGAAAGTGCTGTCTCCTCCTTAAAGATGCCTTTAGTCTCAATGTCCTGGAGTGTTTCACCTACATGTTGTTCTATATACCTTATAGTTTCAGATCTGATATCAAGGTCTTTAATCCATTTGAATTTTACCATTGTAAATGGCGTTAGCTGGGGGTCTGAGTTTGCTTTTTTGCAAGTGGCTAACCAGTTGTGCCAACACCACTTGTTGAATAGGCTTTCCTTGCTCCATTTAGGATTTCTTACTCCTTTATAAAAAACTAGGTGGTTATATGTCCGAGGAACCATCTCTGAGTACTCAAGCCTATTCCACTGATCTGAGGTTCTGTCTTTATTCCAATACCATTCTATTTTTTTTTATAACTATTGCTTTGTAATACAGCTTAAAATTGGGGAAAGTAATGCCTCCCATATTCCTTTTCCCAAGGAGTGCTTTAGCTATTCGAGGTTGTTTATTGTTCCAGATGAATTTCAGAAGTATTTTATCCATTTCTTTGAAGAATGTCATGGGTATCTTCAGAGGAAATGCGTTAAATCTGTACAATGTTTTTGGAAGTATTGCCATTTTAATGATGTTGATCCTGCCAATCCATGAGCAAGGTATGTGTTTTCATTTCCACGTATCCTCTCTTATTTCTTGAAGCAGTGTTTTGTAGCTTTCTTTGTATAGATCCTTCACATATTTAGTCAGGTTAACTCCAAGATATTTGAGTTTGTGTGGCACTAATGTGAAAGGGATTGTTCTCTTAATGTCCATTTCTTCCCTATCATTATTAGTGTATAAAAAGGCCATTGATTTTTGTGTGTTAATTTTGTAGTCTGCCACTTTGCTATATGACTCTATTATTTTTAGAAGCTTTTTGGTAGTGTCTTTAGGGCTTTCTAAGTAGAGTATCATGTCATCTGCAAAGAGTGAGAGCTTGACTTCTTCCTTTTGTATCTGGATTCCCTTGATATTTTTTTCTTGCCTAATCGCTATAACAAGTACTTCCAGTACTATGTTGAATAGGAGTGGTGAGAGAGGACAGCCTTGTCTTGTACCAGAATTTAGAGGGAAAGATTTTAGTTTATCTCCATTGAGGATAATATTTGCCACTGGCTTCTGGTAGATGGCTTTAACTATATTGAGAAAGGTTCTTTTTATTCCTATCTTGCTGAGAGTTTTAATCAAGAATGGGTGTTGAACCTTATCAAATGCTTTCTCTGCATCTATTGATATGACCATGAGATTTTTATTTTTGTTGTTGTTGATGTTGTGTATTATGTTGATAGATTTACGGATGTTAAACCATCCTTGCATTCCTGGGATGAAACCTACTTGATCAAAGTGAATGATCTTCTTGATGAGGCACTGGATCCTATTCACAAGATTTTGTTGAGGATCTTTGCATCTGTGTTCATCAGGGATATTGGTCTGTAATTTTCTTTTTTGGCTGCATCTCTATCTGGTTTTGGTATTAAGGTGATGTTGGCTTCATAAAAGCTATTTGGAAGTGTTCCTGTTTTTTCGATTTCATAAAAGAGCCTGGCCAGGATTGGTAGTAGTTCCTCTTGAAAGGTTTGAAAGAATTCATTCGTGAATCCATCAGGGCCTGGGCTTTAGTTTTTGGGCAAATTTTTTTATTATAGTATTAATTTCCTCAATAGTGATGGGGGTGTTTAGATATGCTACATCTTCTTTGTTCAACCGTGGAAGGTCATATGAGTTCAAAAATTTATTTTTGTCTAGGTTCTCATATTTAGTGGCATAGAGTTTCTCAAAGTATTCTCTGAATACCCTTTGAATCTCTGCAGTATCTGTAGTGATCTCGCCCTTTTCATTTCTAATACGCGTTATCAAGTTTCTCTCTTTTGCTTTGTGAGTTTTGCCAATGGTCTATCAATCTTGTTTATTTTTTCAAAGAACCAACTTCTGCTTTCATTGATCTTTCAGATTGTTTTTTGGGTTTCCACTTCGTTGATTTCTGCTCTGAGCTTTGTTATTCCCTTCTGTCTCCCTATTTTTGGGTCCTTTTGTTGAGCACTTTCTAGTTCTATTAGCTGTGTCATTAAGCTACTCAGATAAGCTCCTTCTTCCTTCCTGATGTGTGCTTGCAAAGCTATAAATTTTCCTCTCAGTACTGCTTTTGCTATGTCCCATAAGTTCTGATAGTTTGTGTCTTTATTGTCATTTGTTTCCAGGAACCTTTTGATTTCCTCCTTGATTTCATCTCGGACCCACTGGTTATTGAGTATCAGGCTGTTTAACTTCCAGGTGTTAATTTTTTTCTTCTGTGTCCCTTTGTAGTTCACATCTAAATTCAGAGCCTTGTGGTCAGCAAAGGTATCCTGCAAAATTTCTATCTTTTTGATTTTATGGAGGTATGTTTTATGTGCCAGCACGTGGTCTATCCTGGAGAATGACCCACGTACATTGAAAAAGAATGTGTATCCAGGTTTCTGAGGATGGAGTGCCCTGTATATATCTACTAGGCCTCTTTCTTCCATTTCTCTTTTCATGTCTAGTATATTTTTGTTGGGTTTCCAATTGGTTGACCTATCAAGTGTTGACAAGCCTGTGTTGAGGTCTCCCACAATTATTGTGTTATTATTGATATCCTTCTTCAGATTTGTCAACAATTGTATTAAATACTTTGCTGGTCCCTTATTGGGTGTGTATATGTTTAGGAGAGTGATTTCTTCCAGATATAAAAATTCCTTGATTAGTATATAATATCCATCTTTGTCCCTTACAACTTTTCTGAGTATAAAGTTTGTATCATCTGATATTACTATGGCCACCCCCGCTTTTTTTTTTTTTTTTTTTTTTTTGGTTTTTGGGCCACACCCGTTTGACACTCAGGGGTTACTCCTGGCTAAGTGCTCAGAAATCGCCCCTGGCTTGGGGGGACCATATGGGACGCTGGGGGATCGAACCACTGTCCGTCCTATGCTAGCGCTTGCAAGGCAGTCACCTTACCTCTAGCGCCACCTTCCTGGCCCCGGCCCCCGCTTTTTTTAAGGGTGTTGTTTGCTTGAATGATTTTCCTCCAGCCTTTGATTTTGAGTCTATGCTTATTCTGACTATTCAGGTGTGTTTCTTGTAGGCAGCAGAAGGTTGGATTGAGTTTTTTGAACCATTTAGCCACTCTGTGCCTCTTAATGGGTGCATTTAGTCCATTGACATTGAGAGAAATAATTGTCATGGGATTTATTGCTATCTTTGTGTAGAAGTTTGGTGTGTTTTTTGTTCTGTCTTGTCTTTAGAATAGATCTTTTAGTTTTTCTTTTAAGGCTCGTTTTGAGTCTGCAGAGGTTTTGAGCTGTTGTTTATCTATGAAGCCATGTATACATCCTTCAAACCTGAAAGTGCGTTTTGCTGGGTGCAGTACTCTTGGTGAAGCATTTATTTTATTGAGTTTTGTCACTATATCCCACCACTGCCTTCTGGCCTTGAGTGTTTCTGGTGACATGTCTGCTGTAAATTTCAAGGATGCTCCCTGGAATGTAATTTCCCTTTTCGATCTTGCTGCTTGCAGTATTCTATCTCTATCTGTGGGTTTCATCATGATGACTAGGATGTTTCTTGGGGTGTTTCTCCTGGGGTCTTTTTTAGCTGGTACTCTTCAGGCATGAAGGATTTGGTAACATGTTTTCTTTAGCTCTGGTAGTTTCTCTGTGATGCTGTTCCTGACCATTGATTCTTCCTGGAGATTTTCTTCTTGGGTCTCTGGGACGCCAATGATTCTAAAGTTGTTTCTGTTGAGCTTATCAAAGACTTCTATTTTCATCTGCTCATATTCTTTGAGTAACTTTTCCATTGTCTGATCCTTTGATTTAAGGCTTTTTTTCCAATCTCTTTGCTATGTAAAATTGTTATGCATCTCATCTTCCAGAGCACTAATTCTATCCTCAGCTGCTTTTAACCTGTTGGAAAGCTAATCCATTATGTTCTTCAATTCGTCTACTGAGTTTTTCAGACCTGTTATTTGACCTGATATTTCAGTTTGGAGTTTTCTGATTTCTATCTTCATATTCTCTTGATTTTTATTAGTGTTCTGATTTATACTTTCTTTGAGATCTGTGAGCAACCTCCATATTTCTTCTCTAAACTCCATTTCTGAAAAACTGCTTAGGTGGTTGGCCATTGTTCGGTCATCAGAGTTTCCATCTTCATTCTCTATGGCTGAAGTTGGTCTGCGTAGTTTCCCCATTGTCACAGTTATGCTGTGTTTTTTTCTACGTGTAGTGGTGGTACTCATAGGTGGGCTTAAGGGGGCCAGCAGAGTCAGCTTTATCCGCAACTCTGGCCCTGAAACATTCACCTCAGCTGAGGCAAGCCATCAGGGGATGAATGCCAGAGAAGATCAAAGTTCCCAGGTTGAAGCAAGCCTGGGGAAGCCCCAAAATGTCTGCTGAGCTTATGGGGCCCAGCAGAGTCTCTAAACTTTTTTCTTATTTAAACATCTTGATTACAAATATGATTGTGATTAGGTTTCAGTCATATAAAGAACACCCCCCTTCACCAGTGCAACATTCTTACCACCAATGTCCCAAATCTCCCTCCATTCCACCTCACCCCACCTGTACTACAGACAGGCTTTCCAGTTCTCTCATTCATTCACATGATTATGGTAGTTCTCTGTGTAGTTATTTCTATAATTGTACTCACCACTCTTTGTGGTGAGCTTCATAAAGTGAGCTGGAAGTTCCAGCCCTCTTCTCATTGTCTCTGAGGATTGTTACAAAAATGACATTTATTTTTCTTAAAACCCATAGATGAGTGAGACTATTCTGTGACTCTCTCTCTACCTCTGACTTATTTCACTCAGCATGATAGATTCCATGTACATCCATGTATAGGAAAATTTCATGACTTCATCTCTCCTGATGGCTGCATAAAATTCCATTGTGTATATGTACCACAGTTTCTTTAGCCATTCATCTGTTGAAGGATATCTTGGTTGTTTCCAGAGCCTGGCCATTGTGAACAGTGCTGCAATAAATATAGATGTGAGGAAGGGGTTTTTGTGTTGTATTCTTGTGTTCTCAGGGTTTATCCCTAAGAGTGGAATAGCTGGGTCATATGGGAGCTCAATTTCCAGATTTTGGAGGAATCTCCATATCGCTTTCCATAGAGGTTGGACTAGACCACATTCCCACCAGCAGTGGATAAGAGTTACTTTCTCTCCACATTCCCGCCAGCACTGATTGTTCTCATTCTTTGTGATGTATGCCAATCTCTTTGGTGTGAGATGGTATCTCATCATTGTTTTGATTTGCATTTTCCTGATGATTAGTGATGAGGAGCATTTTTTCATGTGCCTTTTGGCCATTTGTATTTCTTCTTTGTCAAAGTTTCTATTCATTTCTTCCCCCCATTTTTTGATGGGATTAGATGTTTTTTTCTTGTAAAGTTCTGTCAGTGCCCTGCATATTTTGGATATTAGCCCCTTATCTGATGAGTATTGGGTGAATAGTTTCTCCCACACGGTGGGTGGCTCTTGTATCCTGGGCACTATTTCTTTTGAGGTGCAGAAGCTTCTCAGCTTAATGTATTCCCATCTGTTGATCTCTGCTTCCACTTGTTTGGAAAGTACAGTTTCCTCCTTGAAGATGCCTTTATTCTCAATATCATGGAGTGTTTTACCTATGTGTTGTTCTATATACCTTATGGTATCAGGTCTGATATCAAGGTCTTTAATGCATTTGGATTTTACCTTCGTACATGATGTTAGCTGGGGGTCTAGATTCAATTTTTTGCAAGTGGCTAACCAGTTATGCCAGTACCACTTCTTAAAGAGGTTTTGCCTGCTCCACTTAGGATTTCTTGCTCCTTTGACAAAAATTAGGTGATTGTATGTCTGGGTAACATTGTCTGAGAACTCAAGTATATTCCACTAATCTCAGAGTCTGTCTTTATTCCAATACCATGCTGTTTTTATAATTATTGCTTTGTAGTACAGTTTAAAGTTTGGGAAAGTAATGCCTCCCATTTTCTTTTTCCCTAGGAGTACTTTAGCTATTCGAGGGTGTTTATTGTTCTAGATGAAGTTCATAATTGTTTGACCCACTTCTTTGAAGAATATCATGGGTATTTTTAAGTGGATCACATTAAATCTGTATAATGCTTTGGAGAGTATTGCCATTTTAATGATGTTAATCCTGCCAATCCATGAGCAGGGTATGTGTTTCCATTTCCGTGTGTCCTCTCTTATTTCTTGGAGCAGGGATTTATAGTTTTCTTTGTATAGGCCCTTCACATCTTTGGTCAAGTTGACTCCAAGGTATTTGATTTTTTGTGGCACTAATGTGAATGGGATTGCCTTTTTGACATCCATTTCTTCCCTATCATTATTGGTGTATAAAAAGGCCATTGATTTCTGTGTGTTAATTTTGTAGCCTGCCACCTTTCTATATGAGTCTATTGTTTCTAGAAACTTTTTGGTAGAGTCTTTGGGGCTTTCTAAGTAGAGTATCATGTCATCTGCAAACAATGAGAGCTTGACTTCTTCCTTTCCTATCTGGATTCCCTTGATATCTTTTTCTTGCCTGATTGCTATAGCAAGCACTTCTTGTACTATGTTGAAGAGGTGTGGTGGGAGTGGACAGCCTTGTTTTGTACCAGAATTTAGAGGAAAGGCTTTTAGTTTTTCTCCATTGAGGATAATATTTGCCATTGGCTTGTGGTAGATGGCTTCAACTAGATTGAGAATGGTTCCTTTTATTCTTATCTTGCTGAGAGTTTTAATCAAGAATGGGTGTTGAACCTTATCAAATGGTTTCTCTGCATCTATTGATATGATCATGTGAGTTTAATTTTCCTTGTTGTTGATGTTGTGTATGATATTGATAGATTTACGGATGTTAAACCATCCTTGCATTCCTGGGATGAAACCTACTTGGTCATAGTGTATGATCTTCTTGATAATTCATTGGATCCTATTTGCCAGGATTTTGTTGAAGATCTTTGCATCTGCATTCATCAGGGATATTGTTTTGTAATTTTCTTTTTTGGCAGCATCTCTGTCTGGTTTTGGTATCAAGGTGATGTTGGCTTTATAAAAGCTGTTTGGGAGTGTTCCCATTTTTTCAATTTCATGGAAGAGCTTGGCTAGGATTGGTAGTAACTCCTCTTGAAAGATTTGAAAGAATTCATTAGGAAATCCATCTAGGCCTGGGCTTTTCTTTTTGGGCAGATGTTTCATTACAGTTTCAGTTTTCTCAGTAGTAATGGGGGTGTTTAGATATGCTACATCCTCCTTACTTAAATGTGGAAGGTTATAAGTGTCCAATAATTTTTCCATTTTTTCTAGGTTCTCAGGTTTAGTAGCATTAAATTTCTCAAAGTAGTCTCTGAGTGCCCTTTGCATCTCTGCAATATCTGTCGTGATCTCCCCCTTTTCATTTCTAATACGGGTTATCAGGTTTCTCTTCCTCTTTCTTTGTAAGTTTTGCCAATGGTCTATCAATCTTGTTTGTTTTTTCAAATAACCAACTTATGCTTTCATTGATCTTTCGGATTGTTTTTTGGTTTTGCACTTCATTGAGTTCTGCTTTCAGATTGGTTATTTTCTTCTGTATCCCTATTTTTGGTTCCTTTTGTTGGCCATTTTCTAATTTTTTGAGCTGCGCCATTAAGTTATTCAGGTATGCCCCTTCTTCCTTCCTGATGTGTGCTTGTAGAGCTATAAATTTTCCTCTCAGGACCGCTTTTGCTGTGTCCCATAGA
The DNA here is from genome assembly GCF_024139225.1 of Suncus etruscus. Lineage (NCBI taxonomy): Eukaryota > Metazoa > Chordata > Mammalia > Eulipotyphla > Soricidae > Suncus > Suncus etruscus. Next base: position 112,053,523 of record NC_064852.1, on the reverse strand, counting down.
TTCTAGCAGTTTGTGTGTTCATTATCATTTGTTTCCAGGAAAGTTTTGATTTCCTCTTTGATTTTATCTTGGATCCACTTGTTGTTAGTAGCAGGGTGTCTTATTTCCAATTGTTAAATTTTTTCTTCTGTGTGGCTTTGTAGTTCACATCTAATTTTAGATCCTTGTGGTCAGCAAAGGTAGCCTGCAAGATTTCTATCCTCTTGATTTTATGGAGGTATGCTTTATATGTCAGCATGTAGTCTATCCTGGAGAATGTCCCATGTATATTGGAGAAGAATGTGTATCCAGGTTTTTTGGATGGAGTGTCCTATATATATATATATATCTACAAGTCCTCTTTCTTCCATTACTCTTTTCAGGGCTAGTATGTTTTTTGTTCAATTTCAGTCTGGTTGACCTATCAAGTGTTGATAGGGCCATGTTGAGGTCTCCAACAATTATTGTGTTGTTATTGATGTCTTCTTTAAGAGTTGTCAATAACTGCATTAGATAATTTGCTGGTCTCTCATTGGGTGAATATGTTTAATTGTCTGATTTCTTCCTGTTGCAGATATCCTTTGATTAGTACATAGTGTCCATCTTTGTCCCTTACCACTTTTCTGAGTATAAAGTTGGTGTCATCAGATATTAATATGGCCACCCCAGCTTTTTTGAGGGTGTTGTTTGCTTGGATGATTTTCCTCCAGACTTTGATTTTGAGTCTAGGTTTGTTTTGACTATTCAGGTATGTTTCCTGTAAGCAGCAGAAGGTTGGATTCATGTTTTTGACCCATTTTGCCATTCTGTGTCTTTTAATTGGTGAATTTAGTCCATTGACATTGAGGGAGATGATTGTCATAGGATTTAATGTCATCTTTGCAGATAAGTTTGCTGTGTTTGTTGGTCTCTCTTGTCTTGAAGTAGACCTTTCAGTTTTTCCTTTAAGGCTGGTTTTTCATCTGTGAAGTTTCTGAGCTGTTATTTGTTCATGAAGCTATGTATCCTTCCTTCAAACCTGTATGTGAGTGAGGCTGGGTGCAGTATTCTCGGTGAGGCATTCATTTTATTCAGTCTTGTCACATCCCACCACTGTCTTCTGGCCTTGAGAGTTTCTTGTGACATGTCTGCTGTAAGTCTTAGGGATGCTACTTTGAACGTAATTTCCCATTTTGATCTTGCTGCTTTCAGTATTCTATCTCTATCTGTGGGATTTGTCATTGTAACGAGGATGTGTCTTGGGGTGTTTTTCTTTTGGTCTCTTTTTGCTGGTACTCTTCGGGCATGCAGGATTTGATTGCATGTAGTCTTTAACTCTGGGAGTATCTATTTGATGATGTCTTTGACAGTTGATTCTTCCTGAAGATCTCCTACCTGGGCCTCTGGGAATCTGATGATTCTCACTTTATTTCTGTTGAGTTTATCAAAGACTTTCTATTTTCATCTGTTCTCATTCCTTGAGTAGTTTTTCCATTGCCTGATCGTTTGTCCTAAGACTCTTTTCCAATTTCTTCTGCTGTGTCTAATTTTTCTGCATCTCATCTTCCAGTACTCCGATTCTCTCCTTAGCTGCTGTTACCCTGCTGTCGAGGCCATCCACTGAGATTTTCAGTTGAGCTACTGTGTTTTTCAGATCTGCTATTTCAGTTTGGAGTTTTCTGAATTCTGTCTTTGTGTTCTGTTCAGATCAATCTATGCTTTCTTTGATTTCTTCATACATCTTCCATATTGCTATTTTAATTTCCTTATCCTAGAGGTTAATCAGATGGTTGGAATTTTTTAGGTCATCCAAGCTATCGTCTTCATTATCTGTGCATGGTGTTTGCCTGCGAGTTTTCCCAATTGTCACTCTAGTAGTGTGGTTTTCTCTACGTGTTGTGGTGGGGTTTATTGGTTATAAAGAATGTGTGGCCACGAAATGAAGCCGCTCTTCTGGGGCCTCTAGGTGACAGTTTTTGGGGGTTCGCTTCCCAGGGTTCTGAGGAGAGCATCAAGGATTTGGGAAAGACAGAGAACCACAGGACAGTGCTCCCTTCAGGTCCTCAGTTTCTTCAGAAGAAGCACAGCAGGGTGGAGACTCCGCAGGTAAAGCAATCAGCACTCCACCTGGCAACCCCTACAGCCAGCCATTTCTTACTCACTTGCTCTCTTGGCAGCTTCAGAACGCTTCCTATGGCTCTGAGGAAAGCTTCAAGAATTCAGGAAAAACAGAGAAGCACAGGAAAGGCTCCCTTCAGGTCCTCAGTTTCCTCAGAAGAAGGCAATGAGAAAGATTTTTCTTTGTCTCACCTGTCTCAGAAATCTAGTAGGACTGTCCTACCACTGGCCTTTGAGGGCCACTAAGAATAGAAGCAGAAACTTGAATTAGGACATAGTCAATTATCAGAATTGCTACACCAGCTCAAAGACAATGAGCATGGAAAGAGCTTTGCATACTTCTATCTTCTCAGGGAAATAAGATATAAATGAAATGGCAATAGTGACTCTAAATTTATTGATAGTTGCATTTTGATACTTTCCTTTTTTAGTTCTCCTTCCTAAATTGTCAGAGTCATTAGCAATACAGAACTTTTCTTTCTAGCAACTAGAAGTAGTTACTGGATTATCCAAAACTTTGATCATTGAGCCTACAGAGGCTCATGCTGTCAGATTTATGCAGTGGAGGAAGTCAGTATATTCACAAACAGGGAAAATTCCCTTCCAAAATGTCAACCATATTGCTAGTTCATCTGAGTACAGATCAAGACAACGGAAACATACCATATGCTGAGGAGACGTTCTTTTTTTGGTTAACTCTTCACATCTGTTACCAAGCTAAACCACTTTAGTAAACAGGTTGAAAATGAAAAAGACAATCAATCAGGAGATGGATTTCAAAAAATGTATCTAATTCTATGAAAGTGTCTTGTTTCCAGAAATGATTTACATTTAACATTTGAACTGGCCAGAGTTGTTAGGCATGGAAAGAAGCTGTGATCTGCTATAGTTCACAAAATGTCAAAGTTGAATTGCTGTTTTCAAGTCTAACAGTAATTTACTTCAGACTAGATTATGGAAATGGTATTCAATGGGGTCTTTTTCGAGTTGACAATGAATCTATTTGAGTCTCATTTATGTTTTTGCCAAAGATCTTTCCCTTGTGCACTAATTAGATCCTCCTTAAATTCGCCTTATTCAATTTATTTCTCCTCTGAAATTTCTGTTAAGTGTGCCACTGGGTTGAATTTAGAATAAAAAAAATCTGTATCTTGATACCATAATAAAACTGAATATATTTTTTCATGTGAAGTTAATAGAACAGTGAATGAGAATTTCCCTGACATATTATTCAAAGACAAGAAAGTTATCATTATGTAGTTTTCCTTTCAAAATACATATATATTTTTATAAAAGTTATATAGTTGCAATCATACTCAATATAAAGTCTATGTTGTGATTCCATATGTGCATTATAATAATTTTCATCTTACTACAGAGTAAAAACCCATATATTTACTGAAATACCTTAGGTATATAGCAGCATTACTAAATAATTAGAGAAAAGAGAAAGGAAAAGAGAACACACAGAATTTAAAAATATAAAATTAAATATTTAATTGAAGCACTGTGAGATACAGTTACAGAGTTGTTTGTAGTTCAGTTTCAGTCATTGAATGTTCAACTCCCTTCACCAGAGCACATTTCCCATCAGCAGTGTCCCTAGATTGCTTCCTACTTTCTTCCCTGCCTGCCTCTATGGCCTATGCTTTTGTTCTTTCTTACTCTTTCTATCTTTCTTTTTTCCATTTAGACACTCTAATTTGCAATATATTACTGAAGGGGTATCATGCCTATCACTTTATATCCTTTCAGCACCAGTTTTTGTCCAGAGGATCATTTGCAGCTTTCATATTTATGGTGTTTCCTTCTCTGCCCTAACTGTACTCACTACTCTGTGGCAAGCTGCCTGCCTTGAACTGATCCTCCTGGTCCTTGTCTTTATATATCTTGGGAATTATTACTATACTCTCACAGGTACATGTGATAAATCTATGTCTATCATTCTTTTTCTGACTCACCTCACTCAGCACAATACTCTCCATATTCATCCATTTAAAACACAATGAAAAAAAGCCCTCTGCATTCTGATGTTCACTGCACCATTGTTCACAATAGCCAGAATCAGGAAACAATCCTAGTGCCCAAGAGAAGCTGAGTGGATAAAGAAACTATTGTACATCTCCACAATGGAATACTATGCAACTGTTAAGAAAAAGAAACCATAATTGACCCTAATATTACCACTAGAGAGTGAGTCAGTTTTAAAATATTTAAAATATACATATATGATTGAAATTATAATTCTAAACCAATTTTATTGTTTCTGTAATCAACATGCACTCAAAGTACTTATTTGTTGTCAAAATGCCATATGTGAAATTTAAAAATTGTATAAAGTTACATCATATTATACATTTGGTTTTTAGGTCTCTCATTTAGTGCTCAGGAAGTCAACCTGCAGCCCTCAGCCAATTGGTTTGTGGTTCATTAAAGGCCTTAAGATGTGGTGTTGTTTAGGCCTGTTGGTGCTCAAGTGCCTCTCTCCCTTCAATGATGCTCAGGACCCCATCCAGGACCAAGAATTGAACCAGGGTTGACTGCAGGCAAGATATGCGCCTTACTCCTTTTTCTATCTTTGGCTCTATCATATGATAATTTACTGAATGACTTAGTGGTACAGAAAAATTCTATGATGAAATTTCTCTGTAACGTTTTGTTTGGGGCTGGAGAGAGAGTGCATCTGGTAGGCCATGTACCTGGCATGATCATGACACGGGTTTAATCCCCAGCACCTTCAACCACTGCCAGAAATGATCCTTGAGAGCAGAGCCAAGAGTAAGCCTAGAGCATTGCTGGATGTGGCCTAAAAACAAAAACAAACAAACAAACAAAAAACACGGTTTCTTTGCAATTTTTTTTGAAAATTTCCTTAGAGGAAATTTCTACAAGTCTAGGAATATGAAAATATAACGGCATGTAGTTCACTATTCTATAATAATGACAACTATTTGCATTTCAACGAGCAATGAGTAAGTGCCTATCTCATACTGCTACTAGAGTTACTATTAAAAGTAAACCTATGTGGATAACAGATAAGGACCAACAACTAGCCCATCTGGTCAAATAGATTCTGAATGATTAGTTCACTACTTTGTGGACTGCATTCCATACTTCAATCTTGTACTTTTTCCACCTACAGGAGAAAATATCACACTGACTCCCAATTTTATCTTTCTCCCTGAAAGATATATTCCACTGCTTATTGACATAGTCATTTTTTTGTTTTGTTTTGGTTTTTGGCCGGTAGCACTCAGGGACAACTCCTGGCTCTGCTGCATTCAGAAATCTCTCCTGGCAGGCTCAGGAAACCATATGGGGTGCTGGGGATTGAACCCTGGTTCATCTCAGGTTGGCCACCTGCAAGGCAAATGCCCTACTGTTGTGATATCTCTCCAACCTGACATAGTCATTTGAAATAAAATTAATATATCCCAACCATAAATTCTGATTTCCCTACAAATATGTATCCACTATAAATTTTCATTTAATTATGTCTCTAACAATTCAGTTTCTTGGGTTAAACTGTCTGACATTATCACTGTTATATACCCAGAATAAAATTGCTGGATAAGATTAAATTTTTATTTTTAATTTTTTAAAGGAAACATCATTCTATTATGGCTTTCATCAAATAATTTCCCCACCAACATGAATCACATGGTCCAACTTTTCCATATTCTCACCAATAATTGTTACCTCCTGTATTTTGATAGTAGATACTCTAGCTGGTGTAGTGATTGCTTACGTGGTAGTAATTTCTTTTCTATGATGATTACTTATCTTTTTATATGCCTATTGACTGTTGTGTTCTTTGGAAAAAGTACCGTCTTCTACCAACTTAAAGTTGGATTATCCATTTTTTGTTATTGTGTTATGAATTTGTATAGGGTTGGAGGCCACACCTGGTGGTGCTCAGGGGTTACTTCTGACTCTGCTCTCAGAAATCACTCCTGGAAGGCTTGAGGAACCATATGAAATACTAGGATTGAACCATTGGTCAGCTGTATTCAAGGCAAAAGCCCTCCCCTCTGTGCTATAGCTCTAGCTCCACATTTTAATATATTTTTTAATTCAAAAGATGTCAAAAAAAGAGTCCAAATTCCTTATAATTTTACAGTGAACAAATGATAAGATAAATGGTTTTAAAATATATTTCCTATAGATAGACTTTTTTTACCCTTTCAATTTTTTATTTATTTAAACAAAGGTAATTTCCAAAGATATTGATAGTTGAGGGTTAGGAATATAATACTTTAATACCAATTCTAATACCAGTGTCAAATTCCAGCACCATTGTTACAATGTTCCATAACTTTTCTTTTTCTTAGATTTTTTTATTATAATAATAATATTTATTTCGACCAAAGTGGATCACATATCTTTCACAGTAATATTTTAGGTACATATTGATATTGAATCAGGGAAATTCCTGCCACCAAAGTTGTCTTTCCTTAACCCCCATCCCAGCATGCACCCCATATCCCCCTCCCTTACAAAGAACATTTGCCAACACCATTGTCTGGAGGATTTTTTTTTGTCGTTAGGAATTATTTTATTAAAATGCAAAGGTGATCTCTCTCCTCATCCCACCAAATCCTGGAGGAAACACTGAAGGTGATTCAATGCAAGTTTACTTGATATTTTTTTAAAGAGGGTTCCATGGTGACACATGATTTCTTTTTTTTAATATTTTATTTAAACAACTTTGTTACATACATGATTGTGTTTGGGTTTCAGTCATGTAAAGAACACCACCCATCACCAGTGCAACATTCCCATCACCAATGTCCCAAATCTCCCTCCTCCTCACACAACCCCGCCTGTACTCTAGACAGGCTTTCTATTTCCCTTGTACATTCTCATTATTAGGATAGTTCAAAATGTGTTTATTTCTCTAACTAAACTCATCCCTGTTTGTGGTGAGCTTCATGAGGTGAGCTGGAACTTCCAGCTCTTTTCTCTTTTGTGTCTGAAAGTTATTATTGCAAGAATGTCTTTCATTTTTCTTAAAACCCATAGATGAGTGAGATCATTCTGCATTTTTCTCTCTCTCTCTCTCTGACTTATTTCACTCAGCATAATAGATTCCGTGTACATCCATGTATAGGAAAATTTCATGACTTCATCTCTCCTGACAGCTGCATAATATTCCATTGTGTATATGTGCCACAGTTTCTTTAGCCATTCATCTGTTGAAGGGTATCTTGGCTGTTTCCAGAGTCTTGCTATGGTAAATAGTGCTGCAATGAATATAGGTGTAAAGAAGGGACTTTTGTACTGTATTTTTGTGTTTCTAGGGTATATTCCTAGGAGTGGTATAGCTGGGTCGTATGGGAGCTCGATTTCCAGTTTTTGGAGGAATCTCCATATTGCTTTCCATAAAGGCTGAACTAGATGGTATTCCCACCAGCAGTGGATAAGAGTTCCTTTCTCTCCACATCCCTGGCAACACTGCTTCTTTTCATTCTTTGTGATGTGTGCCAATCTGTGGGGTGTGAGGTGGTACCTCATAGTTGTTTTGATTTGCATCTCCCTGATGATTAATGATGTGGATCATTTTTTCATGATTATTTTGGCCATTTGTATTTCTTCTTTGTCAAAGTGTCGTTAATTTCTTCTCCCCATTTTTTGATGGGATTAAATGTGCCTTGTATAGTTTGGAGATTAGCCCCTTGTCTGATTGGGTAAATAATTTCTCCCACTCCGTAGGGGGCTCTTGTATCCTGGGCGCTATTTCTTTTGAGGTGCAGAAGCTTCTCAGTTTTATATATTCCCATCTGTTAATCTCTGCTTTCACTTGCTTGGAGAGTGCAATTACCTCTTTGAAGATGCCTTTAGTCTCAATGTCCTGGAGTGTCTTATCTACGTGTTGTTCTATATATCTTATGGTTTCGGGTCTGATATCGAGGTCTTGCATCCAAATGGATTTAACCTTCATACATGATGTTAGCTGGGGGTCTAGATTCAATTTTTTGCAAGTGGCTAGCCAGTTGTGTCAACACCACTTGTTGAAGAGGCTTTCCCTGCTCCATTTAGGATTTCTTGCTCCTTTATCAAACATTAGGTGATTGTATGTCTGGGGAACATTCTCTGAGTATTCAAGCCTATTCCACTGATCTGAGGGCCTGTCTTTATTCCAATACCATGCTGTTTTGATAGCTATTGCTTTGTAGTACAGTTTAAAGTTGGGGAAAGTAATTCCTCTCATATTCTTTTTTCTAATGATTGCTTTAGCTATTCGAGGGTGTTTATTGTTCCAAATAAATTTTAAAAGTGCCTGATCCATTTCTTTGAAGAATGTCATGGGTATGTTTAGAGGAATCGCAATAAATCTGTACAATGCTTTGGGGAGTATTGCCATTTTAATGATGTTAATCCTGCCAATCCATGAGCAGGGTATGTGCTTCCATTTCTGTGTGTCCTCTCTTATTTCTTGGAGCAGAGTTTTATAGTTTCCTTTGTATAGGTCCTTCACAATTTTAGTCAAGATATTTGAGTTTGTGTGGCAGTATTGTGAATGGGGTTGTTTTCTTAATGTCCATTTCTTCCTTATTACTATTGGTGTATAGAAAGGCCATTGATTTTTCTGTGTTAATTTTGTAGCCTGCCACCTTGCTATATGAGTCTATTGTTTCTAGAAGCTTTTTCGTAGAGACTTTAGGGTTTTCTAGGTAGAGTATCATGTGATCTGCAAACAGCGCAAGCTTGACTTCTTCCTTTCCTATCTGGATTCCCTTGATATCTTTTTCTTGCCTAATCGCTATTGCAAGTACTTCCAGTGCTATGTTGAATAGGAGTGGTGAGAGAGGACAGCCTTGTCTTGTACCAGAATTTAGAGGAAAGGCTTTCAGTTTCTCTCCATTGAAGACAATATTTGCCTCTGGCTTGTGGTAGATGGCCTTAACTATATTGAGAAAGGTTCCTTCCATTCCCCTCTTGCTGAGAGTTTTGATCAAGATTGGGTGTTGGAACTTATTAAATGCTTTCTCTGCATCTATTCATATGATTATGTGATTTCTATTTTTCTTGTTGTTGATGTTGTGTATTATGTTGATAGATTTACGGATGTTCAACCAGCCTTGCATTCCTGGGATGAAACCTACTTGATCGTAGTGGATGATCTTCTTACTGAGACATTGAATCCTATTTGCCAGGATTTTGTTGAGGATCTTTGCATCTGTATTCATCAGCAATATTGGTCTGTAATTTTCTTTTTTGGTAGCATTTCTGTCTGGTTTAGGTATCAAGGTGATGTTGGCTTCATAAAAGCTATTTGGAAGTGTTCTTGTCTTTTCAATTTCATGAAAGAGTCTTGCCAGGATTGATAGAAGTTTCTCTTGAATGGTTTGAAAGAATTCATTAGAAGTCCATTTGGGCCTGGACTTTTGTTTTCGCGCAGACATTTGATTACTGTCTTAATTTCCTCAATAGTGCTGGGTGTGTTTAGATATGCTACATCCTCTTCATTGAACCATGGAAGATTATAAGAGTCCAAGAATTTATCCATTTCTTCCAGGTTTTGATTTTTAGTGGCATAGAGTTTCTCAAAGTAGTTTCTGATTACCCATTGGATCTCTATCATAGCAGTAGTGATCTCTCTCTTTTCATTCTTAATATGAGTTACCAAGTTTCTCTCTCTCTTTCTTTGTTAGTTTTTCCAGTGGTCTATCAATCTTGTTTATTTTTTCAAAGAACCAACTTCTGCTTTCGTTGATCTTTTGGATTGTTTTTCAGGTTTCCACTTCATTGATTTCTGCTCTCAGCTTTGTTATTTCCTTCTGTCTCCCTATTTTTGGGTCCTTTTGTTGAGTACTTTCTAATTCTATGAGTTGCGTCATTAAGCTATTCAGGTATGCCCCTTCTTTTTTCCTGATGTGTGCTTGCAAAGCTGTAAATTTTCCTCTCAGTACCGCTTTTGCTGTGCCCCATAGGTTTTGATAGTTTGTGTCTCCATTGTCATTTGTTTCTAGGGAGATTTTGATTTCCTCTTTGATTTGATCTCGGACCACTGGTTATTCAGTATTAAGCTGTTTAACTTCCAGATATTAAAGTTTTTCTTCTGTGTTTCTTTGTAGTTCACATATAATTTCAGGGCCTTGTGGTCAGCGAAGGTAGACTGCAAAATTTCTATTCTCTTGATATTATGGAGGTATGTTTTGTGTGCTAGCATGTAGTCTATCCGGGAGAATGTCCCATGTAGATTAGAGAAGAATGTATATCCAGGCTTTTGGGAGTGGAGTGTCCATATATATATACTCGGCCTCTTTCTTCCATTTCTCTTTTCAGGTTTAGTATATTCTTGTTGGGTTTTAGTCTGGTTGACCTGTCAAGTGTTGACAATGCCGCGTTGAGGTATCCCACAATTATTGTGTTGCTATTGATAATATTTTTCAGATTTGTCAACAATTGTAGTAAATAATTTGCTGGCCCCTCATTCAGTGCATATATGTTTAGGAGAGTGATATCTTCCTGCTGTACATATCCCTTGATTAATACAAAATGTCCATCTTTGTCCCTTACAACTTTCCTAAGTATAAAGTTTGCATCATCTGATATTAGTATGGCCACTCCAGCTTTTTTATGGGTGTTGTTTACTTAGATAATTTTTCTCCAGCCTTTTATTTTGAGTCTACATTTGTTCTGACTATTCAGGTGCATTTCTTGTAGGCAGCAGTAGGTTGGATTGAGTTTTTTGATCCATTTAGCCACTCTGTGTCTCTTAACTTCTGCATTTAATCTATTGACATTGAGAGAAAGAATTGTCCTGGGAGTTAGTGCCATCTTTATATCGAAATTTGGTTTTTCTGTTGGTCAGTTTTTTCGTAAATTAGGCCGTTCCGTTTTTCTTTTAAGAATGGTTTTGAGTCTGTAAAGTTTCTGAGCTGTTGTTTGTGTGTGAAACCATGTATTGTTCCTTCAAACCTGAAAGTCAGTTTTGCTGAGTGCAGTATTCTAGGCGAATCATTTATTTCATTGGGTTTTGTCACTATGTCCCACTACTGCCTTCTGGCTTTGAGTGTTTCCGGTGACAGGTCTGCAGTAAATCTCAAAGATGTTCCCTTGAATGTAAGTTTTCTTTTCGATCTTGCTGCTTTCAGAATTCTCTCTCTATCTGTGGGATTCGTCATTGTGACTAGGATTTGTTTTGGGGTGTTTTTTCTGGGGTCTCTTTTAGTTGGTACTCTTCGGGCATGCAGGATTTGATCGCATGTATTCATCATTTCTGGTAGTTTCTCTTTAATAATGTTCTTGACCATTGATTCTTCCTGGAGATTTTCTTCCTGGGTCTCTGGGACTCCAATGATTCTTAAGTTCTTTCCTTTTAGCTTATCATAGACTTCTATTTTCATCTGTTCCCATTCTTTGATTAATTTTTCCATTGTTTGATCATTTGCTTTAAGGTTTTATTCCAATTTCTTCTGCTGTATGGAGTTGTTATTCATCTCATCTTCCAGTGTACTAATTCTATCCTCAGCTGCTGTTAACCCGTGGGAAAGCTCAAGTATGCTTTTCTTCAATTCATCTACTGAGTTTTTCAGACCTGTTATTTGTCCTGAAATTTCAGTTTGGAGTTTTCTGATTTCTATCTTCATATTCTCTTAATTCTTATTAGTGTTCTCTTCTTTACTTTTTTTGAGTTCTTTGAACATCTTCCATAGTGTGACTCTAAACTCCTTATCTGAGACTAACTAGTTGGTTGGTCATGTTCAAGTCATCAGAGTTGCCATTGTCATTCTCTATGTCTGGCGCTGGCCTGCGTTGTTTCCCCATTGTTAAACATGTATTGTGGGTTTTTCTACGTTTTGTGGTTGTATTCATTGGCTAATTCGTCTGGCTCCACCCTTTCTGGGCTTGTAAAGTCACCTCCAGGGAAGGCTCCAGGGAAGGTGAGCCGTCTGCAGATAAGCCACACACAGGATGAAATCAGGCTGAAAATGGAGCACAGCACAGAAGACAGGCAGATAGGGGTGCTGGCATCTGAGTTCCAGCAGAGTTCAGTGGCTTCCACTTTTTGGGCTTGTAAAATCACCTCCAGAGAAGGCTCCAGGGACGGTGAGCCATCCACAGATGAGCCACACACAGGATGAAATCAGGCCGAAAATGGAGCACAGCACAGAAGACAGACAGATAGGGGTGCTGGCATCTGAGTTCCAGCAGAGTTCAGCGGCTTCCCCTTTCTGGGCGTGTAAGCTCACCTCCAGGGAAAGCTCCATTGGAAGGTGAGCTGTCCGCAGATGTGCCACACACAGGATGAAATCAGGCCGAAAATGGAGCACAGCACAGAAGACAGGCAGATAGGGGTGCTGGCATCTGAATTCCAGCAGAGTTCCTCAATTTTGTCTCTCACTCTGAAGCAGGCAGGATCACCATCAGGAACGCTGATGAAATCCAGTCTCAGGCAGCTAAAAACCACATGGCCCAAGATGGCTTCTGTGCCCTTCTGACTCCCAGCAGAAACCAGCAGGAATCAGTGTGTGTACATCCTGACCGGTGCACCTGTGAAACAGGCAGGATCACCAGCAGAAATGCTAATGAAATCCAGTCTCAGGTAGCTAAAAACAGCATGACCCAAGATGGCTTCTGCACCCTTCTGACCTCTGGCAGAAACCGGCAGGAATCAGTATGTGTACATCCTGAATCACTTCTGAAGCAATCAGGATCAACGGCAGGAACGCTGATGAAATCCAGTCTTAGGCAGCTGGAAACCGCATGGCCCAAGATGGCTTCTCTCTTTCTGGAGGATTTAATCTCTGTTTCTTCTTGAAGATTCAAGGCTTAGTCTGGACTCTGTGCTAGTGAGATCACTTCCAGCTGTACTTAGGGGACTATATGCAAGTGTCAGGGATTGAACATGTAGGAGAGCTGAAAGGCTACCACACAAATACCTACACTATATTTCTGACCTAGACAGTAGTTAAAGTAAAAGTCAATTGGCTTGCACATAAATAGTCAATTTTCTCTGTACTACTATTGGAGAGAGTTTCCTTTGTCCATTTAACATCCTTGACTTCCTTGTCAACTGCTAATTTATCTTAGCTGCATGGGTTTATCTCTTTAACTGCTAATTTATCTTAGCTGCATGGGTTTATCTGCTTTTTTACTTCCTTCTATTCTGTGTCTGCTTTTATGCTATCACTATACTATTGATTCCTAAACTCTGTCAGGCATTTTGATATCAGGAAGAGTTAAAGTATTGTTCCTTCCCAGAATTATTTTGATTATTTGGAATCTTTTGTGGTTCTTTATTGTTTGTTTGGGTCACACCTGGTGTTGCTCAGGGGTTACTTCTGGCTCTGGCTCAGAAATCGTTCCTGGCAGGTTCAGTGGACTAAATGGGATGCTGAAAATCAAACTAGGGTCTGTTCAGTGTTGGCTGCATGCAAGGCAACAGCCCTACCACTGTGCTATTGCTCCGGCCCTCTTTTGTGGCAAGTATTTTTGATTATTTGGAATCTTTTGTGGTATTTTAAGATTGTTTTCATGTAGATTTAGGAAAAATTACAGTGGTATTTGAAAGGACTTTTATTATGCTAGCAAACTGGGGATAATATAAATATTTAAAATTTCAAATTCTTTCTTTCCATGAGCAGTGGAGTATTTTTAATCAATTGATGTCTTCCTCAATTTCTTACTATTTTCAGTTATAGAAAAACACATATAGTGTCTATCTAATGCGTATATCTTATATATCAATATATGTTCTCTTTGTTGGTTAATCACCCTTCCCCTTTTTCTTTGGTTTCTGGCCTAAACCCAGTAGTATTCAGGGTTTACTCCTAGCTCTGTTCTCAGGGATTAATCTTAGTGATACTCAGGGACCATATGCGATGCAGGGGATAGATCTCATGTGGCCTTGGACAAGATAAGTACCTCACACCTGGACTATTTTTCTAGTCCCTGCCTGTAACTGTAAGCAATCTGTTAGTTTTAGTTTTTGTTCTGGGGATGTGGCTCAGTGTCAAAAGATTCGCTGCTTCTTATTTAAGAACCAGGAGATGAACCCTTGGAGTCAGGCTACCTCCACATGCTCCGTGAAATACAGGTTACTCTGTCACTTGAAGTTCCTGCCACAAAATGTAGGCAATGTTGGATGTACTACAACTGAGTGTGTGTGTGTGAGTGCCACAACCAACTTGTTGTAGCATGCCCAGGGAGCACCATACAAATGTAGCTGAGCATTACAGCCAAATGTGTGATGCCTGATCATTGCAGCAACAATAACTAAAAGAGAAAGGCAAAGAGAAGTTTTCAATTTTCTGAAAATTTATCATTGGCTTATAATATTATTCACCTTAGGGGTTAATCTTCATTTCTCTGTGTTTAAGTTCAGTACTTTTTTAACCTTATGGTAAATGGGATTATGTTTTTTCTTTTTTCAGATAGATCATTGTAAATATTAAGAAATGTAACTGATTTTTTATGTATAAGATGATATCATCTGCAATAGAGATGCTGTTACTTCTTCCCTTTAGGTTTATATTCCTTTTATTTTATTTTATTTTTGATCATACCTCATGACACTCCAGGGTTACTTCTGACTCTTGCTCAGAAATTACTCCTTGTATACTTTGGGCATCATATGGGATGCTGGGGATCAAATCCAGGTTGGCCACGTGCTAGCCAAAGTCCCTACTTTCTGAGCTTTCGCTCTGGCTCCCTTTTATTTTAGGTTTTTGGGCTTATTTTCTCTCTATAACTTCCAGTTACAGGTGGTTTAAATAGACACCATTCTTTTCTTGTTCTTGATCACAAAATTAGAACTTTCAGCCTTTCTCTATTGTATAAGAATATTGTTGTATGCTTAGTTGTATCTGTTAAGGTCGATTACTTCTACATCACTTTTCCCTAGTTTTTATCTTGAAAGGATGTTGAATTTGGCAAATGATTTTGAGTCAGCTGTTGAAATTTTCATGTGCCTTTCTCTTCACATATATGGTCAAGTATCATGGGCAAAAGAGAAATACATGTTGGGAGTTAGGGAGCTAGCTCAAGTAGTCAAACGTATGTACCTCATGTCTACATTCCCAAGTTTGACCCCAGGCATTGTTTGGCCTCCCACTAAATTTGGTTCTATTGGTTCTTGAGCACTGCTGGCTGTGCAGATGAAGAACTTCCTGGTGTACTAACTATAAATGATCCACTGATTCTCTGAAATTCAAACTTGAGTAGGTTTTTTTTGTAAATGTTCAGTTGCTAGTTCTGTCAGCCTGAACCACTTTATAGACCTGCATCAACTGATAAATAGGAGCTGGTCACCTGGGTGACTCTGGGAGCCCTGAGGATGGTGAGGCACTATGACATGCCAGAGCCACGTGGTCACACTCCTTCTGGAAACTTGGCCCAAAGTGCCATCTGATGGGCATTTGGCAGTACAGACCCATTTCATGACACTCATTGCTTTCATTGTATTTGATATTTCACTAAAGCCATTAGAAATATTTAAAAAAAATCATTCAATGAGCCTTAGCACTACCATTATTGAGTGATAATGAACATTGTTCCCTTTTCAAAGTTAGGTGAGAAAGCACTAGAGCTTCCATCCTGCTCTTCAAAATAAGTTTTCAATCTTTTTCTCACACTTCCTTCTGCCTTCCCCTCAAGTTAAGAAATATTCCTATAGGGGCTGGAGTGATAGTACAGCGGTAGGACATTTGCCTTGTATTTTGCCAATCCCCGGCATCCCATATGATCCTCTGTGCCTACCAGGAGCGATTTTTGAGCAGATCCAGTAGTAACACCTGAGCACAGCCAGATGTGGCCCCCAAACCAAAACAAACAAACAAGAAATGTTCCTATAGGTGCACGCAGAGCAGGTTGCTGGCAATATGTGTAATGTGTGATCCAGATGATGATGAAATCCAAACTCTAGTCAATTCAGGAATTTTATGCTGAGCAGAACAACACACTGACCCAAGTGGGGATAATAAATATAACATTGGACTCATAGAAGTAAATGGGCTAAATTTTTTCATGACTGTTTAAATTGGAAGGGCCAGGCTGAGTCCCATCCCCTCACCCCACACCAGAAAACCCAGCAGCTTCTCTGGTACACCCATACTTGCCATCTTGCCAGCAGAGAAGGGTCCCAGCTTCACATCTAACCTCAAATAGGTCTGGATGCCATCAAATCCTAGGAGTCTCTGGGATCTTCTCAGCCTGGGGGGAGGACAGATTCCTCTTTCTGCCTGAAGGCGCAGCAGCCCCTAGTCACCCTCGGACATAGAAATGACCCAGCTCCACAATGAAACCTTATCTAACCATAAATGAGGTCGTGCAATACCTCCAAATTTCAGAGTACTGTGAGCACAGGAGTATCACAGCAAATTTGATGAGAAAATTTCATAGGACAACTCAGCTCAGTGAGCCTAAACAATCACAAGGAAGACTCAACTAGCACTGACAAGCATAGTAGATTCCTCAGACTCTGACTTTAGTCACACCATTGTGAGATACAATGAACACAGAAGAATCTAAATGTTTAATAATCTCACTTTTCTTTGTGTTACAATGAACAATATGAAGTTAACTTGTTTTGCCTGCAAGTGGCCAGGTTGGGTTTGTGGGTGGGAAACTGGGAACTGTAGAATAGTAATTTTAAAAAAGTTCATGAGT
This sequence comes from Suncus etruscus, assembly GCF_024139225.1. Taxonomy (NCBI): domain Eukaryota; kingdom Metazoa; phylum Chordata; class Mammalia; order Eulipotyphla; family Soricidae; genus Suncus; species Suncus etruscus. The sequence goes on along the minus strand of NC_064852.1, from coordinate 112,036,831 downwards.
TGGGTGAGACTGCCCCAGACACCGTGTTCTGATGAAGCAGACAGTGGCAGAGAAATTATACACAGCAGTCAGAAAAAAAATATTTATTGGAGTCAGCTCGCTTTATTCCTCCCAGCCTTTCTTGCCATGTGCAGCCTCTGCCATGTGCTTTCACTGCCCTATGCTCTCTAAGCCATGTGCTTTTTTTTCTCTCATGTTTTCTCTCTCCCCAGCCTAAAGGCAGCACTCTTTTCTTTATTCTCCAGAAGCCCACCCACTAGGGTGGGGGAAGGCCCTGTAACCCATGTGGGCTTTTACATACCAAAAGAAGAGTTAGGGCAGTGGTTCTCAAATAGTGGGGCACGCTCTGCATTTGACCTCAGCAAATACTGTCATAACAAGCTAAGCCCTGTCTTCACATCTCTGTATGTCTCTGGAGCTGGTTGGTTCGAATCCCGGTGTCCCATATGGTCCCCCGTGCCTGCCAGGAGCTACTTCTGAGCAGACAGCCAGGAGTGACCCCTGAGCACTGCCGGGTGTGGCCCAAAAACCAAAAAAAAAATCAGCTCAAATTATTTTATATATTTTTGTTTTGCAGGTTAAGGTGTTTTTTTTTTGTTTTGTTTTGTTTTTTTAAAATAAAGATACTATTTACAGTCGCGTGGTGGAAGGCCCAAAAATGCTTTCTTCTTCCTAGGGGACATGACAGAAAATAATTGAGAAGCATTGAGTTAGGGAAACAGGAAGTTGGGGGAAGGGTTATGGAACAGGTGGAGGGAAGGTCCCAATGGTGGTGAGATATGTTGGAACATCGAATGTGTGAAACAACTGTATTATGAAAAACTTGGTAAACCACAGTGTTGGAATAAAAAAATTTAAAAGATAGATTAAAAAATTGTGAGGGCCAGAGATATGGTCAAGTGGTAGAAAAATAGTTTTTGTCAACTGTGTGTTTAATATTAAACTAGGAGCTGGCCCAAAGGAGCAGGAAAGAACAACAGTTGTTTTATCTCCGATGACATCAACTGGACCTTCAAAAGTCTATTTTGCACTGAGTGTTACATATTCAAAACACAAGTTGGGAGTGCTCCAGTGACTGAAATTATGACAGCAATGCTGGACTAGGTTCTGCTGGACTGAATGCTTCTTCTCCACCAACCATCTTTCCCTCTCCCTTGGTCTCCTTCCTCTAGCAGCTCTTTAGAAACATTAAGTCTCAACCTGAGAGGAAGATGGCTTTAGGAACAAGCCTACCATATGCTCGAATTGCTTATATCTAAATAGAACAGCTTTTTAAAAAATTAATTACTTTATTTAAACATCATGGATACAAGGTTGTTCATAATAGTTGCTTTTTTTCCCTTCACAATTGCAAAGTTTTTCATGATCTAGTTTCAGTCATATCACATCCAACATTTTTCACCAGGGTATATTTCCCATCACCAATGTTTTCAGTTTCCCTCCTGCTCTTCCTTCTGCCTGCCTCTGTTTTTGTCTCTCTCTCTCTCTCTCTCTTTTCCTTTTAGAAATTGTGTCTTTCACTATGGTTACTGAAGGAATGTAGCAGAAGCCTTATGCCCCAATCCCAGGGCATTGGAGGGATGTGGGTCTGGAAGCAAACACCAAAGCAGGAAATAATCCAAACATGGTTAAGGGGATAAGACAGGTACAAGAACTCCCACACGCAAGTCTTCTGCTTCTAAGATGCAGATAGCTCAGTGGTAGAAAACCAAAACTGCAAGCAGTCTTTACCTAAGGTCTTTATTAGCAACACCAGACCACACCCTGGGTTGGAGAACAGGTGGTCTAAGGCACCAATCCAAAGGATGTTTTCACCCGAAGATTCTTCCAACCAATGAGTAACAAGCATATCCTGAATATGATGGTAACCAGTTAACTCAACAAAGGGGGTACCATGCATATCATTTTATCTCCTTTCAGCACCTAATTCTTGTCCAGAGTAATCAGTTTCAACTCTCATTGTCACAGTGGTTCCTTCTCTGCCCTAACTGCACTCCCTCACTCTTGTGGCACGCTTCTTACTATGAACTGGTTCTCCTGGCCCTCATCTCTAATTGTCTTTGGATATTACTACCATACTATCTTTTCTTTTTTCTTATATCTCACCTATGAGTGAGATCATTCTATGTTTATCCATCTTCCTCTGACTCATTTTGCTCAACATAATATAGAGCTGCTTTCTTGAGCTCTCTTTTGTCTTTGAAATATTGTTCTGAGAGTAGTGAGCAGTTGGGTCTTGGACCACTACAAAACCAGCCTCTGTACACACTCAAGTTCTGGATACAGGGAAGTTTTGAGGATTTCTTAGACTATCTGGGTTTACAAGACTACCCCACTATAACCTCTCCCCCCAAGTTTGTACCTATCTTACCTGGATAAGAGGGGTCTGTGGTTGCTAATAAAGGGGTTGCCTCAAGGGTGAAAGGGAGACTGAGCAAGAAGCTGCAGTAGGGAGACATCAGACACAGGTTGGATGAAGGGCAGCTAAAGGAGGATGCTTAAAAGATTAGCATAGAAGCCATGTAAGAGAAGCACATGGCAGTTAGGGCCTTATATTAATAAAACTTCAGGGCTGGAGAGATAGCATGGAGGTATCCCGGCATCCCATAGGTCCCCTGAGCCTGCCAGGAGCGATTTCTGAGCATAGAGCCAGTAGTAACCCCTGAGTGCTGCCGGGTGTGACCCAAAAACCAAAAAAAAAAAAAAAAAATAATAATAATAATAAAAAAAAAACCAGAAAAAACCAACCAACCAACCAACCAAACAAACAAACAAAAACCCCTTTATGTCTCCTAAAACTTCATGGCTACTGTGGGTCATTTCCTCGCTGTCACCTTGAACCCTCAAACTCGCAGGCCAAAGAAGCTGCAGGCACCAGGCAGGCCGAAAAAGGCTCCCCATCCACTCCATAACCATAAAGGATTCTATAATTAATATTTAATTAAATAATTGGTGCTTGAACATGGACTTGAACTCTGGACCCTAGAAGACATCAATGATGGTGAGATTCCTGTTCTTGCGTTTAATTTTGGCTCTTTTCAGCTAGAGTGAGACTGGAGAGCCCAAAAGAATGGGCCACGTGGTGCCTTTTCTAAACATGGCAGAGGCCCTTGCTGGAGGCAGAGAGGGCAGTTTCAAAAAGGAAATTGCTGAAAACTTGGAGTAGCTCCCCAAAGGCCCAGACACCTGACTTTTCTTCTACGAAAAGTGCTTTTTCCAAGGACCATGGTCACCTAATTTGCAGAGACTTATAGAAGCCATTAATTGAGAAAAGACGAGAAAAAATACTTTTTGATAGCGACTGACATCTGGATGATGATCTTGATGTCCCGACATAGATTTTAGTTTTGGAAATTTTGGACTTTAAGGTTAAGACGACCTTAAGTGCTTAAACTTAAGTGCTAAATTCCCAGAAGTGTGGCCACAGTGACAGAGAGCTGCCTTCCTGCAAACAGGCACCGCGCTCCAATATGAACTGACCTGAGGCGCAGAGAAGTGGTGGCAATAGCTCCTGAGCAGGCAAGAGGTGAGGAGCACATGCGGCTCTAGCCTTGGACCACCTGCAGGACCTGGGGTTCTGTGGGCAGGGGTTCCATGGAGCCGAAGCCACATGCCGAGTTCGCTCACCCTAGTCGCCCACAGCTTATCCGCATCTGGACAATTTGGTGATGAGAAAAAAGGGAAGAAAACAGCGGAGCCCAAGAAAAAGGCTACTTTTTAAAACCTCCTGCATTTGACTGTTTCAGGTTCTCTCTTAATTCATTGTGTCATTGTCTTGATGACATAAATGTGTTTCATAGTTTTCCTTAATTAATATTTTCCCTAATTGTATAATGGTTCATGGTATGTCTTAATGTAGTACCCTCTATTCAAACTGTATTTTCTGTATAAATGTTCTTGTAATTTTGTTTAGGGAAGTTTAATGTTCCAGGATAAAAGTGCTTGGTTAAATAGCATTAAGAATTTTAAACTGCAGGTGTGTTTTGCAGAAAAGTTCTGTTTCTGAAAAAGTCTGATTTTTTTAATTATACACTTTAAACTTTGTTGCTATGGGAATATTAGGGTTCCCTCCTTTGGCCAAAGGCAGAAGTCAGGAAAACAAAGGATAACCTTTGCTCTTTCGTTTTCTAATCAAGGAAGGGAGAGATGTTACTCTCCCTCCCAACTTCCTGGCTATTTCACCTGGAGAGGGAGACCCTCCCAAAGATAGGAGGGGTCTGATTGGTAGTTTAAGGGTTGCCTGGGGGAAGGGTAAGAGAAAGATTCAGCAACAGAGCCTCCACAGGAAGATGCACCATGAAGAGATGCAGGAGCAGGAAAGAGGCTGCTTAGCTTAGAAGCCACACATGGTGGATAGGGCCTTAAAATAAAGCTTCATGTTTCCTGAATTCTACTTACTGCTTGTGGATCATTTCCTCACCTTTATCCTGAACCCTCAAACCATCTTGCCTATAGGGCCATCAGGTGCCAGGCAGACTACATGGACCACCAAGGACTTTATAATTAATATTTAATTCAACACCTCATAGTCTGTTGGGAGTGTTAATAATAGGGGAGTCTATGCAAGTGACAGTGAGGGATTTAGGGTCAATCTCTGTACTTTCTCCTCAACTTTACTGTTATCTTGAACTTGTCTGAACATAAAATATTAATAAAAAAAAGAGTCTCCAACAAGGAGTTATTGGTCCAATGAAAGACCAGTAAGTCAGACTTGATTCTCAGAATGTTTGTAGAAGGGGGTGTGCATCTCAAATTAAAAAGGTTACCAGTGGGGGCCACCAACTCTTAATAATATGTATGATACTGTTGGTTCTTTGCCTCAAATTTGCCTTGTAGATTCCAAATGCTACTCCTTCATTAAGATATTTTAGGAGTTGAAGAATGGTCATTTTTACCTTATTCCTTTTTTATTGCAAAGTCTTTGAAAAATAGCCTCTCTCATTCTTTATCTGGCCAGATGGTAAAGTATTTATATTTTATGGTTGTTTTCTCATCTGACTGCCATTTGATCATAATTATGCATCTTCTTAGTGTTCAACTTCATTATAAAACATGTACATCAGCGTTGGGTACTAGTTTGATCATTTTCTTTTTTTTTTTTTTTTTTTTTTTTTTAATATAATTTTTATTTTGATCATAGTGGCTTACATATTGTTGACAATAATATTTTAGGTACATATTTACATAAAATCAGGGGGGATTCCCATCCCCAAATTGTCCTCCCTACTCCCCCGTTTCTGTCTTACCTCCCATTTCCTCTTCCCTCACCCCCAGGGCGGCTAGAATATGTGGTCCCCTCTGTCTCTAACCAACTACTTAGTAGTCTTGCATCAGTTTGGTCTTGATGCCTCCCTTATTTCCCCCTCTAAGTAGGGGCAGGGGTAGCTAGTTCAAGTTGCGTGGTTTTGCCTGAAAAAGAGAAAATAAATAAACCGGGGTAAGAGTTTAATACCCCGAAAATGGGCAGAATCCTTCTAGAGGTTCTCATCATCGATTTGGGAAATGAAGGAGAAAAAGAAGTTGAAACACTCCACCAGTACCAAAAGAAGTGTCAAATATCCAGTGAGGACTCCAGCTATAACGATAAGCACCACAAAAAAACAGATAAAAAATAAACCAAAACAAACTAAAAACAAACACAAACAAACAAAAAACACGCCGTGGTCTTGAAATAAGAAACATGGCGTAGCACATAACGAAAGAAAAGAAAGGAAGAGAAAGAAAAGAAAGAAAAAAAAAAAAAGAATAATTGGGGCCAACAATTTCAATAATCACATCCAAACTGAGGAATCGACCAAAATAGCTAGGTAAATAAAAATAATAATAACAATAATAAATGAAGGTAAGATATATATATATATATATATACATAACCAAGGTTTTGTGTTTTTTGTATTTTTTTTTTCCCTCCTGCCCTGGCACAGTAAATATTGGGGTCATTCGAAAAGGAATTCACTTGCCCTATAAGATATGGGGTTTCTACGTCCTTGGAGTATACTGTCATGGAATCAGCTCTAGTCTTTGCTCAGGATCATTACTCTCCAGGTTGTGGTTTTTTTTTTTTTTTTTTTTTTTTTTTTTTTTTTTTTTTTTGGTGTGTGGAAAGCTTCTGCTCTGTCCAGTGTGATACCGTCAGAGCTCTGTGTTTAGCAGTCCCAGTATCTGTACATATCCTGAGGTGGGACTTATGGTGAAGTCAGTCTTTGTGAATCTGGAGGTTCTGTTACCTCAGTGCCATTTTAATCCATCTTCTGTGGTTGGTGATCTTGGTCTTTGCGCTGAACCTAGGAAGGCATCTAGGATAGCGTCTTTCTTTGTTCTTCCAGAAGCCCCTTTCCGTTACAATTGTCTCTGCCGGACCTTTGGGACTGGGGATCATGCTTATTGTGCAGGTCTTAGTTCAAACCCTAGACTAGGGCTTTTTTATTGGTCCCAATATGTATACAGTCTGGTCGTGGTTCTAGTATCCAGTCATCTGTAAATCACGATCTTGGCTTTTGGACCTACCAAAGGGTGCCACGTCTTCTGGTTTTGTCTTGTCGTTAGCTGGTGAGGTAGGCTAAACTGCTCTAAGGTCAAGTTGTTCACATTTTCCTCATTGTCGAGATATCATGTTAGAGCTGGCCCTTGTTGTTGACCCTGCAGTAATAAGGCTGTCCCAGATGGAGATTGTTTCTTACAGCTGTTGTGAGGAGCTGTGCCATTTCTATGTCTGGGATCCAGGGTTCAAGGCTGGTTGAATGGTATCTAATCACCTGAGGTCTAAGTTGATTCCACATGACATATTTTCAAGGTAGGAGATAACCCTGTATTGTAAACAACTATGAGTTCCTATCTCTAGTAGATAAGAGCTCTTTTTTTTTACTATGTAAGATTTCCCCTTTATTTAGTGTGCCTTTGCAGGGGGAAGTGGTGCTCCATTATATGTCGGAGTATTTGGGGTGGACAGAGTGAGTAACAGAGATAGGTCACATACCCAAAGACGATTAAGAAAAAAAAAAGGAAATAAAAGTGTATGTGCCCACAAATGTATATGTAAGGCAAACATTTAAATAAATAAGTTAATTAAAAAAATATAAAAAAATTAAAATGAGTTAGCGAAGTTTTTAAAGGACCAATGTGGTGCAAAAGACTACTTTGCATTTGGGAGAGAACAGGTAAAGAGTTGGTGTATTACAGGTCTTATGCCTATGTTGGAAGTACAGTTTTCCCATTGTCTTTTGGATTTTTCTTGTGGTGTGTGGGTTCCCAGGCATCTTCCAATCACACCCCCTGCCCCCCTTCAGATTGGTAAAAATTTGCAGCTGGGAGGTCTTGGAAGAGTTCTTGCATTGGGGATACTATTGGACCTAAGTCCGGTTTCAAGAAACAGTCCATGTTAGGGGGAGTTGGTAGGGAGGGTCTCGCAGCATGTGTCCACAGGGGAGTTGGCTGTCTTTTCTTGCAGGAGACGATGTGTGGGTTTGGTTGGGTGTCCCCTCGCCTGGGTGCTGGGTACTGGTTCATTGGGTAGGAGGTCGATCTTGATGCCTAAAAGATTAAGGACTGAGGGTGGAGAGTTTTAATATGGTGGGAGATCTGGATGGGATTGAGGGGTGAAGGGATAGTTGGATTTCCGGGGGGGAGAAAGGGGAAGATATATGGGAGGGGTATGAAGGAAGAGAAAAGAGAAAATACCGTAGAAAGGGAGAAGAGAAAGGGAAAAAAGTAAAGAGAAGAGTAGAAGAGAAAAAGAAAAGAGAAAAAAAAATAGAGAGAAGAAAGGAGAGAATAGCAAGGGAATGCTGGTTTGGTTGAATGTGTTCGATGACTAGAGCCTGTAGTTTAGGTCTGTACATCGCAGGTACTGCTTTGGTGGTCTGACTGGTCACGTGCTTCGATTCCTAAAAGAAGGTTTAACCTAGAGATAAAGTGAATGTTAAAGAGTTTTCTCGTGGCCGTCTCATAGTGCAAGCAAGGTATGGTATCTCGTGTGGTATCCCGAGTTGCCATCTTAGTTTGTCCGCCCTTTGTATCTAAGGGCGCCTGTGGAAAGAAAAGCTGAGAGGTTATTTTTAAAATATAGTAAGGTAAAGGGATTAAAACGTAGTGTTATGGTATGTTGCCATTGCATTACGTGATTTCCCGCGGTGTTCTATACTTGTGTTCCTGTTTACGATCTCTAAGGGATTATTGTGGGCCTTTGTTGTAGGAGTCTGGTTACATACCTGTTCTCTCCATGTTGCTGTTTCTGTTGTTGCTGTTTTCTTTGTGGTATAATGTGCAGTCAAGAGTTTGCATTGTTCCTTTTTCATGTATTTTGGACACTGCTCCCACGTATATGTTGACTATTACAGTGATCGGAGTTTCTACCCTGTTAAACCCTGTTATATGATTGTTAGGTATTAGTTGTGTATAAAATATATGTTCTAGGTGTTTCAGAATAGTGCTACCATTCTGTGTTTATCTTTTGTCTTCTGGCTTACTTCGTTTAACATAACATGATCTAGGTCCATCCACGTTGCTGCAAAGTCTGTGATTGTATCATTTCTAACTGCCATGTAATATTCCATTGTGTATATGTACCACATCTTAATGATCCATTCGTCCGTTGTTGGACACCTAGGTTGGTTCCAAGATTTGGCTATTATACTGAGTGCTGCGATAAATAGTGGGGTGCATATGTGTTTTGGAATGAATGTCCTTCCATCTTGTGGGTATATGCCTAGGAGGGCAATTGCTGGGTCAAATGGCAGCTCAATTCTGAGTTCTTTGAGCACTCTCCAGACTTTCCTCCATAGGTGTTGGACTAGGGGACATTCCCACCAGCAGTGGATGAGAGTTCCTTTCATACCGCATCCCCGCCAACAAAGGTTGTTTCCATTATTTTTGATGTGGGCCATCCTCACTGGTGTAAGGTGGTATCTCATTGTTGTCTTGATTTGGATCTCCCTGATGATGAGTGAAGGTGAGCATGTTTTCATGTGTTTGTTGGCCATCCTTCTGTCTTCCTCAGAGAAGTGTCTATTCATTTCATCTCCCCATTTTTTTATAGCTTTGTTTGCTTTTGGGGGGCTCAGCTTTCTGAGTGCTTTGTATGTTCTAGATATCAGCCCTTTATCTGATATGTCGAGTGAAAAGATTTTTTCCCATTCTGTTAGCTGTCTTCTTGCGTTAAGCAGGGTTTCTTTTGCCATGCAGAAGCTTTTTAGTTTGATGTAGTCCCATTTGTTTATATTTGATGCTAACGTTCTTGCCATTAGTGCTCCATTCTCAAAGACCTTTTTGATATATAGGTCTTTGAGTGTTCTGCCTATTTTATTCTCAATAAACTTTATGGATTCGGGTCTGATTTCAAGGTCTTTGATCCACTTTGAGTTGATTTTTGTATAAGGAGTAAGGTATGGGTTGATTTTCACTTTCGTACATGTGGTTTTCCAGTTGTACCAACACCATTTGTTGAATAGGCTTTCTTTGTTCCATTTCAGATTCTTGCCTCTTTTATCAAATATTAGTTGGCTATATACCTGGGGGTTTATGTCTGGGAATTCTGTTCTGACCCACTGGTCTGATGTCCTGTCTCTGTTCCAGTACCATGCTGTTTTGATTACTATGGCTTTATAGTATAGTTTCAAGTTAGGTAAGGAGATGCCTCCCAGCTTCTTGTTTTTCAGTATTTGTTTGGCTATCCTGGGTCTTTTGTGGTTCCAGATGAATTTTGTGAATGCTTGTTCTAATTCTTTAAAGAATTGTGTCTGGATTTGGATAGGGATTGCATTAAATCTATATAGGAGTTTGGGTAGGATAGTCATTTTGATTATGTTAATTCTACCTATCCATGAGCATGGGATGTTCTTCCATTTCTTTAGATCATCTTCAATTTCTTTCTGGAGTGTTTTGAAGTTTCCCTGGTATAGGTCTTTCACTTCTCTTGTAAGGTTGATTCCTAGATACTTGATATTTTTTGATACTATCTTAAATGGAATTGTATTTTTAATCTCTCTCTCCTCAACTTCATTGTTTGTATATAGAAACGCTACTGTCTTTTGTGTATTGACTTTGTAACCAGCCACTTTGCTGTATTGGTTAATTGTTTCTAGGAGTTTTACTGTGGACTCTTTAGGTTTTTCTATGTATATCATCATATCGTCGGCAAAGAGAGATAGCTTGTGTTCCTCTTTCCCAATTTGAATTCCTTTGATTTCCTTCTCTTGTCGGATTGCTATTGCTAGGACTTCTAAGGTTATATTGAATAAGAGTGGAGAGAGTGGGCAGCCTTGCCTAGTTCCTGATCTTAGTGGGAATGCTTCTAGTTTCTCACCATTGAGTATAATGTTGGCTGTAGGCTTTTCATAGATAGCTGTAACTATCTTGAGGAAGGTTCCTTCTAACCCTATTTTGCTGAGTGTCTTTAACATGAAAGGATGTTGGATTTTGTCAAATGCCTTCTCTGCATCGATTGATATGATCATGTGGTTTTTGTCTTTCATGTTGTTGATGTGGTGTATAATGTTGATTGATTTGCGTATGTTGAACCAACCTTGCATTCCTGGGATGAATCCCACTTGATCGTGATGTATGATCTTTTTGATGAAGTGCTGGATTCGGTTTGCTAATATTTTATTGAGTATCTTTGCATCTATGTTCATTAGTGAGATTGGTCTGTAGTTTTCTTTTTTGGTAGTGTCTTTGCCTTCTTTGGGAATGAGTGTGATATTAGCCTCATAAAAGGAGTTGGGGAGGATTCCTGTTTTTTCTATGGTTTGGAAGAGCCTATGGAAAAGTGGTAGTAACTCTTCTTGAAATGTTTGATAGAATTCACCTGTAAATCCATCTGGGCCTGGGCTTTTGTTCTTAGGGAGTTTTTTAATTACATCTTCAATTTCCTCTGAGGTGATTGGTCTGTTTAGGATTTCTAGATCTTCCTTTTCCAGTCTTGGCAGAGGGTGTTTTTCCAAGAATCTATCGATTTCTACTGGGTTCTCTAGCCTAGTTGAGTATAGTTGTTCATAATATGATCTCATGATATGTTGTATTTCTTGGGGTTCTGTTGTAATCTCTCCCCTTTCATTTGTGATCCTATTGATTTGGGTGTTTTCTCTCTTTTTTTTGGTGAGTTTTGCCAGTGGTTTGTCTATCTTGTTTATTTTTTCGAAAAACCAACTCCTGGTCTCATTGATTTTTTGTATTGTTTTCTTGGTTTCTATGTTGTTTATTTCTGCTCTGGTTTTTATTATTTCTTGCCTTCTGGATGTGGTTGGACTTCTCTGTTGCTGATGTTCCAATTCTTTGAGGTGATCTTTTAAACTGTTGGTTTTGTTATTTTCCTGATTCTTGACATAGGCCTGAATTGCTATGAGTTTCCCCCTAATTACTGCTTTTGCTGTGTCCCATAAATTTTGACATGTTGTCTCTTCATTGTCATTTGTCTCAAGGAATCTTTTTATTTCTTCCTTGAGTTGTTCTTTGATCCAGCTGTTGTTGAGCAGCATGTTGTTTAATCTCCAGGTATTAGTTTTTCTCCATTGCTTCTTCTTGACCTCAATTTTGAGCTCTGTGGCATAGTGATCTGAGAGGGTACTTCTAATGATCCTTACCTTTGTGGTCTTATATAGGTTGGCTTTGTATCCTAATATATGGTCTATTCTGGAGAAGGTTCCATGTGGGCTTGAGAAGAATGTGTATTCTGCTTTCTGGGGGTGGAGGGCTCTATATAAGTCTATTAGCCCTAAATCTTCTAATTTTTCATTCAGAGCTCTTATTTCTTTGCTATTTTTCTGTTTGGTGGATCTGTCCAGTGGTGATAGTGGAGTATTGAGGTCCCCTGCTATTATCACATTTCCCTTCATGTGTTTCTCCAGGTTTGCCAGTAGTTGCCTCACATATTTTGCTGGCTCTACATTAGGTGCATAGATATTGACCAGGGTTAGTGTTTCTTGATCTAATGTTCCCCTGATCAGTAAGTAGTGACCCTCTTTGTCTCTGATCACTTTCTTGAGGTTGAATGCAATTTGGTCTGATATAAGAATTGCTGTCCCTGCTCTTTTTTGTTTTCCATTGGCCTGAATAATCACTTTCCATCCTTTTATTCTAAGCCTGTCCTTATCCTGCATCTGTAGGTGTGTTTCTTGCAGACAGCAGAAGTCCGGATTATTTTTCCTAATCCAGTTCTCTACTATGTGTCTTTTAATTGGAGAGTTTAGTCCGTTAACATTTAGGGAGATTATTGAGAGAGAGGATTGTTGTGTAGTTGTGTTGTGTAGGGTGGTTTTTGTTACAATCGGGGGTTTGGATTGTGTAATTCGTCTTTGAGTAAGTCGTTTAGGATCGGTTTTGTTTGCACAAATAGTTCAAATTCGTTCTTGTTTGAGAATGTTTTTAGTCTATCCTCCCATATGAATGTAAGTTTTGCTGGGTATTGGACCCTAGGTTGGAAATTTCTTTCATTCAGTCGTTTAAATATGTCATTCCATTGTCTTCTTGCTTGAATTATTTCAAATGGGAGATCTGGTTTGATTCTTATGTCCCTACCTTGGTACTGGAGGTTTCTTTTCTTCCTTATTGCTTTAAGGAGTTCTTCTTTCTCTTTGTTTTTTGCCAATTGGATTACCATGTGTCTTGGTGTTTGTTTATTGGGGTCTATCTTATTGGGAACTCTTTTTATTTCCTGTATTGGCATTGCAGTATCCTTCCAGAGGGTGGGGAAGTTCTCCGCTATTATCTCTCTGACTACTTGTTCTTCCCCTTTCCCTACTTCCTCCCCTTCTGGTATACCCACAATTCTTAGGTTGTTTCTTTTGTCCTTTTTCATTAGATACTGGACCTTTCCTTCCAGTGCTTTGCCTTTCATTTCTTTGTTGGTTTCTTGATCATTTTTTGTTTGCAGTTTTCCTTCGAGTTCTTCAATGTGTTTCTCCAATTCTGTGTTTCTGCTTGTAAGGCTTGTTACTTTGTCTGTTAATTCCTTCACTTCTTTTTGTATGGAATCTCTCATGTTCTTTAACATTTCTTCTTTAATTTGGCTGATTTGTTCATCCATAGATTTCTTATACTCGATAGCTAGGGTTTCTCTAATTCCTTTTATTAATTCTTGCATTTCCTTCCTCATGGCTGCTTTTAGGTCTTCATCGCGTGTATCTGTGTATTTTGGTGGACTTGGAAGCTTGCAAGAGTTTGTCACCATATCTCCAGATATTAGTGATTTCCTTGATTTACGCATATTTTTTTGTATTTAATGGTGTGTTTTAGAGTGCTGTGCTTCTAATTTTCACCTGTTTTGATCCCCTGTGGTGTGGGAGTTGGTTCCCTCCCTGAGGGTGGTTCTAGAGGGACTTTTGGGTGAACTCACTGAGGTTTTGATCCTCCTGTACTCTTTATGTGGCCTGGTTAGTTGTTTTCCTCTTTTGTTGGCAGCTAGTACTGGCCCTTTCCTGACCACAGTGGTGGGGGGCACTGTTTCTCCTCTCCTTTTTCTCCTCTCCTCTACTAGTTGGAAGTCAGTCTTCCTCTTTATTCCTGTCAGCAGGTGTAGTTCCGCTTCTGGCCACACTGGTTGCGGGCGCTGTTGAGCCTGACTCTCTGTTCCCTCCCTTATCTGGGGGTCAATGAAGCTCTGCTCCTCCGAGTTTCCGCGGAAGAAATTCCCCCAGTCAAGCCCTCCCGGTAGCTGCTCTCAGCCCTAGGGGGGGTCTCAGGTCCACTCTGGGGCTCGGGGCTAGGTTGCTCTAGGTTACCTAAAGGTCCAGGGGGCAGGCCCAAGCTCACCTAGTCTATTCGTCCCACCTGTCCCAGCTGGGCAGGTGACTCCGGCCCACTAGGTACTAAGGAATGTCCTCCCCAGTCTATGCTCGGGTCAGGTGGGATGAACTCTGGGGCCTGGAAGTTGAGGCAACGGGTGGTGTGGTCTCTGTGCCAACAAGCTGGCCTCTGCAGTCTATGGGGGGGGGGGGTCGCGCGCAGGGTGGCTGGCGGCTGCGGGTCGTCCACGTGTGAGCGCCCTAAAACAGTGCACTCACCATGGACGCCGGGGTTCCCTACTCCCCGTTGGCGCGGCTGGCCTCTGCAGTCTATGAGGGGGGGGGGTCGCACGCAGGGTGGCTGGCGGCCGCGGGTCGTCCACGTGTGAGCGCCCTAAAACAGTGCACTCACCATGGACGCCGGGGTTCGCTATTCCCCGTTGGCGCGGCTGGCCTCTGCAGTCTATGAGGGGGGGGGGTCGCGCAGGGTGGCTGGCGGCTGCGGGTAGTCCACGTGTGAGCGCCCTAAAACAGTGCACTCACCATGGACGCCGGGGTTCCCTACTCCCCGTTGGCGCGGCTGGCCTCTGCAGTCTATGAGGGGGGGGGGTCGCACGCAGGGTGGCTGGCGGCTGCGGGTCGTCCACGTGTGAGCGCCCTAAAACAGTGCACTCACCATGGACGCCGGGGTTCGCTATTCCCCGTTGGCGCGGCTGGCCTCTGCAGTCTATGGGGGGGGGGGTCGCGCGCAGGGTGGCTGGCGGCTGCGGGTCGTCCACGTGTGAGCGCCCTAAAACAGTGCACTCACCATGGACGCCGGGGTTCCCTACTCCCCGTTGGCGCAGCCGGCCTCTGCAGTCTATCTAGTTTGATCATTTTCTATTTGGTTACTAGTATTGTCATGTTGACATTTTTATCTAAAGTTGCTTTAGTCAAAGGCTTGTCAACTCCAGCCTGTTTTCCAGATTGGAATTGAAGGAGTGAATGAATGTGTTTGTGTTATAGCCAGCTGTAATAATATCTAGGTAGGCACTGATGTTTACAGTTGAGATTTATAGCTGTTTATTCAGATATAAAAATAGTTGACATGAATGTTTTCCAAACTTACCTATAGGTATTGAAATTTTCTAAAATTATTTTCAGCCATAATACATAGTTCCAGAAAATTTATTTATCATTTATCTCTAATAAATAATCTTATTACATTAAAATATTCATTATTATGAATAATTTTATTACATTAAATAGTTAATGTTTTCTTAAAGACAAGTTATTTTATTTTATTTTGTTTTTCGGCCACACCCAGTGATGCTCAGGGGTTACTCCTGGCTATGTGCTCAGAAATCGCTCCTGGCTTGGGGTACCATATGGGACGCTGGGGGATCAAACCTCAGTTTGTCCTAGGCTAGCGTGTGCAAAGCAGGCTTGTGCCATGGCCCCCAAGCTATTTTAGCATGCAATCTATCCCTCTGATAATTTGTCAGAATGGCAAATAAAAAAAAATCTTAGAATTGAACTATGGAGATTTTTTAGAGTCAATCTTCTTGTGGGGGTCTACTTGTGTCTATCACATTTTTTTCTGTCTCTAAACCGTGTTTATATGCCTTGAATAGATAGTCTACTTATATAAAAGTCTAATAAAGAGAAAGAAAACTAGTTTAGCTTTAACTTATGTACTACAAAATTGTAAGTGACAATAACTTATTAGAAAGCACGTGATGACTTAAGAGCCTTCATATGTGATAGTTGTTCCTTTTGCTTTAGGATAACAATAATATAAAATAGTTAATTGCTATTGATCAGGATTTGAGTTTCTGTAGTTATATCTTTAGAAATCTCAACATGTTAACTGTTGGTAAAGTTTATAGTAAAAGTAGAATAATGCATGCTGCTAATTATAATTAGTTGTGTTAAAGATAATTTAATTGGTTCTGCCCTGGTTAACTTAAGATTTAGGAATAAAATGGATTTTCAGGTATAAGGGAGAATCTTGACTCTGGTGGAGTTAAAGTTTAATAAAGGAAATGCATTTCTGGACTAAAATTAGGTTTTATTTCTAAATGTCACAAATAATTGTATAGAGTGGTTGTGTTCAGAAATCTTTAAAGTGAACCTAATATAATTCAGAGCAGTTCTTTGTGTAGGCCAATATGTTAAAGATTTTAAAGCAGACAAGAATAAACTTTTAAATTGTATTTATATCCAACTGCTTTGATTTCAAAATAATGTAAGTCTTTGGAAAAAACTGCTTCAAGTTTTCTGTTAGGGGCCAGTGATGGTCTAATATATGTTTGGCATGCAATTTCTAGCACTCATCCTAAATAAAAATTAATTGCCAATTAAATGTGAAATTGGGAGAGGATTAAGTTTCCCTAGGTTGTTGGTCAGTATTATTAGGCCTAATAGAATGATGGAGTTTCTGAGTCATTGTGCTGTGGTTGGGAACTTAGGGGTTAGAGTCAGACAAACAGGGTCTAATTCAACTCTATTGCTTCATAGTCATTTGCTTTTAGCCAATTTATTTCACTCTCAGAAGCCTGAGCTCTGTCATCAGTCAGAAAGGGGGAAATAACAATAGCTGCTTTATAAAATTCAAAGATTAAATGACATTCTCGAAATTAAGTGGGAACTAAGTAGCAGAACCCCCAAATTGCTGCCTCTTTGGACAGAGATACACATAGTTTCTGGCTCTTAGTAAGAATTGCAGAAATGATTCCTTTTTTTTTCCTTCCTTTTTGTTGTTACTATTTTATTATTCTCTGCATTCTTTATTTTTTCTCTACCAATCTGGTACAGTTGAAACATAATATATCAGGCATCAGTTGCTGAGTTCTTGAGATACTGTCTGTATTGTAAGAAAATCATTGGATAAGAAAATTGTCCTTGGGGGCATCTATTAGACACAAAAGAGAAGAGAAGTGGAGAACAATAGGTATTTGCTTTGGATGAATTACCTTCAGCGATCCTTAGGATGTGCTAACTCCGCTGCAGTAGAATTGATTTCATGCTGCAGTCCATGGTACTGGGCTTAAAGGATCTGCTGACTTTGCGACCCAGACCTCAGAACTAGAACATTCTTTTTGGGGTGGGGGGAGGGGCTCAAGAGAACTAAAATTCTCTCCTAGCAATTCTCTGCTAAACTGACTTGTGGTCCTATGTGAGGACCTGAAAATGGTGTTGTGTGTGACCTGAGATGCTGGAACTCTCTGGACATGCCAGTGCTCAGGGTCTCGAGCAATGATGCTTGGGTGACCTTGATGCCAGAGGTCACACTGCAGAGCAAGCACCGTATCCTTGCTACTATCTCTGCTGCCCTAAATCTTGTTTCTTATAACAAGACAATGTCATGTAAGAGACAAAGCATGGCCTGCACTGAACACTCACCACAATGTTTGCAACTCTTTTATTTTTTCAAACAAATAATGTACAAAGCAAAATTAGAAATACTAGACAGTCAGGACCATGGAAAATCTGATTCTAATCTCAGTTTTGCTCCAGATTGTGGCTAAAAAACTGAAAATCTCTGATTTTTCGTTTCTAGTTTTGTCCAACAATGGGGTTGAGGTTTTGGGTGATCTCCAAGCTAATTTCTGGCTCAAATGTTTTTCTACACTTGACCTTAGCCAAAAGACTGGGAAGTGATGTTTTTCTAAAGTTTAAAAGATATAAAACTTAAGTGTTTTTCTAAAGTTAAAAGATATAAAATCTAAATTTTAAAGATATAAAATATTTTTAAGATATAAAATTTCACCTCTGCTATGATGATACATACTAAAGCAATTCCACACTCCCTAGCATGTAATGTGATTGAGAGTGTATGAGTGCATGCGTGAGTGCATGTGTGTTAGTGTGTATACACATGTGTGAGTATGGGTATGCATGTATGTGAATGTATGACTGTGTGTATGTCTATATGCACATGTGCAGGCATATATATGGTGCCTGGAATCTAGGACCTCACTCACATGATGTATCCATTAAACCACATTCTTCTGAGCAAAACATTTTTTTTGGCATTGCTGGTGATTGAGCACAGGTCTCAAGCGTGCAAGGTGCATACTTCACCACAAAACCATCATCTAGCCAGTGTGAACTTTTTTGTCTTTACTCATGTTAAGGTTCGTGCTGGCCCACCACTCAATTAGAGACCACAACTACTCCAAGAATGCAATTAGCAAGGGAAGGTTTATTGATTGACTAGCCAGGGCTACTATCATGTCAAGAGACAGAGGATTGGAGCCCCAAACAGCGAAGCAAACGGGTTTTTATAGGGTTTGGGCTATAGGGTAGGGGAAGGCAATGCCCAACCAAGAGTCCAATTTAGCTTTCTTCTTCCAAATACGGCTCAGGGTTCCAGGGGTGTTTCCAAGGAGATTTTTGAGTTTGGTTTTAGCATTGCTAGGGTTTGGGCTATAGGATAGGGGGGGAAGGTACTGTCCAATATTCTCCAAACATGGCTCAGGGTTCCGGGGGAGGTTTCCAAGGGGATTTTTGTGTAACTTCGTTATCACATTCTTCTAGCTGACATGAGGTGCCCATTTGGCCAAAGGTTTGATTAATTGGTTTGATTGTCTTTTGTCGTGAATATTTTGCCAAGAACATTTTGTTGGCTCCTCTCTCCTCTCACACCCTGTGCCTCTGTAACCCTTTCCTGACCTGTGCCAAGTTGCCTTGGGCTACTCCAGTGTAGTCATCGTAGTAACAGCCTTCTTCTCCAAGGACAACACAAATGTTGCTTATACAACATTATAGATTAAGCATTACAAGTTAAACATTACAAGCATTACAATGAATTAAGCATTACAAGGTACTGCTAGACCTTAATTACTATATTTTAAACATGCTCTTACCTAACTCTATTCTTTTACGTATATAGATTCTATTATTGCTATGCTTTAATTAATATATGTTTTGAATCCTATCTCCACACTCATTCAGGCTGATTTTTAGTTTCTTCCTCCCTCCCTCCCTCCCTCCCTCCCTCCCTCCCTCCCTTCCTTCCTTCCTCCCTCCCTCCTTCCCTCCCTCCCTTCCTTCCTTCCTTCCTTCCTTCCTTCCTTCCTTCCTTCCTTCCTTCCTTCCTTCCTTCCTTCCTTCCTTCCTTCCTTCCTTCCTTCCTTCCTTGTTTATTTTTATTGTTTTAGAGGGAAAGCCTGAAATGCTCAGGGTTTACTCCTGGCTCGGTACTCCTGGTGGTCTTTTGGGGACCATATGTGATGCTGGGAGTCAAATCAGACTGGTTGTGTACAGGCAAGTGCAATCCATAAGCCCTGGACAATCTCTCTGACCCTGATAATTGATTTTTTGTTTGTTTGTTTGTTTGTTTGTTTTGAGCCATACCCGGCAGTACTCAGGGATTCCTCCTGGTGCTGTGCTCAGAAATTGCTCCTGGCAGGCAAAGAAGACCATATAGAATGCCGGGATTCGAACCACCGTTGGTTATGAGTGGGTCACTTGCAAGGCAAATGCCCTACAGCTGTGCTATCTTTCTGGCCTTTCATGATTGTTTTTTAATCAGAATGGGAAGAGTGTTGAAGGCCTCAGAACTATAAACACAGCCCTTGTGTTGAGTTCAATTCCAGTTCTGAAATCCAACAATGGTCTTGGGAACTTCCTTTACCTGACTTCTCTATACTGACTGTGCATCCAATTAATTAGGAAGGATTTAAAAAGCATGGATGTTGGGGACCAGAGAGATAATACAATGGGTAGAGCTTTTGTCAATTATGTGGCCAGCTCAGGTTACATCTCTAGCAATATCCCCTGAGCACTGCCAGAAATGATCTCCGAGCACAAACCCTGAGCATCATTGGATGTAATTTCCAAACCAAATAAAATCAAGTAAAAACATGGATATTGGATTCAGTCCTCAAGTTTCTGCTCTTCCCAAAATTTAAGCGTTGATTGGTGGCTACAGCTTCAGGTGGCTTGGTCACCAGGATTGAGGATTCCTGCACAAATCAGTAAGAATGTCATGTTCTCATATCTTCTGAAAAGAATAGTAGTAACTGCTCTCTCTGCTTTCCAGACTTGTGGATCAAATCAAATCAGAGCTAAAAGCCCCTTTCAGTGGAAATGTACAGTAATTACTGAAGCAGGCATTGTTAAAGGGCCGAGAGCTCGTTATTATGCAAATGGAAGGGATTATCATTAGTATATGAATTCTGCTGCGGGTTCTCAATTTTTCAGATGGAATTCACTGGCTGATGTTAAAAGGCTCTCCAGTGTAATAAGGCCACGGTCATTTCTTTCCACAGAAACTCTTCAAGCTGCCCTGCGATCTGGGAAAGGTTTACTAATTTCGTGCTACTTCGAGATTGCTCTCAATAAACATGTTTCTAAGTTTGCACAGCACATATCTGAATAACAAATGTTTGTGGCATGCTTATTTTTTTTAAATGTAATGAACAGTGGGATAGATGTACTTTGTGTGTATGTAGCAGGGAAAAATCAACTTGCTTTTCAAGTTTATCCTAGTTGGTCAAAGCATTCCTAAATAAACTTCATGGAATCTAATATCCCTGGAAGCTTATTTCTCTCTCTCTGTGTGTGTGTGTGTGTGTGTGTGTGTGTGTGTGTGTGTGTGTGTGTGTGTGTATGGCTGTTTTCATGTTACATTTCATGATACATTTCATGATACATTTCCAAGACATGTTTTTATTTCAGTACTGTGACTTACAATGCTGTTAAGAAGCGTTTCAGGCACACAGAGCTTCATGTCCAAACCCACCACCAATATTATCCAAGGTTGCCTTTAACTCCCATCAAACTTCTTATGATTAGAATAAAAAACATTAATTTAATTTTTATTTTAGACCACAGCTAGCAGTGCTCAAGGCCTACTGCTGGCTCTGCGTTCAGAGCTCACTCCTGGTAGGGCTAAAGAGACCTTATCTGATGTCAGGACTGAAACCCAGATCAACCATATTAGAGGCAAGTGCCTACTTGCCTCATTGACTCCTTACATTTAATTCTTATAGTTTGGAACACATATGTACAATAGTATTGATTCTTGTAGTTTTGATGAGGACTGGTGAGTACAGTACCTTCTTATAAGTTACCAATTTATAGGCCCCTCATTATTCCCATTCTCCCCTTGTCTTCCCACTCCTTCCTTTGACATTCTCACTTTGGTGACACCTTCCATTTCATTCTCATATTACCATAATACCACAGGTACATGGTAATACTCAGTATTTGGTCTTCTCCCTCTGACTGACTTTGCTTAAGTGACACACTCCGGTTCAATCAAGTCTCAGCAAGCTGCATCATTTCTTCCTGTATTGTGGCTACCTTGTATCTCATGACACATTAATTCTCATCTTTGTTCATGGCAACACATAGTATAATAACCAAGCAATGGGAACAGCCCTTAGACCCAACAACAAATGAGTAAATCAAAAACAGACATATATGCCGATTTACGAAGACACACATATACACCTATATTAATGTATAAATTTATCATGAATTATACATAATATATCATGTCTCCTTTAATCTCTTGTTTGTAAGGGCTGTGCCCATCATCTGTCTATTGTACTAAGTTTTGCAATGAAGATAGGTGTGACTATATCTTTTTTTCTTTCTTTTCTTTTCTTTTTTTTTTTTTATCTTTTGGGTCACACCTGGTGACGCTCAGGGGTTACTCCTGGCTATGCACACAGAAATCACTCCTGGCTTGGACTCTCGGGATCGAACCTTGGTCTGTCCTGGGTTCAGCCGCGTGCAAGGCAAACACTGTACTGCTGTGCTACCACTCTGGCCCCAAGTGTGACTATATCTTTATATATCTTTTTGAATTAGTGTTTTGTGCTTATGGATATATGTAGAAGTAGAACTGCAAGGTCATATGGGAGCTTTATCATTTCTCTGTGGATGTCCATAATGTTTCCCATTGGAAAACCCTCCAACATTCCTACCAACAATTTATTTCCAACATTTCTACCAACAATTATTCTCCCCAATCCCACCTTGGACACATTTTTAAAATCTGCTCCAAGACTGTACTAGAAATATCTGTTATCGTTATGAAATTTGGGGAGATTAACACACATTCTTTACACAGCGGTGCTGGAATCAATCAGCCCTTGATTTTTGAGTTGGTTCTACTGTCATCTACCCTTTGAAAACAGACTTGCAGACTTATTTTCTATGAACTTAAAGGTTGCTGAGAAACAAGAAATATCTCTAGGTCAGGGTGTGTGCCTGCTGCCCCTCAATTTGGCTCCTTAAGACAAATTAGGAGATCTAAGGCCACAGTTCAAGGCTCAGGACAGGGCTGCCAATGTGTGTGTTGTTTCATTCTATGACTTGTCACGGCTGTACTCTCTGCTCAGCATTTCCCTGTTCACCAGAAAATACTTTTAGGCAAGACAAAAGAAAAGCCTGGAATCTTTTCAGCATCTGTATATTTTTTAACTCATGATTCCTGGCACTTTCCTCTCTAATCTAAACCTGGGAATTAGTGCTAACGGCAGGGATGCTTCTTTCCTTAGGAATTCCTTCAAGCAATGAGTGTTTTTTCAGCAATTCACAACTCCCTATTAATTAATTTCAAATTTCAGTCAAATTTCAAGGAGTGAGGTTTTTAAGAATTACCACCAGGTAGAGCATTATGCAACCTTTCTGCTCTGTTTCTGAGCCCAGGGAATAATGCTGTGGATAAAAGATAATAATGTTCTTCTATTGAAATGATATAATTTGAAATGGTAGATTGATAAGCCAGGGCCTACAGACTCCATGGTCTTTACATTTTAAAAAAGGCTTGTGAAAAGCCAACAACAGCAAAAATAAAAGGAGGATATTCCAGCCTCCGTATGTACACAAGACCTCCAATATTTACTACCACATCCTTTATGGAAAACATTAGCTGACCCCCGAAACTCATGGCAGTGACCAAAAACAGAGATGGTTCATTCTGTGCTTTCATCAAGCAGAACCTCTTCTTCTTCCCCCAGAAACATCCATTTTTACTTGGAAAAAATAAGCCTTCAATTCCTTCCCTAAGGAGAATAGGAAACTCCTCTAGTAAAAACTCCAACAGAAGCAAGTCCCCAGTTAGCCCCCTGCTGTGGCCAACCCACCCAGGACCAGCCCTTAGATGGCTCTTCCCAGCACCCTCCTCAGCATCAGCCCCATCACCTAGGGGCTTCTTCGACTATGGGGTGGATGATGGATGCTAAGTGTCCTTGTGCATCTGCCTGATTTCCTCACCGACTTCTGCCTTGCTCAGTACCAGCACCACTTCTGAGGTTCCTTTCAGACCTTCTCCCCAGTTTTCCATCCACTGAAGCAGATACTATTTACATTGAGAGGAGTGTGACCACACTCCCTGACAGTGCTCAACACCAGTGCCAGGAATTAAGGTTGCACTGGTGAATTGGGGTGTTCTTTTTATGACTGAAACCCAAGTACAAACATGTTTGTAAAAATGGTGCTTAAATAGAGATATCATTAAAAAAATAAAGGCAGGTGTGGGCTTCCTGCCCCATGGGGCCATGAAACAGAAAAAAATAAAATAAACCAAGAACCTCTTTCCTTCGAATTTTTTTTTGTTTGTTTGTTTTTGGGCCACACCTGGTGACGCTCAGGGGTTACTCTTGGCTATGTGCTCAGAAATTGCTCCTTCCTTGGAGGACCATTCGGGACATAGGGGATCAAACCGAGCCAGTCCTGTGTCAGCCTCTTGCAAGGCAAGTGCCCTACCACTGCTCCATTACCTTATTAAATGGTTACAAAATTGCTCCTGATTTGAGTTTCAGTCATACTGTGTCCAACACCCTTTTCACCAGGACTCGTTTCCCACCACCAATATCTCCTGTTTTCCTCCCAACATTCCCACTATCTGCCTCTGGAGCAGATATTCTCTCTCTCTCTCTCTCTCTCTCCCTCTCCCTCTCCCTCTCTCTCTCTCTCTCTCTCTCTCTCTCTCTCTCCCTCTCCCTCTCCCTCTCTCTCTCCTTCTCTCTCTCCCCCTCTCCCTCTCTCTCCCCCTCTCCCTCTCTCTCTCCTTCTCTCTCTCCCTCTCTCTCTCCCCCTCTCCCTCTCTCTCCCTCCCTCCCCCCCCTCTCTCTCCCTCTCTCTCTCTCTCTCTCTCTCTCTCTCTCTCTCTCTCTCTCCCTCCACCCCTCTTCCTCTCTCTCCCTCTCCCTCTTCCTGCCTGTTTGTCTCTCTGTCTCTCTCCTTTTAAACACTGTGGTTTTCACTATTGTTACTGAAAGGGTACCATGCATATCATTTTATCTCTTTTCAGCACTCAATTCTTGTCCAGAGGGATCATTTCCAACTCCCATTGTTGGAACCTCTTCTTGGGGTAAGTGAGAACTAAGAAACACCAAGGGGCTCACTGTGACTTAAAGTAGTTTCCATAAAAGCAAACCAAAGCATTAAACTTGCAGGGTCTGCACTTTCAGGTTCTAGAAAGTGGGGTGGATCGAGTCCAGACAGGGGAGATTTTCTTGCCAGAGCAAGAGAGTGAGTTGGATACAGTGTGGGAGGGGCAGCTATTCCCTCTGGCAGGTTTGTCTCTTAGTTATTGTTTTCAAAGATTTCCCCAGAAAAAGCCACATGGGAACTTAGGATGGGAGTCATGAGTTCACATCCAACTCTCAAAAAAAAAACCGCAGTCTTTGGGTGTGAACAGGGCCATCAAACTACAGTGCTGAAGCAACAACGGCAATAAATTGCACTTGACTTTGCCAGTGTCACAGGTATTGGGGGGGTGTATAATTTCCTTTCCCTAGACTTTCCAACACTTGCCTTCTGTTACAACCAGCAATCTTCCAGACTTCTTGTTTTCACCTGGGCATCTGAATGGTCCTCAGATGCTCTAGAGTACAGTACAATAGGACATATTTATTTTCTTTTGCATATGGAACCATATGGTATAGGGACCAAAACCCAGCCTCCTGCGTCGAAAGATGCTCTTGCTCCTGTTACAGTCCCTGGGATTTAGATTTTTATTATTGCTTTTTCAGCCACAGTACTCCTGACTCTGCACTCAGGGGTTATCTTTAGCAGTGCTTGGAGGAACATATGGGATGCCAGGGTTGAACCTGGGTCAGCTGCTTGCAGAGCAAACACCCTTCCTGCTGTGCTATATCTCTGACCCTGGGATTTTAGTTGTTATAGAGTTAGTTATACATATTTCCCTGCATGCTCTCAATATTTACTAGCTTTGTTAATCAGTGATATTTATTTTCTTTTGTGGGGATGGTTAGGACCATCCCTGCTGGTACTCCAGGGCTGCCACTTCTTTTTTTTTTTTTAAATATAAAATCTTTATTTAAGCACCATGTTTACAAGCATGATTGTAGTTGGGTTTCAGCCATAAACAGAATACCCCCTTCACCAGTGCAACATTCCACCACGAATGCTCCCCCTCCATCCCAACCCCTGCCTGTATTCGAGACAGGCATTCAACTTCTCTCACTCATTAAGATGGTCATGATATCTTCTTTGAGAAATTGTCTGTTCATTTCTTCTCCCCGTTTTTTGATGGGGCTAGATGGTTTTTTCTTGTTAAGTTCTGTCAGTAACTTGTATATCTTAGATATTAGCCTCTTGTCTGACAGATATTGGGTGAATAGTTTTCCTCATTATGTGGGAATGGCTTTTGTATCTTAGGCACTATTTCCTTTGAGGTACAGAAGATTCTCAGCTTAATATAGTCCCATCTGTTTATCTGTTTCCACTTGTATGGAGAATGCTGTTTCTGCCTTAAAGATGCCTTTAGTCTCAATGTCACGGAGTGTTTTGCCTATGTGTTGTTCAATATACCTTAGGGATATTGGGTCTAATATCCAGGTCTTTAATCCATTTGGATTTGATCTTAGTGCATGGTGTTAGATGGAGGTCTGAGTTTTTGTTTTGTTTTGTTTTTGCAACTGGCTCCAACACCACTTATTGAAGGGGCTTTCCTTGCTCCATTTTGCATTTCTTGCCCCTTTATTAAAGATTAATTGATTGTATGTCTGGGAAACATTTTCTAAATACTCAAGTCTATTCCACTAATTTGAGGGTCTGTTTTTATTCCAATACCATGCTGTTGTAATGACTATAGCTTTATAATACAATTTAAAGTTTAAAAAAGTGATGCCTCCCATACTCCTTTCCTCAAGGGTTGCTCTAGCTATTCATGGGTGTTTATTGTTCCAAATAAATTTCAGGTCCACCTATACCACTCCTAGGTATATATCCTAGGAACACAAAATGCAATACAAAAATCCCTTCCTCAAACCTATATTCATTGCAGCACTATTTACAATAGCCAGACTCTGGAAACAATCATGATGCCCTTTAAAAGATGAATGGCTAAAGAAACTGTGGTACATATACATCATGAGATGAAGTCATGAAATTTTCCTATACATGGATGGACATGGAAACTATTATGATGAGTGAATAAGTCAAAGGGAGAGAGAGATGCACAGAATAGTCTCACGTATCTATGGGTTTTAAGAAAAATGAAAGACATTATTGTAATAATGCCCAGAAAAGAGTACCAGAAGGACTGGCTCACGATATGAAGCTCACCTCAAAGAGGAGTGAGTGCAATTAGAGTAACAACTACCATCACAATGTTAATGAGTGAGAGAAGTAGAATGCCTGTCTTGAATACAGGCAGGGGTTGTGGCTGTAGGGAGATGAGGAGGCATTGGTGGTGAGAATGTTGCATTGGTAAAGGGGGTGTTATTTTTGTGACTGAAACCCACTACAGTCATGTTTTTAATCAGGGTGCTTAAATAAAGAAATAATAAAAAATAAGTTAAAAAGGATTGTTCTGATAGTTATTAGTGTAGTGATTTCCCTAACTGCACTCACCACTCTTTGTGGTGAACTTCATATTGTGAGCTGGTCCTTCCAGCCTTCATCTTTATTGTCTCTGAGCATTATTACAATAATGCCCTTAATTTTTCTTAAAACCCATAGATGAGTGAGGCTATTTTGTAACTATCTCTCTCCCTCTGACTTATCTCACTCAGCATAATATATTCCATATATATCCACATATAGGAAAATTTCATAACTTCATCTCTCCTGATGGCTGCATAATATACCATTGTGTTTCTTTAGCCATTTATCTATTGAAGAGAATTTTGGTTGTTTCCAGAGTCTGGCTATTGTAAATAGTGCTGCAATGAATATAGGTGCAAGGAAGGGATTTTTGAATTGTATTTTTGTGTTCTAAGGTATATCCATATGAGTGGAATAGCTATTCATCATATGGGAGCTCACTTTCCAGTTTTTTGAAAAGTCTTCATATTGTTTTTCATAAAGGCGGGACTAGACAGCATTCCCACCAGCAGTGAATGAGAGTTCCTTTCTCTCCACATCCCTGTCAGCACTGATTGTTCTTGTTCTTTGTGATGTATGCCAGTCTCTTTGGCATGAGATGGTACCTCATTGTTGTTTTGATTTGCATCTCCCTGATATGATGTGGAGCATTTTTTCATGTGTCTTTTGGCCATTTGTATTTCTTCTTTGAGGAAGTTTCTGTTCATTTTTTCTCCCCATTTTTTTGATGAAGTTAGGTGTTTTTATCTTGTTAAGTTCTGTTAGTACCTTGTATATTTTCAATGTTAGCCCCTTATATGATGAGTTTTGGGTGAATAGTTTCTCCCATTCTGTGAATGGCTCTTGTATCCTAGGCACTATTTCCTTTGAGGTGCAGAAGCTTCTCAGCTTAATATATTTCCACCTGTTTGTTTATGCTTCCACTTGTTTGGAGAGTGCTGTTTCCTCCTTGAAGATGCCTTTAGTCTCAATGTCATGGAGTGTTTTACCTATGTGTTGTTCTATATATCTTATATATCAAGGTCTTTAATCCATTTGGCTTTGACCTTTGTGCATGATGCTAGATGAGGGTCTGAGTTCACTTTTCTGCAAGTGGCTAACCAGTTTTGTCAACATCACTTTGTTGAAGATGCTTTTCTTGTTCCATTTTGGATTTCTTCCCCCTTTATCAAAGATTAGATTGTATGTTTGGAGAACATTCTCTTAATGTGCAAGTCTATTCCACTGATATGAAAATCTGTCCTTATTCCAATACCATGCTGTTTTAATAACTATTGCTTTGTAATACAGTTTAAAATTGGGTAAAGTAATGCCTTCCATATTCCTTTTCTCAAGGATTGCTTTGGCAGCTGTTCTAAATAAATTTCTGGATTGTTTGAACCACTTCTTTGAAGAATATCATGGGTATCTTTAGAGGGATTGCATTAAATCTGTACAATACTTTGGGGAGTATTGCCATTTTAATGATATTAATCTTGCCAATCCATGAGCAGGGTATGTGTCTCCATTTCCTTGTGTCGTCTCTTATTTCTTGAAACAGACTTTTGTAGTAATTTTTGTATAGGTCCTTCACCTCTTTAGTTAAATTGACTCCAGTATATTTGAGTTTGTGTGGCACTAATGTGAATGGGATTGCTTTTTAATGTTCATTTTGTCTCTATCATTATTGGTGTATAAGAAGGCCATTGATTTTTGTATGTTAATTGTGTAGATTTCCACTTTGCCATATGAATCTATTGTTTCTAGTAGTCTTTAGGGCTTTCTAAACATAGTAGCATGTCATCTGCAAACAGTGAGAGCTTGACTTCTTCCTTTTCTATCTGGATGCCCTTGATATATTTTTCTTGACTAATCAGTAGGGCAAGTACTTTCAGTACTATGTTGAATAAGAATAGTGAGAGAGGGCAGCCTTGTCTTGTACCAGATTTTAGAGGAAAGGCTTCTAGTTTGTCTCTATTGTGAATAATATTTGTCATTGGCTTGTGGTACATGGCCTTGACTATACTGAGAAAAGTTCCCTTCATTCTCCTCTTGATGAGAGTTTTTAACAAGAATGGTTTTGGACTTTATCAAATGCTTTCTCTTCATCTATTGGTAGTATAATATAATTTTATTTTTATTTTTGTTGATATGGTGCATAATGTTGATTGATTTATGGATGTTAACCATCCTTGCATCCCTGGGATGAAACCTATTTGGTCATGGTGAATGACTGTCTTGATGAGGCATTGGATCCTATTTTCCAGAATTTTGTTGAGGATCTTTGCATTGTTGCATCAGGTATATTGGTATGTAATTTTCTTTTTTGGCAGCATCTCTGTCTGGTTTTGGTGTCAAGATTATGTTGGCTCCATAAACACTATTTGGAAGTGTTCCTGTTTCTTCAATTTTATGAAAGAGCCTGAAAAAGATTGGTATTATTTCCTCTTGAAAGGTTTGAAAGAATTCATTAGTGAACCCATCTAACCCTGGATTTTCTTTATGAGAAGACTTTTTATTACCATTTTCATTTCTTCAGTAGTGATGGGGCTGTTTAGATATGCTACATTATCCTAATTCAATAGTGGAAGGTTATGAGTCCAAGGATTTATCAGTTTATTCTAGGTTCTCATATTTCATGGCATAGAGTTTCTCAAAGTAGTCTGATTACCCTTTGAATATTTATCTGCAATATCTGTAGAAATCTACCCCTTTTCATTTCTTTTTTCTTTTCTTTTTTTTTTGGGGGGGGTCATACCGGGCAACACTCAGGGTTACTCCTGGCTCCATGCTCAGAAATTGCTCCTGGAAGGCTCAGGGGACCATATGGGATGCTGGGATTTGAACCAATGACCTTCTGCATGAAAGGCAAATGCCTTACCTCCATGCTATCTTTCCGTGCCCCCTTTTCATTTCTAATCTAGTTTCTAAAGTTTCTCTCTCTTTTTTGGTAAGTTTTGCCAGTGGTTTATCAATCTTGTTTATTTTTTCAAAGAAACAACTTTTGCTTTCATTGATGTTTTGGATTGTTTTTTGGATTTCCACTTCATTGATTTCTCTCCAGGAAATGCTTCTCTACTCAATTCACGTTTATCCAATGGTGGTTCCATTCTAAGTTCAGAAACTCCTTGATTCCTGTCTTTTGGTTCAGTGTTATTTTGTTCTAAAGATGAGAAAAACAAAAACAAAAACAAAACAAAGCAATCTAATCTTGGCCAATATAGAATAAAAGCAATTTTATTTCAGGATCTGTTCTGGTTAGTTTTTATTCTTCATTTTTTTAAAGATAAATGCACAAGTTGAATAAATGCATAAAATAAATCATGCATGCTCATGTGGATGAGAAGCAGAAATAGTAGAGGTGTGAACTTCTACCTTCTTACTCTTTACTTATTACTTTTTTTTTTTTTTGTTTTTCGGGCCACACCAGTTCGATGCTCAGGGGTTATTCCTGGCTAAGTGCTCAGAAATTGCCCCTGGATTGGGGGGAACATATGGGATACTGGGGGATTGAACTGAGGTCCTTCCTTGGCTAGAGCTTGCAAGGCAGACACCTTACCTCTATTTGCTTATTACTTTTTTTAAAATATATTTTTTACATAAACACCTTGATTACATACATGATTGTGTTGTTTGGGTTTCAGTCATGTAAAGAGCACCACCCATCACCAGAGCAACATTCCCATTGAAATGTCCCAAGTCTCCCTGCTCTCCACCCAATGCCCGCTTGTACTCTAGACAAGCTTTCTATTTCCTTCATATATTCTCATTATTAGGATAGTTTGAAACGTAGTTATTTCTCTAACAAAACTCATCCCTGTTTGTGGTGAGCTTCATAAGGTGAGCTGTAACTTCCAGCTCTTCTCTCATTAGTGACTGAAAATTATTATTGCACAAATGTCTTTCATTTTTCTTAAAACACATAGATGAGTGAGACCATTCTGCATCTTTTCTCTCTCTCTGGCTTATTTCACTCAGCATAATAGATTCCATGTACATTCATGTATAGGAAAATTTCATGACTTCATCTCTCCTGACAGCTGCATAATATTCCATTGTGTATATGTACCACAGTTTCTTTAGCCATTCATCCGTTGAAGGGTATCTTGGCTGTTTCCAGAGTCTTGCTATGGTAAATAGTGCTGCAATAAATATAGGTGTAAGGAAGGGATTTTTGTATTGTATTTTTGTGTTCCTAGGGTATATTCCTAGGAGTAGTATATCTGAGTCGTATGGGAGCTCAATTTCCAGTTTTTGAAGGAAACTCCATATCACTTTCCATAAAGGTTGAACTAGACGGCATTCCCACCAGCAGTGGATAAGAGTTCTTTTCTCTCCACATCCCTGCCAACACTGCTTGTTCTCATTTTTTATGATGTGTGCCAATCTGTGGGGTGTGAGGTGGTACCTCATAGTTGTTTTGATTTGCATCTCCTTGATGATTAGTAATGTGGAACATTTTTTCATGTGTCTTTTGGCCATTTGTATTTCTTCTTTGTCAAAGTGTCTGTCCATTTCTTCTCCCCATTTTTTGATGGGATTAGATGTTTTTGTTTTTTTTTCTTGTAAATTTCTGTCAGTGCCTTGTATATTTTGGAGATTAGCCCCTTATCTGATGGGTATTGGGTGAATAGTTTCTCCCACTCAGTGGTGGCTCTTGTAAC
The DNA here is from genome assembly GCF_024139225.1 of Suncus etruscus. Taxonomy (NCBI): domain Eukaryota; kingdom Metazoa; phylum Chordata; class Mammalia; order Eulipotyphla; family Soricidae; genus Suncus; species Suncus etruscus. The sequence continues at coordinate 112,005,675 of NC_064852.1, read as the reverse complement.
CTGGACGCTATTTACTTTGAGGAGCAGAAGATTTTCAGCTTAATATATTCCCATCTGTTAATCTCTGCTTTCACTTGTTTAGAGAATGCAGTTTCCTCCTTGAAGATGCCTGTAGTCTCAAAGTCCTGGAGTGTTTTGTCTACGTGTTGTTCTATATATCTTATGGTTTTGGGTCTGATATCGAGGTCTTTCATATTTGGATTTTACCTTCGTACATGATGTTAGCTCAAATTTTTGCAAGTGGCTAGCCAGTTGTTCCAACACCACTTGTTGAAGAGGCTTTCTTGGCTCCATTTAGGATTTCTTACTCCTTTATCAAAAATTAGGGGATTGTATGTCTGGGGAACATTCTCTGAGTATTCAAGCCTATTCCACTGATTTGAGGGCCTGTCTTTATTCCAATACCATGCTGTTTTGATAGCTATTGCTTTGTAGTAGAGTTTAAAGTTGGGGAAAGTAATTCCTCCCATATTCTTTTTTTTCCAATGATTGCTTTAGCTATTCGAGGGTGTTTATTGTTCCAGATGAATTTCATAAGTGCTTGATCCACTTCTTTGAAGAATGTCATGTATATCTTTAGAGGGATCACATTAAATCTGTACAATGCTTTGGGGAGTATTGCCATTTTAATGATGTTAATCCTGCCAATCCATGAGCAGGGTATGTGCTTCCATTTTTGCACGTCCTCTCTTATTTCTTGGAGTATAGTTTTATAGTTTCCTTTGTATAGGTCCTTCACATTTTTAGTCAAGTTGATTCCAAGATATTTGAGTTTGTGTGGCACTATTGTGAATGGGGTTGTTTTCTTAATGTCCATTTCTTCCTTATTACTATTGGTGTATAGAAAGGCCATTGATTTCTGTGTGTTAATTTTGTAGCCTGCCACCTTGCTATATGAGTCTATTGTTTCTAGAAGCTTTTTGATAGAGTCTTTAGGGTTTTCTAAGTAGAGTATCATGTGATCTGCAAACAGTGAGAGCTTGACTTCTTCCTTTCCTATCTGTATTCCCTTGATATCTTTTTCTTGCCTAATCGCTATAGCAAGTACTTCCAGTGCTATGTTGAATAGGAGTGGTGAGAGAGGACAGCCTTGTCTTGTGCCAGAATTTAGAGAGAAAGCTTTTAGCTTTTTTCCATTGAGGATAAAATTTGCCATTGGCTTGTCATAGATGACCTTAACTATATTCAGAAAGATTCCTTTCTTTCCCATCTTGCTGAGAGTTTTGATCAAGAATGGGTGTTGGACCTTATCAAATGCTTTCTCTGCATCTATTGATATGATCATGTAATTTATATTTTTCTTGTTGTTGATGTTGTGTATTATGTTGATAGATTTACGGATGTTAAACCATCCTTGCATTCCTGGGATGAAACCTACTTGGTCATAGTGGATGATCTTCTTAATAAGGTATTGAATCCTATTTGCCAGAATTTTATTGAGGATCTTTGCATCTGTGTTCATCAGTGATATTGGTCTGTAATTGTCTTTTTTGGTAGCATCTCTGTCTGGTTTAGGTATCAAGGTGATGTTGGCTTCATAAAAGCTATTCCCGTTTCTTCGATTTCATGAAAGAGTCTTGCCAGGATTGGTAGTAGTTCCTCTTGAAAGAATTCATTAGTGAATCTATCTGGGCCTGGGCTTTTGTTTTTGGGCAGACATTTGATTACTGTCTTAATTTCCTCAATAGTGATGGGGTTGTTTAGATATGCTACATCCTCTTCATTCAACCGATTATGAGTCCAAATAATTATCCATTTCTTCCAGGTTCTCATTTTTAGTGGCATAGAGTTTCTCAAAGTAGTTTCTGATTACCATTTGAATCTCTGCCATATCAGTAGTGATCTCTCCTTTTTCATTCCTAATACAAATTATCAAGTTTATCTCTCTCACTCTTTCTTTGTTGTTTTTGCCAGTGGTCTATCAATCTTGTTTATTTTTTCAAAGAACCAACTTCTGCTTTCGTTGATCTTTCAGATTGCTTTTTGGGTTTCCCCTTCATTGATTTCTGCTCTCAGCGTTGTTATTTCCTTCTGTCTCTCTATTTTTGATTTTTTTTTTGTTGAGTACTTTCTAATTCTATGATTTGTGTCATTAAGCTATTCAGGTATGCCCCTTCTTCTTTCTTGATGTGTGCTTGCAAAGCTATAAATTTTCCTGTCAGTACCATTTTTGCTGTGTCTCATAGGTTCTGATAGTTTGTGTCTCTATTGTCATTTGTTTCCAGGAAGGTTTTGATTTTCTCTCGGACCCACTGGTTATTCAGTATTAGGCTGTTTAACTTCCAGGCATTAAATTTTTTCTTCTGTGTCCCTTTGTAGTTCACATATAATTTCAGGGTCTTGTGGTCTCCAAAGGTAGCCTGCAAAATTTCTATCCTCTTGATATTATGGAGGTATATTTTGTGTGCTATCATGTAGTCTATCCTGGAGAATGTCCCATGTACATTAAGAAGAATGTGTATCCAGGCTTCTGGGGGTGGAGTGTTCTATATATATCTACCAGGCCTCTTTCTTTCATTTCTCTTTTCAGGTCTAGTACATTCTTTTTGGGTTTCAGTCTGGTTGACCTATCAAGTGTTGACAATGTTGTGTTGAGGTCTCCCACAATTATTCTGTTGGTATTGATACTATTTTTCAAGTTTGTCAACAATTTTATTAAATATTTTGCTGGCCCATCATTTGGTGCATATGTTTAAGAGAGTGATTTCTTCCTGCTGTACAAATCCCTTGATGAATACAAAATGTCCATCTTTGTCCCTTATAACTTTCTTGAGAATAAAGTTTGCTTCATCTAATATCAGTATGGCCACTTCAGCTTTTTCATGGGTTTTGTTTGCTTGGATTTTCCTCCAGCCTTTTATTTTGAATCTATCCTTGTTCTGACTATTCAGGTGCATTTCTTGTAGGCAGCAGAAGGTTGGGTTGAGTTTTTTGATCCATTTAGGTACTCTGTGTCTCTTAACTGGTGCATTTAGTCCATTGACATTGAGAGAAAGAATTGTCCTGGGAGTTAGTGCTATTTTTCTATCGAAGTTAGGTGTCTCTGTTGGTCAGTCTTGTCTTAAAGTAGGTCTTTCAGTTTTTATTTAAGACTGGTTTTGAGTTTGTAAAGTTTCTGAGCTGTTGTTTGTCTGTGAACTATGTATTCTTACTTCACACCTGAAAGTGAGTTTTGCTGGGTGCAGTATTCTAGGTGAAGCATTTATTTCATTGAGTTTTGTCACTATGTCCCACCACTGCCTTCTGGCCTTGAGTGTTGTGACAGGTCTGTGGTAAATTTCAAGGATGTTCCCTTGAATGTTATTTCAGAATTCTGTCTCTATCTGTGGGGTTCATGATTGTGACTAGGATGTGTCTTAGGGTGTTTTTTCTGGGGTCTCTTTTAGTTGGTACTCTTTGTGCATGCAGGATTTGATCGTATGTATTCCTTAGCTCTGGTATTTTCTCTTTAATGATGTTCTTGACCGTTGATTCTTCCTATTTTCTTCCTGGGTCTCTGGGACTCCAATGATGCTTAAGTTGTTTCTGTTAAGCTTATCATAAACTTCTATTTTCATCTGTTCCCATTTTTTGAGTAATTTTTCCATTGTTTGATCATTTGCTTTAAGGCTTTTTTCCAATTTCTTCTGCTGTATTGAATTGTTATTCATCTCATCTTCCAGTGTACTAATTCTATCCTCAGCTGCTGTTAACCCGTGGGAAAGCTCAACCATGTTTTTCTTCAATTCATCTACTGAGTTTTTCAGACCTGTTATTTGACCTGAAATTTCAGTTTGGAGTATTCTGATTTCTATCTTCATATTCTCTTGATTCTTATTAGTGTTCTCTTTTTTACTTTCTTTGATTTCTGTGAATATCTTTCATATTGCAACTCTAAACTCCTTATCTGAGAGACTGACAAGTTGGTTCACCATGTACAGATCATCAGAGTTGCCATCTTTGTTCTCTATGTCTGGTGCTGGCCTGTGTTGTTTTCCCATTGTCACACTTGTATGTGGGTTTTTCTACATGTTGTGGTTGTATTCATTGGCTAAATGATGTGTGCAGCCCCGTAGCAAAGCGGAGCGGCCGTGCTCCTCTGGCTGCTCCCTTTATGGGCATGTAAACTCACCTCCAGGTAAGGCTAGCCATCCGCAGATGAGCCATACACAGGATGAAATCAGGCCGAGAATGCAGCACAGCACAGAAGACAAGTAGATAGTGGTGCTGGCATCAGAGTTCCAGCAGAATTCAGAGGCTTCCCCTTTCTCGCTTATTACTTTTTTTAAAAATAAGATTTTTATTTAAGCACCATGATTATAAAATTGTTTATGGTTGAGTTTCAGTCATAAAAAAAGAACACTCGGGGCCAGAGAGATAGCATGGAGGTAAGGCGTTTACCTTTCATGCAGAAGGTTGGTGATTCGAATCCCAGCATCCCATATGGTCCCCCGAGCCTGCCAAGAGCAATTTCTGGGCATAAAGTCAGGAGTATCTCCTGAGCGCTGCAGGGTGTGACCCAAAAACCAAACCAAACAAAAACAAAACAAAAAAACCAAAGAAAAAAAAACAAAAAAAACCCCCCCAAACACCCAACCCTTCACCAGTGCAACCTTCCCACTATCAATGCCTCCCATCTCTCTCCTTCCCCACACCCTGCTTGTATTCGAGACAGGCATTCTACTTCTCTCACTCACTGCCATTGTTATGATAGTTGTCAGAGTAGTTATTTCTCTAACTGCACTACTACTCTTTGTGGTAAGCTTCATATCACGGGCTGGTTCTTACAACCCTCATCTTTATTGTCTCTGGTTATTATTAAAATTATGTCCTTTATTTTTCTTAAATCTCACAGATGAGTGAGAATATTCTGTGTTTCTCACTCTCCCTCTGACTCATTTCACTCAGCATAATAGTTTCCGTGTCCATCCATGTATAATTCATGACTTCATTTTTCCTTATGGCTGCAGAGTATTCCATTGTGTATATGTATCACAGTTTCTTTAGCCACTCATCTGTTGTCAGACATCTGAGTTATTTCCATATTCTGGCTATTGTAAATAGCACTGCAATGAATATGGGTATGAAGGACTTTTTGTAATATGTTTTCATGTTCCTACGGTATATCCCTAGGAGTGGCATAACTGGATTATATGGAAGCTCAGTGTCCAGTTTTTTGAGGAATCTCCATATTTCTTTCTTTCTTTCTTTCTTTCTTTCTTTCTTTCTTTCTTTCTTTCTTTCTTTCTTTCTTTCTTTCTTCTTTCTTTCTTTCTTCTTTCTTTCTTTCTTTCTTTCTTTCTTCTTTCTTTCTTTCTTTCTTTCTTTCTTCTTCTTTCTTTCTTTTCTTTCTTTCTTTCTTTCTTTCTTTCTTTCTTTCTTTCTTTCTTTCTTCTTTCTTTCTTTCTTTCTTTCTTTCTTTCTTTCTTTTTCTTTCTTTTTCTTTCTTTCTAATTATGAGAAGTTACAGTGGAAGGACAATCACCCATAAACAGAATTCTCAATAGTCCCATTGCTGATATCTTAACTTTAAACTTTCAGCCAAAGAACATTAAGAAAAAATAAAACAGAACCCATGTACATTTATTTTGTCCCTCAAGTCCCCAGATTATAGTACATAATATTTCTTAGCAGCACACAAAGCAATCTAAAGACATAAAACTTATGTAACTCCTTAAACATTGAAGGCAAAGTACTTTTTTACATTTCCATGCACATGCATATTAGTTTAAGTTAACCTCAAAAGTTTAAGTGGGTTGTTTTTCTTAAAGATTAGAGTCAAAGGAGCACAGTAAAAATGGTGTTAGAATGGCAATTATTGTTTGCATAGGCCCACCAAAATATGAGGGACATGGAAAGGAAAAGCCTTGGCCTAAATACAGAGAGACCCTACCCCTGAAGTTTCCTGGCAAAAGACCAACTCTAGGCTCCAGGCAAACTAGATTGTCCAATCCAGGTCATTGTCTGTAGTGCCAATACACTTTTATTTTTCACACAGTCTCTGTTGTTGGTATCATGTTTATGTATTAAAGATCCTGGAATCTGCATATCCTATATGGCAGTCAGGATGGTGCAGAGTGTCCTCTCGTTTCACCTCACAATTAAAGGGCAATGCAGAGAACCCTGTCCTGTAAGCAGGTCGTTGTTGTTGTCAAGTCTTCTGAGTGTTAAGGGAAGTCTCTTTTGAGCAGGTGGATGTCAGAGCCGTGGTAGAGTCTTCCCTGGTAGAGGATTGCTTCCAGGTGTTGTTACAAAAAAAAAAAAAAACCTTGGGTGTTTTGTAGATAGCTTTCCTGGTTCAGGGGTGAATGGAGGATGCCCATTCATCTGAGGCCTGTGCCAGGTCATTATATCAATGTTCAGTGTGTAAGGTTCCATTGCACTACAACATTTGTGTGTTCCAATCTCTATAAGATAAGAACTTATTTGTATGTATAGTATTTTCCCATTTTCTTTTTTTTTTTCGTTTGGTGTTTGGGTCACACCCAGCAGTGCTCAGGGGTTCCTCCTGGCTCTATGCTTAGAAATCGCTCCTGGCAGGCTCAGGGGACCATATGGGATGCCGGGATTCGAACCACCGACCTTCTGCATGCAAGGCAAATGCCTTACCTCCATGCCATCTCTCCAGCCCCGTATTTTCCCATTTTAATGTGCCTATGCAAACCAGGAACAATGTCACATGGCGTTATCAGCGCATTTGGGGGCCATAAGAACAAGTCCAACAATCCCCATGACATGGTTCAATCATAATCATTAAACTGAGGGACTCTTCACCAAAATTCCTTATTGAACAGCTCACAAAGAGAAGACAAGATAAACAGTGGGTAGAATCATCACGGTAAAAAAAATATTTAGAAAGTGTTATAGCTGCTAAAGAAAATACACAAAAGACATATGGGTCCATTTTATGTCTTTTGAAATAGTTGGGGGTTGGTAAATCAAATGCACGACTTTGGTCTGTGATTAGAACTGTGTAGTACTGAAGTTTAAAAGGGTAAATGTGAGGTACTGATGTTTGGTGGTGGGAGAGTGTAGGAGTAATAATGAGCTTTGTAGGGGTGAGCAAAAGGACAGAATATGTTGGGGCAGGAGGTCAGTCTTGGTGCCTAACAAATTAAAGAACTGAGGGTAAAGAGGGTTAATTAAGGGGAAGATAACGAATCTGGATTAGAAGATGAGGGAGTAGAAGGGGCTCTGTGTGGAGGGGGGGGAAATATATCAGAGGGGATATATACATTGTATAGATGAATTGTTTATGGATTAGGCTTGGTAGTCAGAGAGGACCACTATATAGGAAATCATATCTACATATACACTGATTTTAGAGACCTATTTGAATATTATCCTCCAAATCTAGGGAATTCTATTTTTTTCCTAAAAACAGTCGAGAAATATGAATATTTTTGGGTGTTGTTAAAAAGTATACATTTGCGCCCGAGCACTTTTGAAAATGAATAATAGTAAGAAGAGAACTCCTGAATGAGGTCCAGTCCTGCCCAGAGCCCCCAACATATCAGTCGAAGACACCCAGAAGTCCTGGCATGAGGAGTCTTCTGAGCCCAGCCCTGCCTCTGTAGTTTGTGGATGCATAGGGAGGAATTTCTCCCCCCCGCTCCCCACAGGGCCCAATTAACCAGGCGTGGCCCTGAAGACCCACCTGGTGTGGGGGGATCTCAGTCCCCTGGACTAAGTGGTCAGCCCTGGGGGCCTTCCATATTACTTTCTATAAAGGCTGGACTAGATGGCATTCCCCCCAGCAGTGAATGAGAGTTCTTTTCTCCCCACATCCCTGCCAGCACTGATTGTTCTTGTTCTTTGTGACATGTGCCAATCTCTGTGGCATAAATTGGTACCTCATTGTTTTGATTTGCATCTCCCTGATGATTAGTGATGTGGAGCATTTTTTTCATGTGCCTTTGGCCACTTGTATTTCTTTTTTGAGGAAGTTTCTGTTCATTTCTTCTCCCCATTTTTTTTTGATGTTTTAAGTGTTTTTTTTTTTTATCTTGTTAAGTTCTGTTAGTACTTTGTATATTTTAGATGTTAGTCCCTTATCTGATGTGTGAATAGTTTCTCCCATTCTGTGGGTGGCTTTTGTATTCTAGGCACTATTTCCTTTGAGGTGAAAAAGCCTCTCAGCTTAATATATTTCCACCTGTTTATCTCTGCTTCCACTTGTTTGGAGAGTGCTGTTTCCTCCTTGAAGATGACTTTAGTCTCAATGTCATGGAGTGTTTTATCTACGTGTTGTTCTATATACCTTATGGTTTCAGGTCTGATATCAAGGTCTTTAATCCATTTGGATTTGATCTTTGTGCATGATGTTACATGGAGGTCTGAGTTCACTTTTTTTGCATGTGGTTGACCAGTTGTCCCAACACTATTTATTGAAGAGGCTTTCTTTGCTCCATTTTGAATTTCTTGCCCCTTTATCAAAGATTAAATGATTGTATGTTTGGAGAACATTCTCTGAATACTCAAGTCTATTCCATTGATCAGAGGGTTGTCTTTATTCCAATACATGCTATTTTAATAACTATAGGTAATAAGATTTAATAAATAAACAAATGGGGCTGTTCCAAACACTCTTGGCCCCAGAATATAGTGAGAAGGAAAGAAATTGAGGGAGGAGGTGATCATATAAAAATGATGAGGTATGTGCTCAAGGGGTCTCAGGTGCATTGGTGGTGTTAAGAAAGGATAGAACTGAATATTCAAGCCATAGTCAACAATGAAATCATAAAACTCAAGCTTTTTTTTTTTTTTTTTTTTTTTTTTTGGTTTTTGGGCCACACCCGTTTGACGCTCAGGGGTTACTCCTGGCTATGTGCTCAGAAATCGCCCCTGGCTTGGGGGGACCATATGGGACACCGGGGGATCGAACCGCGGTCCTTCCTTGGCTAGCGCTTGCAAGGCAGACACCTTACCTCCAGCGCCACCTACCCGGCCCCGAAACTCAAGCTTTAACAACCAAACTTAAAAAGGTGCCTGTTATCCTGGCAGGCTGGGGTAGAGGGTGGTGGCATGGGATGGACTCTGGGAACAATAGAGGAGGGAGGTGGACAACGGTGATGGGATTGGGTCTGAAACATTGTATGTTCCAACTATGAAGAACTTTGTAAATCACAATGCTTTAAATAAACATTAAAATACACAACTAAACAATTCCAAAGTACTTAGTGAAAATATTATTAAATAGAACGCTATAATTTTGGATCCCCTCAAATCTCTAAACTCCAAAGTACCTAAGGAAAATATTACTCAACCTAATCAAGAAGCACTTAAAGAATATTTGAGGAACCTGGGGTGAAGATCAGTGGGGAGTACCTGCCTTGCTATGAGATGCTGTGACTTAGAGGCAGACACTGCTCTTGTGATCCCTGGAGGGCCTCAACACACCACAACAAACTGTATCATCACCAGAGCAACAACCACAACAAATGGAAGCAGCAGAAGAGAAAGAAAGAAAGAATATTTGATTGTGTTTTTAACTCCCTGAAGGATCAAACTTTTGGCAAGTTTTTCTGCCTTATTTACTCCTAAGACACACGTTCTCATTCACTTTCCCATTTTCTTGCCTCTAGCAATGTCTGTAAATGTTAAAGCTTTGTAAAGAAGTGCAGTCTTTTAATCAGAGTGCAAAATCCAACCTACCTCCAACTAGAAATGGAAGGAGGGTGCAGTCTGCTCCCTGCTTCTGAGGGTCCATCCCTGATGAGTGCTCAGAGTCTAGCTGACTCACAGCTTTATTTATTTGACTTGTCACTCAACTGCCAGCCCTGTCTTTCAAAGGCTGTTGCTTCTTACAGATGATAGCTTTACATCTTTTGCTTTGTTGAGGGGGTCACCTGGCAGTGTTCCAGGATCCCTCCTGGCTCAGAGTTCATTCCTGGTGGGCTAGGAGTGAGCTAGGAGATCCTGTATGTGACTTCTTTGAGCCAACTGTATACCTTTTAAGTCACTTTGTTTGCTTCCAACCTTTCGTCTTTCATTCCTTCATTCCTGCTTAATCTGTGCACGCCGTTTTCTCTTAAACCCTTATTCACAATGTGCAACAGGTTAAATGGAAAATGGGGACACCCAGGTAGAGCACCTTTTGCTTTCTTCTTTCTTTCTTTCTTTCTCTCTCTCTCTCTCTCTCTTTCTTTCTTTCTTTCTTCTTTCTTTTCTTTCTTTCTTTCTTTCTTTCTTCTTTCTTTTCTTTCTTTCTTCTTTCTTTCTTTCTTTCTTCTTTCTCTTTCTTCTTTCTTTCCTTCTTTCTTTCCTTCTTTCTTCTTTCCTTCTTTCTTTCTTTCCTTCTTTCTTTCTTTCTTTCTTTCTTTTTCTTCTTTCTTTCTTTCTTTCTTTCTTTCTTTCTTTCTTTCTTTCTTTCTTTTTTCTTTCTTTCTTCTTTTTCTTTCTTTTCTTTCTTTCTTTCTTTCTTTTCTTTCTTTCTTTCTTTCTTTCTTTCTTCTTTCTTTCTTTCTTTCTTTCTTTTTTTCTTTCTTTCTTTCTTTCTTTCTTTCTTTCTCTTCTTTTCTTTCTTTCTTTCTTCTTTCTTTCTTTCTTTCTTTCTTTCTTTCTTTTCTTCTTTCTTTCTCTTCTTTCTTTCTTTCTTTCTTTCTTTCTTTCTTCTTCTTTCTCTCTCTCTGTCTCCCTTCCTTCCTTCCTTCCTTCCTTCCTTCCTTCCTTCCTTCCTTCCTTCCTTCCTTCCTTCCTCCTCCCTCCCTCCCTCCCTCCTCCCTCCCTCCCTCCCTCCTTCCTTCCTTCCTTCCTTCCTTCCTTCCTTCCTTCCTTCCTTCCTTCCTTCCTTCCTTCCTTCCTTCCTTCCTTCCTTTTTTTCTTTTCCATACCCAGCACTGGGGTGCAAACTGGACTTGACTGTATGCACACAAGCTCCTTAAGCCCTGTTTTATATATCCAGCCCTTTAGCATTTACTCTTGCTATATGCATCAGTTTCTCCATAACGCTCCAATCAATAGACTTCTCTGTGCTACCAAATACTGCACAAGGTCTGCAGAGTCCCAAGAAACACTGGTTACTCTGACATGAAGGGACTTAACAGTCATTGCAAGTTCTTTTTTGGTAAATGTCATACTAGCATCCTCACACCATAACGGAAGGGAGAGATTATATATTGGTGTCTAACTACCTAACAAATTTTTCCTCTCTGATCTGTGTGTCTGTCTTCAGTCTCCTCACTTATAGGTAGCGGAGTGCAGGAATGGCTAACATCAGAGTTGATGGTGGTTTTTGATGGTTGGTTTGAGGGCCACACTGAACTGTGCTCAGGGCTTTCTCGATGGTTCTGTGCTCAGAGATCACTCCTGGTGGATGTTGATGCTGGGGATTAAGCCCAGGCCAGCCTTAAGCAAGGCATTACTCAGAAATCTTTTTTATTTTTTTAATCTTGGAAATCTTGATCACCCAAATAATTATCTCCATTTTAAATTCAATAACGAATCAAGACAATGTTTTTACTTTTTTATTACTCTGTCATTAGGAGGGTGAACCCGGTTTGACGTCGTTCAAGGCAAGCACCCTCACCGCTGAGCTATTGCTCCAGCCCTATATGTATATCCTATACATCTCTCTCTCTCCCCCTCTTCTCTCTCTCTCTCTCTCTCTATATATATATATACACATATATACATACACACACACACACATATATATATATATAAATATATGGAAAAACACATTCTTGATTATGGGAGTTTAAGGGAAGAAAAGGCTACAGGCCCAATTTGCTGTTAGCCCTTCAAAATCAGCCTTGACAGTTTTCCACTGCGAAAGGGCTCCTGGGGAGACGTTTTTTCCTACTCTGTCCAGGACGGAACTAGACCCCCACGTTTGAAAACTGCTCCCCCAAAGCACCTCCACTGCCACAAAGTGGCAGCTTGAATCCTGGTATTTCCTGGCCAGTACCTTCAGGTGCGTCTGAGAGGGCCCTGCTGTTCCTTCTCAGCTTTCCAACAATCACCATCTGGCCCAGACGCGGTGGGACCCCGAGGCGCCCGCACAGAAGGGACAAGACTTCCAGAAACTGCATCGACCCCCGCCCCCCATCCCGCGGGGAAACCGCACTATTTTAACCTCCCAGGCAGCAATCATTTTGGTAGCAAGGAGAAAAAGACAAGAGGAGCAGTCCAGGGTTGGAAGCTTGCCACAAAGGGTGGAGCAGTGCAGGGAGGGCAGAGAAGGGAGCACTGTGACAATTAGTGTTGGAAAGAATCGCTCTAGACAAGAACTGAAAAAAAGTGATATGCCTGGTACCCCATTATTAACAATAGTGCAAACCACAGTGTCTACAAAGGAGAGAGAGAGAGAGAGAGAGAGAGAGAGAGAGAGAGAGAGAGAGAGAGAGAGAGAGAGAGAGAGAGAGAGGAGGGAGGGAGGGAGGGAGGGAGAGAGAGAGAGAGAGGGAGGGAGAGAGAGAGAGAGAGAGAGAGGGAGGGAGAGAGAGAGAGAGAGGGAGGGAGAGAGAGAGAGAGAGGAGAGAGGAGAGAAAGAGGGGGAGACAGAAATATAGAGATAGAGAAGGAGAGAGGGAGAGAGGGAGGAAGAGGAGAGGAGAGACAGAGAGAGATAGAGACAGAGAGAATGTCTGCTCCAGAGACAGACAGGGGAGAAGGCGGAGGGAGGAAAACTGGGGACCTCGATCTCGGTGAAGGGAAATGTGCCCTGGGGAAGGGGCTGGGACATTGGTTCGGACCTCGCCTGCCTGAAACTCACTCAGGAACAACTAACTTTGCCGCCACCGCGCTTAACTGGAGTCATTCATGAAAAAATAAAGTCCAAACGACACACTGAGCAGTGGAATGATACAATAAAACAAATAAATGCAGGTTGGAGAGGGAAAGGCGTGAGCTCAGTCTGAGCCCAGAAGGAAGGTGGGAAAGGGACGATTTGGGAAAGGGAAGGTTTGTCGGCTGGCTTTCTTCTGCAAAGGCGCCCGGTCCCGCAGGCCTTCCGCCTCGTCCTTGCCCGCCGGGCCCTGGATGCGGGGATGCCCGGGATGCCGCATCGTCCTGCTGCTGTTTTTGCCGTCCCCTGCCCCCCCCCCCCCACGCCTCCAAGACGCATGCGCATTGCTGCAGCCTCAGCACCAGCCTCAGCATCGGGCCCGGCGCTCCCGGGAGGGGTCGGACGCGCATCGCCCATCCCTCCCATCCCCGCGCCGCATCCTCAGCCCGGCTGCAGCCCCCGCCGCAGGGAGGGCGGAGCTGCGGGCCGGGGAGGCTCCGAGTGGCTGGACAGCGCGTCAGGCCGGGACCCCCGAGAGCCAGCCGAGCCCCCTCATCCTCCCGACCAGACCCGATCCGCTGCGCCCGGCCGCACCACCATGCGCGCACGGCCGGCGTGAGGCGCTCCGCTCGTCCGCGGTGCAGCCCCGCGCCCCGGCCGGCCGGCCCGCCCCTCGCAGCGCGCTCCAGAGCTGCTATGAGCCATGGAGCCGCCCGGCTGCCGTGTCCCCGGAGCCGCCAGCGGCTCCCGCGGCGGTCCCCGAGGCCCGCCCGGTCGCCCGCTCCTCGCCCTCTTCTTCTTCTTGCAGCTGCCTGCACTCGCCGCCGAGTCCCAGCCCCGCGTCTGGGGGGCTCCTGCGCCCCGCGGTGGGTATGGCCCAGGTGCCCTCTAGGTTGGTCTGCATGGGAGCGCGGAGGGCGCCGGGTCCCAGCGCTCTGGACACCACCCGGGCCGGCTCGGCCTGGCGTGGTCCTTGGCCACTGCCTCTCTCCTCTGTCACCTCCCGCACCCCCCAAGGCTCCTTCAGCCGGCTCGCTTTTTTGGGGGAGTGGGTGGCTAGATGGGTGGGGGTTGGAATCGATTTGAGTTGCATTCACGGAAAAACCCCAGCCCAGGTAGCATCGGTTCCACTCGAGGGTGGTTTGGCGCATGCTGGGTCACTAAAGGGTGGATGGAGGGTGTTCCATGTAACTTAGCGGAGGAGAAACTGGAGGGACGGGGAAATGAATGCAAGTTGCTTCCTGGGTGGTGGACCCCAAATTTCAAAGCTTGGAATGAGGTTAGTGGACAGTGGGTTGTCTCTCTTCCAGTTTCCTACCGACTTTATTATTTATTTCACTGCTGTTGGAATTAAGGTGTGGTGGAGGGGGTTTACTTCAAGGACCTAAATCTGGGCTTGTGATTTCTCAAAGTGCTCACCATGAAACCCAAGTAATTAAAATGATATAATGTCGACATCCTGGGTGATTGAAAACCAGTGAAAGCAGCTGGCTTTGGCAAGATTAAAAAAAAAAAAGTTGGAAAGCTGCCATTACCTGCATTTCTCTGGGGCGCAGGGATTTTGCAAATCTTCAAGTTAAAAAAAGAAAGGGAATGGCCCATTTGGTAAAAGGAATCAATTCCCCTCCTCTGACCACAGATTCTACGCTCAAGTTAGTTTAGGAGTGTGCTTAGCTCTCTGATGGAATGAACACTACCGGTCAGAGGACCACTGAACTTCTGGTAGACTTAGTGAAGGGTTGGGAATTAGGGTCCCAAGTCAAGAGTTTGACGCTTCTGTCCCCCACCCGTAGCAACCTAGATACCAGCCAGCTCAGAGACGCAGATGTAAAAACACAGAAATGCAAAGTACATTATTGTATAAGCCAAAAGCCGGTCAACCCATTCTGGGTCTTTCATTGTGGCAATAACTTATTTTTACTGAGTCTCTACTTCTGCCTGGCTGCTTGTCAACAGAAACATTTTTGTTTTAGCTATGAATGACAAATGCTTTTTAGACCTTCTGTATTTATGGATTGTGTGTGTGTGTGTGTGTGTGTGTGTGTGTGTGTGTGTGTCGGTGTCTGTGTCTCTATCCTCCCTCCCCCCACTCCAGCTCTGCACTGGAATGAAACTGCAGAAAAAAATGTTGGCGTCCTGGCAGAGGAAGACAGTCCATGGCCACAGAACAGAAGCAGCAATACCAGTCACAGCAAGGGCCTGCAGAAAGAAATTATTGTGCCCTCAAGACTCGTCTATTACATCAACCAAGACTCGGAAAGTCCTTACCATGTTCTTGATACCAAGGCGAGACATCAGCAAAAACACAACAAGGTAAGCAGGCAGGAGGCTGAGCCTGGGGACAGTTTCCCTTGGCTTTGCATCTCTGTCCGAATCCAACTGCTGTGTGTTATTAGAAGATCAAGAGACAGAATCTCTCTTGCAAGAGAGAATCTCTTGACAGGTGTGGGACGGGATGGTAGAACTGCCAGATGTTTCTCTTTTCTGACTCAGAGCTAGAATTGGAATTTTCTTAGGCTCTTGTAAGTTGAGCAACTGCGATGTGTCCGTGCTGCTCATTTATGAGACCCTGTCCTGGACAGTGAATATGTTTGTAGGTCTGACTTGAGGTTTTATGTAAGGGACCTCCCAGGGAGAGATGGGCCCTACCTGCACATAAGATTTCTTAAAAGATGTTTAGCTGTAGTTTCTCCATCTGACTTTCAACTTAAAAAATGTTTTAATTTAGGCAGACTCTCTCTTGAATATAAGTAGAAAAAAACTTTTTATTTTCCGGTAATTTTTTTTTTTAGGTAAACAGTTTGGCGTTTTAAAGAATTATGGTAATTATAAACCAATGATATCAGGTGGAGAGCAGTTTGGGTCAGCATAGTTCTTCAGGACCCTGTCTGTGGTCATTGTTAAGTGGCTGTTTTCCTTTCAGGCTGGTTGGTGTGAAAAGTAACATTCAAATAACAATGAAGGGACTTAATACCCTACTAACTGCTTTTTTTTCTTGGGACTAATCATATTTGGGGCTTATATAAATCAGATTTATACAATAGGTTCTTGGTTCCACTGTTCTTAACAGGGCCAGCAGACCAAGTTTGAAAGCCAAATATTCCACATAGGACTCTACCTGTTTGGAAGGCAGCGAGTGACTTCATAAACATCTCAAAATCAAAAAAAGCCTCCAGGGTTTCCATCCTTGATTTTATTAATTCTCTGACATCTAGGTTAGCTGGCAATGCGTTTTATTCCCACTTTACACATGGGGAAGATAGGGATTTATTAAGAACTTTCCATGATTTTTTCCAAGGTTGTACAACAGCTAATTCAGGACATCTGAATCTTTATTTTCCACAGGCCAAGTCTCTGAAAATGCCACCTTTGTCTAGAGTAGCAGTGAAAGTGTTGTGAAGCCATAACTGCTCACCTTGGTGGAGATGAATGGGTTTTTGTTCTCCTATTCCCTTCCCATCTGTTCATGGGCAACTTAATGGGAAGATTTGGGATCCTGTCTATCTGTTAGTTTTATTAATAGGGCAGTGCCAGTGAGATGTGATTGTATCTTAAGGAAGAAGAAATATGATGTGTCTTTAAGGAAAAGAAATTCAAGTCTTTTGAAAAATGTGTCGACTCCCAGTGTATGCCACTTTTAGTCAATGAGACTATCTAGGGTTAACAGGCAAGTTTTAAAATCTAATGCCTTTGCATAGGAAGCTAACAGTCCACTTTTACATTAAAATATTTTTGGGCCAATCCAGTGGTGCTCAGGCTTACTTTTGACTCTGCTCAGGGATCATTTTGCCAGTGCTTGGGGACCCATTTATGGTATTGGGGATGGAACCTGGGTTCCCTGTGAATGGTAAGCATTTCATTTGTTGTACTCTCTCTCTGGCCCCTCAAACCTATTTTAAAGAAAGCTGATACCTGAAAGAAATGATAGTGAAACTTTTGAGTAGCTCAATGGTAAACTGGAGGACTAATGTCTGTTGATAGTCTGTTGTATGTGACTGCTAGAACATGGTTTAACAGTAAGTTTTGCTAAAACTCCCAGGACTCACGAAGAAGCGTAGAAGAGTATTTCTCTGTGGGACACATACTAGGTGTTGGAATAATTCTGTCTTCCACCAACGTGAGTTGGTTACCTTGATCTTCAGTAAAAGTATTTATATAGACATTATAGTGGCAAGCAGTTCTTCTTCTTTTTCTTCTTCTTGTTCTTCTTGTTCTTCTTGTTCTTGTTCTTGTTCTTCTTGTTCTTGTTCTTGTTCTTCTTCTTTCCTCTTCATTTATTTATTTATTTATTTATTTATTTATTTATTTATTTATTTATTTATTTATTTAGGTTTTATTATTGGGCCATACCTGTTCTTGGGCTCAGGGGTTACTCTAGGCTCTGTGCTCAGAAATCGCTCCTGACTGGCTCAGGGTACCTTATGGAATGCCAGGGATCGAATCTGGGTTAGTCCTGGGTTGGCCACATGCAAGGCAAATGCTCTACTGCTGTGCTATCACTCCAGCCTCTCTTCTCTTCTTCTTAATAACTCTTTGTTGCATGGGGCTGGATGAGTTATACCAGGATCAAGACTCCCTCCTTTTGTGCACCTAATCCTAGGTCAGAACCCACCCTGTTTAATCCCTAGCACTGCATGTTAGCCCCCAGAACATCACCAGGAGTAGACCCTGAGCACCCCCAGAGTGGTGGGGGAAAAACTTCCACTCCGGGAATGAAATAAAATTGAAACATATTTGTGATATAAAATTCTTATTGAAGTAAAAAAGTATTTCTTGCGTGTGTGTATGTGTGTGTGTGTGAAAAACAGACTGTTGAAGATTCAGAGATAACAAGGAGGCAGTGGATGAAAAAGAAACAAGAGTGAAGTCAGGGAAAATTGGAAAGTATGCTCATGCAAATAAGCACTGTTCTTTTTCCATGACGGGTTCTCTAACATTCCCTGTCTGCTTCTGTTTTTGTTTTTTTTTTGTTTGTTTGTTTTTGGGCCACATCTGGTAACACTCAGGGGTTACTCCTGCTCTGCATTCAAAAATTGTTCCTGGCAGGCTCAGGAGGCCATAATGGATGCAGAAGATCCAAATTAGCTCTGTTGGGTTGGCCACATGCAAGGCAAATGTCCTACCACTGTGCAATAGCTTAGGTTCCGCTTCTGTTTTTAAGTATTTCTTGAGGTGCAGTGACTAGACAAGTCAGTTGAGACAAGTCCTTCCACTCCTGTGTCTGAAACCAAGACAGGATTGTAGCTTGGTGGTACATGTGCTCCCAGGTTTGATCCTGGGCCTCACAACTCTTTCTTGAAGATGCAAATTGTATAATGCTAATGCTGTTATGGGGCCACACCTAATGGTGCTCAGGGGTTACTCCTGGCAGGCTCGGGGACCCTATGAGATGCTGGGGATGGAACCTGGGTCAGCCCCGTGCAAAGCAAACACTCTACCCGCTGTGGTGCTATTTCTCTGGCTCAGCATTGTTAATGTTCTAAAAAGAAAGATGTTTGGACTTTTTTTTTTTTTTTTGTCTTTGGGTCACACCCGGCGGTGCTCGGGGTTATTCTGGCTCTCTGATCAGAAATCGCACCTGGCAGGCTCAGAGGACCATATGGGATGCCAGGGATCGAACCCAGGTCTATCTGGGGTCAGCCGCGTGCAAGGGAAATGCTGTGCTATCTCTCTGGCCCCAGATGTTTGGATTTTTAAGAGCTGGGCCTTATGCACCTCAATTTCTCTCCTGGTTTTTGGCTCTCAAGCATATTAATTTTCATGAGCATCTCTGAAATGCCAAGTCATGGTGCTGTGCATCTAGGCTCCTGGGTGCTGTGTAAAGGTAGAGGGAGAATTTCCAGTTAGAAGTTGCAAGGGAGAACTCTGAACTTCTAACTTTAGGAATTTCATAAATGTTCTCTGTGGATCATGGCTTCTTTCTTCACTGATTTGGGAGTTTCAAGGTTCTTTAACTCTTTACAACTTCATGCATTTAAAAGCAGATTGTGCAAAGCACCTCTGTTTATTGGTGTTTTGAAACCTTCAAAGTTTTCTTGGTCAAAGATTGTTTAAGAATCTGTATTTCCCAATAGAGTTAAGCATAACTATTTAAAACTGTGCTACTTTTGAGAACAATAAATGGATATACTTAGTAATTAGAGACATAAAAATCAAGATGGTTCAGAGTAGATGGGAAATATGATCCCTTTGGTCCTAAACAATGTATTTTGGGTTTTGATATTGTTCAAGTTTTTTTTATTAGGTCCCCTAATGCCTAATGACAATGTTTTATACTAATTAACATTTAATATTATGCAGAATTATTAGGGACCAAATAATTTAATTTTGCTCGATTCTCAAGACTTACTTTCAATGACAGAAACCTTTATTGTTATAAGTGGAATGTTTTTATTACTAAATATAGGTATCTTATGTATCATTAGCATAATTCTTGTGTTGATATAAAATAGGCTATATACTTTAAAAGAAGGACACACCATTTAAATTTACTCATTTGTTTATTCATTGATTCATTCATTCTGAGATTATTCTTTAAGGGAAGTTATTAAGGAAGGTAATGAGCCATTTTCTGAAAATTTTCTCTTGTCAGAAATTAATTGTCCTACATTCCCTTAAGATTCTTTACTTTTATCACTGAGATTAGTTGTATCACTGTTCGTGGTGTGGTACAAAGGGAAGTGCAAAGTTCTTTATAAGATTTGGTAGAACAGCAAGGATCATATTACATGATCTTAAGAAATTTTGTATTGGTTCCAGCCACCTTTCCAATTTGAGCAGATATTTCTAGGTAGTGAGCATAGAGTTGAAGTATATAGAATTCAGACTTCTAGTGACTTCTTTGGTAATGCTTGGTGTAAAATGAGATCTAAATAAGTGATTAAGCTTTCTTATGTTAGGAAAAGTGTAGTGATTCCTGGGAAAAATTTCATAACATGATTGAATAGACATACAAGAGATCTCAAGTAACCTGTAAGCAGTATTGGCATTGTGGAAGATGAGTAAGTCAGATCATTTGGTTCTTGAGTTTTCAGCACTGTATAAGTCATATGTAAGCTGACTTGTTCTAAAGCAGTGAAAATTGTAGACTCACATGATCTAAAGTAGTGAAAATATCAATATTAATAATTCCTAGATTATTTCTGTCACTAACTCTCATAATCTGTTGGTGTGAATAAAGTAGAGATGACTGTGTAGCTGTTTGTATTATTGTTTTGGATTAATTCTCAATGGCGGAACAAGATCCACCAACCTCAAGATGTTCCTCTTTGGCCTGCAGATTTAAAAACAATTTTATTTAAAACACTGTGATGTACAATTTTATTCATAGTTGGGTTTCCAACATACAATGTTTCAGCTCCAATCCCGCCACCAGTGTCTACCTCCCTCCATCAAGTTCCCAGAGTCCATCCCATGCACCACCCTCTGCCCCAACCTGCCATCATAGTAGGCACCTTTTTAAGTTTGGTTGTTAAAGTTTGGGTCTCATGATTTCATTGTTTTGAATCTGACTTGGATATTTAGTTTTATCTTTTCTTAACACCCACAGTGCACCTGAGTCCCCTTAACCCCTGTCTGCCATCATTTCATATGTGTCTTTCTCCTCTTCCATTCATTTTTCCCCCTTCTCCTCACTATATCTTGGGGACTAGGGTGTTTTCCACATCCCCCATTTAATATCTTGTATTTCTTCATGCAATTATTCTAAATACTACATAAAAGTGATAGCATCTTGTATTTATACTTTTTCTTATGACTTATTTTATTTAACATAATATCTTCCAGTTCCATCCATGTTGCAGTGAATTGCCTAATGGTATCATTCCTTAAGTCTATGTAGTATTCCATTGTATATATCTTCATGATCCACACATCTGTTGTTGGACATCTAGGCTGATTCTAACTTTTAGCTATGAATAGTAATCTGCATACATTCTTTTGGATGCATGTTTTTTGTTTTCTGGGGATAGATTCACAGACAATTTCTTTTTGAGAAGGCAGTTGAGATCTCAAACAAGTCCTTTGCACACAAGTCCTTAACCACTGAGGAGAATTTAGATGGGGGGAAGGGGAAAATGTTCACAATGAGAGTTTTGTTTTGTTTTTTATTTTTTTTTGTTTGTGTTTTTGGGCCACACTCGGTGACACTCAGGGGTTACTTCTGGCTATGCTCTCAGAAATTTCTTCTGGCTTTGGGGAACATCTGGGACACTGGGGATCGAATCCAAGTCTGTCCTGGGTCAGCTTCATGCAAGGCAAATGCCCTACCTCTGTATTATGGCCCCAGCCTCTACAATGAGAGTTTTTATAGAAGTCACTTCTTAAGATTCTTCTACATGCAAGAGCAAAGATCTAATTACTAGCACAACTGTTCTATCCCCTATGAATTAACCTGCTCCCCTTGAAGCCCTGGCTCTCTGTGCCCATTTCATGAAAGATGAGACCTCATGTTACTTTTCTGTCTTGGAAACTCTCATGTGTAGAGTTTCTGTGCATATGAAATTAAATTAATTTTTCTCTTATTCACCTTAGGTTAATTTAATTGTTAGACAAGACTGAAGAAGCTTGAAGGTCAGAGGAAAAAATTTCTCCTTAATAGTCCATCTGTTAGAAGCTCAGTTATGTTTGGTTCAACAAACTTCTATTGAATACCAGTTTTGAGTCAGGCTCTTCTACTAGATTTTAGGTAATGGATGGGGAGTGATAATTGAGAGGTTTTTTTTTGTTTTTTTGTTTTTTTTTTTTTAGTTTTGTTTCTGGGTCACACCAGTGATGATCAGGGACTGTTTCCATTCCAGTGCTCAGGAGCCCTGCCTTATAGTGTGTGAGGGTCTGTGTGGTCCTGAGGCTAAAATCTATGTCCCTTGCATGCAAAGCATGTACATTGGTCTTTGTACAGTTATTTAGCTTGCTGGCCCCACACTTGCTAGTTTTTATTTGTTTGTTTTGGAGCAATCCACAGCAGTGCTCAGGACTTATTCTTGGCCCTGAGCCCAGGAATCATTTCTGGCAGTACTTTGGGACCCTCTGGGGTTCTGGGGATTGAACCTGGGATGGCTTTGTGAATGCAAGGCCAGCATTCTGCTTGTCCTCTTTCTTCTGCTCCTCAGTCACTACTTTAAAGAACAAAAGGCTTAAAGCAGGGAAAATCAGAGTAAATAATTGAACTGATCCTAGAGAGTCTTTAGGAAGCAAACATTGGGGACAGAGGAAAGAGGGGGAAGAAGGAGCTATCAAGGTCACTCAGAGTCCAAAGGAAAAGTCTGGCCTTCTGAAGAGATGGGGGAAATAGAAGAACTGGACAGTTGTTGTCCAAACCAACAAGTTAAGTTCCAAACTAGAACGAAAGATTTCAGTCGTCTGGAAAGCCAGTGACATAATATTTGTAGGTGTTCCACTGAGACTGATTTGTCATGTCTTTAAAAGGCAGGTCAGACAGTGGCATCCTGACATAGGATCAGAAACAGGTTTATGTAAAACTCTTGCTAGGAAAAGGTGTTTTGGGAGTGGGAGGCAATGAAGGTGAAGGGCTGAGAATCCTGGGAAGAAATTGAGTTTGACTTGGCTTCTCATCCTTGCTAAGTCCTGAATAGGCAGGACCCAGCACGTTTCTGGTGAAATGCCAATTAGCTTCCTCCTCATGGATCTTCACTTAGAAAAAAAGAAAACAGAAAACAGTAGCAGCAACACTCAGATTTCAGGTACTGGGCATAGAAACAGTGTGCACAAGTCTGACTCCTTGGTGAATTCCCAGTCCCACTGTAGTTTCCTGAGCACCTACAGGTGGAGTGACATTTGAGCAGAGCCTGGAGTCAACCCCGAGCACCACTATGTGTGACTTGTCCTATATCCCTGAACAACATCAATAGATTCAGTCAGGGACAAGTGTCTGAAGAATGAAAAAGCCTCCGAGGGTACAATTATTGTTCTGGAAGAATTAGAATGAGTGGCCAGTGTTCTTGTTGCGGGGGAAAGATAACCCATTCATTGTCCTCCACTTTTCTATTCCTTTGACTCTCTGGTACCTAGGTCTAACATCCCTTTCCCATTTTTTTGTTCGTTTTTGGGTCACACCTGGCAGCGCTCAGGGGTTACTCTTGGCTCTAAGCTCAGAAATCGCTCCTGGCAGGCTTGGGGGACCATATGGGATGCCGGGATTCGAACCACCATCTTTCTGCATGCAAGGAAAATGCCCTCCCTCCATGCTATCTCTTTGGCTCCATCTCTTTCTCACTTCTGTCACTTGTCTTGCCCTTATGGATCTCACAATTTGGGCCCCAGATATTTCTTTTCTTCCCTATTCCTAGTCCATCCTTATGTTGACCTAAATGGGCATTTATTTCATATTTGTGCGTGAAAAGCAGAATGTTGAACATTCAGATATAACAAGTCAGAAGACTGTACATGAAAAAGAAA
This sequence comes from Suncus etruscus, assembly GCF_024139225.1. Classification (NCBI taxonomy): domain Eukaryota; kingdom Metazoa; phylum Chordata; class Mammalia; order Eulipotyphla; family Soricidae; genus Suncus; species Suncus etruscus. The sequence goes on along the minus strand of NC_064852.1, from coordinate 111,982,553 downwards.
CAAATGGGTATTCTATTTGGCTTCTATCTCATCAGTGACCTTGATAAGCTACTGCAGGTTGGGGGTCGAGGTCCTTGCACAAAGCACCTATAGTAGAAGAAAGGCGGTGGGCCTTGGCCTCTGGGACACTGTTTAGAGTCTTCAGCTCTCTCTCCTTCACTGCTTGCTTCTGTCCCACCTGAAGGGGTCTCTGCCACATTCAGAACATGGGCCATGTGTACTATGTCCCAATGAAGGGCACTTCTTCCTCTTCTTGATAAGAGTTAAAGAAATACAGTAATAAGCCCAGCAAAATATGGGGTTGAGTACTATATTTCTACTCCCAGGCGGACTGGTCTGAAGCAGGTAGGGTAGCTGGAAAGAATTAATAAACAAAGTCAGTCAGGAGAGAGCCATGGAGTCAGACCAATTTTTGACTCATGGTATCTTTGCCTCCCAGAACTGCCTCATTTTTATTAAACTTATACCCATTCACCAGGAGGGGGGATGTTGAGTAATCCAGGTGGGCATTTACATATCAAAAGAAGAGGTTTTAAGGAAAGAGGAAGAAGGGGAAATGCCGTTTTTTTTGAGTTAACTGTCGGGTATCATCTTACAGATCACTGGTTTAACTGTCATCCTTCCCTCTACAGTCAGGGCCCAAATCACCTGGGACCCTTTACTGACTCCATAGCATGACCGAAGGTGGTCAGTAGCCCTAGCAAGAAGCTGAAGTCAGGGAGGAAGAGAACTGCCTGTCCTTTGCCAGTGGGTGGGGCTGCTAATTTTTATCCTCATTTCGGAGTAAACTCTGGGAGTCATCTTCACTCCTTCCTCAGTCTAGAAATAGTCCCTTATTAAGTCTTGACGTTCCGTGCTGGGATCTATCCCTCCTCCTCACTCTGCTTTGTGTCCTTGTCATTGCCTCATGTCTTGTTCTCTCTGTCAATCCATCAGTCCCCTGCTGACAGATTAATCTTCATGGAACACTTATTTCATTACGTGACCCTTTTATGCACATTCCACAAGCATAATTTCAGCTTTTTCTGGTGGAGGGGACAAGTGTGGAGGGTGTGGCTGGGGGGATGGCACTGCTGTCCTTTTGGTCCCCACACTTGCTATTTCCTTCTCATCTCAGCATTCATTGCTCCAGGCTGGTGTACCCAAAGGCCAGTCAGAATGGTGGGGGGCTCTCATTCTGCCTCAGAGCTTTTATTCATTTTTGTGCAAAGAGACTACTCATTAAAAACCTTGTGATTTGTGCCAGAAATGTGAGCTATCCGTAATTCTTTCTCTGGCTTCCACTCTGGGTCTGCAAATTTCTGTTAAATTCCTGCATCAGAAAAATCTCTTTGCTTTTGAGGTCTGAAGAATTAGCTGCTCTTGGAAGTGCAAACTTTCTAATGCAAACATTCCTTTCCTCTCAAAAGTTCACATCGTCCTAAGTCTCTGGACATATAAGTACTCCATTCACAAGTGACGTGGGTCCCCTGTCGTCCCTCTGAAAGCCTCATTCATTCACCTAACTCACTCATGCACAATCTGTCTTACAGCTGAATGTTGCAATGTTACAAAGACGTTTTTGAGCCTAGAATTTATATACATTTGGTACAATTGGAATCGGATCAAATAGTAGGGAGTCTGTTAGAAAAGAAAGGGTAGATTTTGTTATCACTTCACGTGATAAGAAGTAGAAAATAAACCTGTTCATTTGCAGCAGATGAGGACAAAGCTCTTGCTGCTTGTACAGTAGTGGGGAGAGGCTGCACTTTGTCATGGCCCATGAAAGAGGCTGAGCTCTGTCATGGTCTGTGCTCCTTAGTCAGGGACGTCCCATGACTTAGCTCTATGTCCACATAACGTCTAATGATACAGGTGTCTGTTCTGGCTGAAGAGTAGACAGGCTTCTTTCCTCTCTGGCTTATTTCAAAGGAATACATTTTAGTTCTATTGTGAAAGATAGTATTCCTTTGCTAGTTAGTTAATTTTTGGGACTCACCAGCAATGCTCAGGAGTCCAGAGGCCGCTCCTGGTGATAAACCCCTACTGCTGGACTTGACAGCTTGGTGTTTGGGCCTAGTTATACAGTTTTGGTTGAGCCCTGGTGGTCCACAGGGTGATATCAGGATTAAACTGAGGTATTGAACTCAGGGACTCTCTCATACACTCTGCCCCATTGGCACTAGCTCACAGCCCTAAGATCATTAGGTGTTAATGTCATCTACTTAGTTTCTATTTAAAAAGGTAAAAGAGATTTAAAGGATGTCTCCTCAGCTGATAGACACTGATGATGTTTAAGTTCAAACCCACCATGTATAAATAGGATTTTCTGCCCAGGGACCAGATTGCTCTTTGATCTGTAATTACAGTGGGGACTATCACTGCTTCTCTGCAGGGGAATGTCCAGTGAGGAGGGTATCACCTTTTGAACCATAGATGGAGAATGGGAACAAGAAAATCATGTGTTCTTGAATGTCCTTTTGTCCTCATTGGGATGAAGTATTAATTTTAGAGTAGTTCAATTGAAGCATACTTAGAGATATATCATAGAAATGTTGCAGACCATGAAGAAAATGTTATCTGATATATGCTGAATTCTGGTGTTGGTTGCACTGATTTTTGGTCCTTAGTATAGACAATCAAGAAGAAACGGCTGGCTTTGGGGATTGCCAGGTGGAGTGCTGATTGCTCTACCTGCAGAGTCTCTGCCCTGCTGTGCTTCTTCTGAGGAAACAGAGGACCTGAAGTAAGCCCTGTCCTGTGCTTCTCTGTGTTTTCTGAATCCTTGAAGCTCTCCTCACAGCCTGGGAAGCAAACCCACAAAAAACTGCATTCTGAAGCTACCCAGCGAGTGAGTAAGAAATGGCTGACTTTACAAGCCCATAAAGGGGAAACCGCTGAACTCGCTGGAACTCAGATGCCAGCACCCCTATCTACCTGTCTTCTGTGCTGTGCTCCATTTTCGGCCTGATTTCATCCTGTGTGTGGCTCATCTGTGGATGGCTCGCCTTCCCTGGAGCATTCGCTGGAGGTGAGTTTACAAGTCCAGAAAGGGGAAGCCGCAGAACTCTGCTGGAACTCAGATGCCAGCACCCCTATCTGTCTGTCTTCTGTGCTGTGCTCCATTTTCGGCCTGATTTCATCCTGTGTGTGGCTCATCTGCAGACGGCTCACCTTCCCTGGAGCCTTCTCTGGAGGTGATTTTACAAGCCCAAAAAGTGGAAGCCACTGAACTCTGCTGGAACTCAGATGCCAGCACCCCTATCTGCCTGTTTTCTGTGCTGTGCTCCATTTTTGGCCTGATTTCATTCTGTGTGTGGCTCATCTGTGGACAGCTTGCCTTCCCTGGAGCCTTCCCTGGAGGTGAGTTTACAAGCCCAGAAAGGGTGGAGCCAGAGGAGCACGGCCGCTCCGCTTCGCTTCCTGGCTGTGCACATCATTTAGCCAATGAATACAACCACAACACGTAGAAAAACCCATGATACAAGTGTGACAATGGGAAACAATGCAGGCCAGCGCCAGACATAGAGAATGACGATGGCAAGTCTGATGACTTAAACATGACTAACCAACTAGTCAGTCTCTCAGATAAGGAGTTTAGAGTCGCAATATGAAAGATATTCACAGAACTCAAAGTAAAAAAGAGAACACTAATAAGAATCAAGAGAATATGAAGATAGAAATCAGAAAACTCCAAACTGAAATTTCAGGTCAAATAACAGGTCTGAAAAACTCAGTAGATGAATTGAAGAAAAACATGGTTGAGCTTTCCCACGGGTTAACAGCAGCTGAGGATAGAATTAGTACACTGGAATATGAGATGAATAACAATTCCATACAGCAGAAGAAATTTGAAAAAAGTCTTAAAGCAAATGATCAAACAATGGAAAAATTAATCAAAGAATGGGAACAGATGAAAATAGAAGTCTATGATAAGCTCAACAGAAAGAACTTAAGAATCACTGGAGTCCCAGAGACCCAGGAAGAAAATAGGAAGAATCAACGGTCAAGAACATCATTAAAGAGAAAATACCAGAGCTAAGGAATACATGCGATCAAATCCTGCATGCCCAAAGAGTACCAACTAAAAGAGACCCCAGAAAAAACACCCCAAGACACATCCTAGTCACAATGAATCCCACAGATAGAGACAGATTCTGAAAGCAGCAAGATAGAAAAGAGAAATTACATTCAAGGGAACATCCTTGAGATTTACTGCAGACCTGTCACCGGAAACACTCAAAGCCAGAAGGCAGTGGTGGGACATAGTGACAAAACCCAATGAAATAAATGCTTAGCGTAGAATACTGCACTCAGCAAAACTGACTTTCAGGTTTGAAGGAACAATACATGGTTTCACACACAAACAACAGCTCTGAAACTTTACAGACTCAAACTATTCTTAAAAGAAAAACTGAATGGCCTACTTTAAGACAAGACTGACCAACAGACACACCAAACTTCGATATAAAGATGGCACTAATTCGGGCCCGGAGAGATAGTACAGCGGCATTTGCCTTGCAAGCAGCCGATCCAGGACCAAAGGTGGTTGGTTCGAATCCCGGTGTTCCATATGGTCCCCCGTGCCTGCCAGGAGCTATTTCTGAGCAGACAGCCAGGAGTAACCCCTGAGCAACGCTGGGTGTGCCCCCCCCCAAAAAAAAAGATGGCACTAACTCCCAGGACAATTCTTTCTCTCAATGTCAATGGACTAAATGCACCAGTTAAGGGACACAGAGTTGCTAAATGGATCAAAAAACTCAATCCAATCTTCTGCTGCCCACAAGAAAGGCACCTGAATAGTCAGAACAAACATAGACTCAAAATAAAAGGCTAGAGGAAAATTATCCAAGTAAAAAACACCCATAAAAAAGCTGGAGTGGCCATACTAATATCAGATGTTGCAAACTTTATACTTAGGAAAGTTGTAAGGGACAAAGATGGACATTTTGTATTAATCAAGGGATACATACAGCAGGAAGAAATTACTTTCCTAAACAAATATGCACCAAATGAGAGGCCAGCAAAATATTTAATACAACTGTTGACAAGTCTGAAAAATAATATCAGTAACAACACAATAATTGTGGGAGACCTCAACACGGCATTGTCAACACTTGATAGGTCAACCAGACTGAAACCCAACAAGAGTATACTAGACCTGATAAGAGAAATGGAAGAAAGAGGCCTAGTAGATATATACAGGACTCTCCAATTTTTGATAAAGGAGCAAGAAATTCTAAATGGAGCAAACAAAGCCTCTTCAACAAATGGTGTTGGCACAACTGGATAGCCACTTGCAAAAAATTGAACGTAGACCCCCAGCTAACATCATGTACGAAGGTTAAATCCAAATGGATGAAAGACCTCGATATCAGACCCGAAACCATAAGATATATAGAAGAACACATAGGTAAAACACTCCAGGACATTGAGACTAAAGGCATCTTCAAAGAGGAAACTGCACTCTTCAAGCAAGTGAGAGCAGAGATTAACAGATGGGAATATATTAAACTGAGAAGCTACTGCACCTCAAAAGAAATAGCACCCAGGATACAAGAGCCCCCCTCTGAGTGGGAGAAACTATTCACCCAATACCCATCAGACAAAGGGCTAATCTCCAAAATATACAAGGCACAGACAGAAATTTACAAGAAAAAAACATCTAATCCCATCAAAAAATGGGGAGAAGAAATGGACAGACACTTTGACAAAGAAGAAATACAAATGGCCAAAAGACACATGAAAAATGTTCCACATCACTAATCATCAGGGAGATGCAAATCAAAACAACTATGAGGTACCACCTCACACCCCACAGATTGGCATACATCACAAAGAATGAGAACAAGCAGTGTTGGCGGGGATGTGGAGAGAAAGGAACTCTTATCCACTGCTAGTGGGAATGCCTTCTAGTTCAACCTTTATGGAAAGCAATATGGAGATTCCTCCCAAAACTGGAAATCGAGCTCCCATACGACCCAGATATACCACTCCTAGGAATATACCCTAGGAACAAAAAAATACAATACAAAATTCCCTTCTTTACACCTATATTCATTGCAGCACTATTTACCATAGCAAGACTCTGGAAACAACCAAGATACCCTTTAACAGATGAATGGCTAAAGAAACTGTGGTACATATACACAATGGAATATTATGCAGCTGTCAGGAGATATGAAGTCATGAAATTTTCCTATACATGGTTGTACATGGAATCTATTATGCTGAGTGAAATACGTCAGAGAGAGAGAGAGAGAAAATCGCAGAATGGTCTCACTCATCTATGGGTCTTAAGAACAATGAAAGACATTCTTGCAATAATAACTTTCAGACACAAAAGAGAAAAGAGCTGGAAGTTACAGCTCACCTCATGAAGCTCATCACAAACAGGGATGAGTTTAGTAGAGAAATAACTACGTTTTGAACTATCCTAATAATGAGAATGTACAAGGGAAATAGAAAGCCTGTCTAGAGTATAAGCGGGGATTGGGTGGGAAGGAGGGAGATTTGGGACATTGGCGATGGGAATGTTGCACTGATGATGGGTGGTGTTCTTTACATGACTGAAACCCAAACACAATCATGTATGTAATAAAGTTGTTTAAAAAAAAAGAAATCAAGAAATTTCTTTACAAAGTTATAGTCTAGACACTAAATTGAGGGCTTTGCCTCTTAGTGTTTTTTGTGTGTATATGTGTATTTTATAGTCACTATGATTTACAATAAAGTTAATATTAATGCTTGAGAATGACAAAGTTGCTTCACCACTCCTAACCCCCAAATATCAACTTCCCCCACCACTCTAGCATTCTAACCTGTCCCTCAGTCTGCTGCGTAGCTATCCCAGTTCTTTCGGCAGCCTCTTAGAATCTGTTATCATTGGTCTTTTTTCATTTGTTTGTTTTTTGGGTCACCCAGTGGTGCTCAGGGTTACACCTATCTCTGCACTCAGCAATTACCCCTGGTAGGCATAAGGACTATATGGGATGCCAGGATTCGAACTACTGTCTATCCTGGATCAACTGCTTACAAGGCAAAAGCCCTACCACTGTGCTATCTCTCCGGCCCTCATTGGCCTTTTTTTAATCCACTTACTATGTTTCTTATATTGCACACACAAGAATGATAATCAGATATTTGTCCCTTCTTCTGCCTCTCTTCACTGAGCACAAAACCCTCCACTTTCACCCAGGATGCAGTGAGTTTCAAAAATTTCTTTTTTAATAATTGAATAGTATTCCAGTGTACATATGCCATAATTTTTAAAATCTACTCATCTTTTTGGTTATTTCCATGTCTTGCTATTGTAATTAATAGTTCAGTGAAAACAATAATACAATTATCTTTTCCATTTATTTTTAGTAAATTTTTAAAATTTTATTTAAAAATAAGAATTATTTTAAATTTAGTTAAAAATGTGTTTTACAAAGTTGTTGATAGTTAAGTTTTAGGCATATAATATTTCAACACCAGTTCCACCAGCATTGTCAACTCTGCAGTATCTCTGTACTCCAACAACACCTCCTCTGCCCACTGGGGTATCCCTCTTACCTCTCTACTTACATAGGACATTACAAACTTGGGTGGTTACCACTTAGATCTTGTGTTTTCAATGTTGTTGAGTTTGTACTTTGAATGTAGAGATGGACCATGCTCCCACACCCCCCAATATAACTAAAGCCCAGACATCTTTTCCCCCATAACCTCCCCATTTCATCTTCTTCCTTCCTACCTTGACTTTCCTCTCTGTCCTTTTCCTCCTCCAACACTGGGGTCAGAATGACTTAGACATCTCTCCTTCTCTATCTTACATTGCCCCTTCCAGTTATTCTATATCCCACAGAGAAGTGAGATCATCCTGTGTTTGTCTTTCTAATTCTGGTTTAGCTCACTCAACATGAGATCTTCCAGTTCCAACAAAGTTGCAATAGATTGTTTGGCTGCATAGTTCCTTGTAGATGCATAGTGTTCCATTGTGTACATGTACCACATCTTTATAATCTGTTCATCTGTGGTTGAACACCTAGTTGATTCCATCTCTTAGTGCTGGTATTTAGTGCAGCAATGGTCACCATGTTTTATGATACTGTCATGACGGATTCATGCAAACAGCATCTAACCATCATTGGCTTCCTCTAACACAGTCTCTGTGTCCCCTTTTACTCTCCCATTGTAAACTCAGCTCTGAAGACCAGTTCTCAAGTGTGTTGTTTCTGTCCATTTGTGATTCCCTTACTAGGAAAATTATTATTATTATCATCATTATTTTTGCATTACTATTTTAATGCTCTTGGAATTATTGGATCACATGGAAGCTCAATTCTTAATTTTTTGAAAAGTCTCCCATATTGTTTTCCTTGGAGGCTGTTTCAAACTACCTTCTCATCAGCTGTGGATGAGGCTTCCTTTCCCATGGGTCTTTTTGTCCTGTCTCTGGATTGTAAAAAGTCCTGCTAATACCATACAATATAGTGGTTGATAGCTATATTGAAGATGATCTCCACTAATAGTATAAATCAGGAACTGAAGAGTTAGGAGAGGTACCACAGAGGATAAGGTGCTTTCGTTGTCCATGGCCAACTCTGGTTTGGACCCTCACATGGATTATGTACTTTAGGTACAGAGACATGAATAAGGCCTGAGCATAGCTGGGTGTGGCCTCCTAATAGACAGAGCAACCCTTAGGGGAGCCCTCTTGCATTCATCTGTCTTCTTGTCCTGTCTCCCTTTTCAGCTGTGAAAAATATATGAAATAAACTTGCAACTCATTCTGCCATGCCCTGATAATAAGAAATAGAATATGTTGCCTTTGTAGTGAAGCAAATCCAGACTCAAGCTGTTTTCTTTTCTTTCCTATCCTCAATTCCCCATAGTCTTTTCAATAATATATGATGGTTCATTATTTGATGGTGATTATTCATGTGTTCTACGTGACAAAATGAACCCAAAGAAGTCAGGTCATTTGCCCCGGACTTGGCAATTGACAGGACCAGATTGATAAGAATTTTTCTGTGTAGATGAGCAATTCCTAGTTCTTGGACCAGCATAGTGGTGGGTGGAGTAGGGAAATTTTTTTTTTCAGATGTCCTTCCTGATCATGATGAAGATTTGTGACCTAGTGATACCAGGCAACACACATATCTCTTTTGGCCTTCTTCAGCAACCAGTTGATTTCCTTATCATGTTGCCTCTTCCCCCAAAAAGATGCTGGAGAAATAATCTTGTTTCAGTGTGGTCCTCTTCAAAATCCTGTTCATTTCCTGATTAATCGTTTCCCTCTTGAGTTATCCTTTTCCTGTTTGCTGACCAAAAGTGCTCATGCTTATTGTTTCTAGTTTAAAATCAGACATTTAATACTCCCACTAAAACTGCCTTATATGCATGTTTGTGCACATTGTCTGCACCTGGGAAAAAGCTTTTACATATTGGTATCTGCAGTCTGAAGAAAGAGATCTTTGAAACAAACTGAATTTAAGAACTGTTTAATGTTCCCTTGTTTTCTCTGAACGTCCAGATTAAAAACCCTGACACAGACATGGTATTATTTGCCGTGCAAATTAGAAAATGGGCATTTGAATGATATAGTTTAAATAGTTCCATGAATTATTGATGTTTCAATATATGATTTATTGACTTTAGAATGATACACAAGCAATATGCATTCGGTAGAAATCATCATTTGGATTTTGAGTTGCAATATTTTTCTGGCCTAACAATGTATGGTATGATGACCTTTGGTGAACTGGACAGTAGCAGCAAACCCAGTTTCCGTTAGCTGTGTTATTGTAAGAATGTCACCTTTGACCCATTGTTCTCAAGGCTTATCAGAAGACATGGAAATGGATGAATCTATTGATGAAGCTATCCCATCATTCAGCCATTCCAATGCTTCAAATATTCTAGAGCCTGTTGTACTCATCAGCTGTGCATGTGAAGGGTGGGAACTCACTCTCTTTCTGACTTTTGTTTTTAGTGAGGGATTTGGGTAAATTAAATGAGATATTCAACATAGTATAAAATAGGCTTTGCATTGGATGATTTTGTTTAGCTGCAGGCTAATGTAAGTGTCTTGATTCTGTTTAGACTAAACTAGGCCAAGCTATGGTGAAGTTGATAGGTTAGTCATAAATATATTAGAAAATGCATTTTCAAATTAGGTTCTTTTCAACTCAATGATTAGTAGAAAATCATCTCATCATAAAACATGGAAGATCTAGGTATTTGTTCATGAGATAAATAGGAGTATCTGAATGGAATTGTTTAGGTGGTTACCTATTCTTTCTATTTTCTTCTAGCTCTTTTGACACAGGTGGAAATAGTTCAGGGACAAGAGTCAGGAATTCTGACAGATTATCTCTTGTCTACTTGGACTTGGGCAAGTTTAGCCCCTCTAAATCTCACTTTTCTTATTGATAGCGTGAATGTAGTGATAGTCCCTGCCCCAGAGACTCTCCTGACCTCAGTGGGATCATCCAGGTAAAATGGGGGTGCTCAGGAAGTGTTCCATAAATCATCATGGCTTCTCATTACTGACTGGCAGCCTTAGGAGTAACTCTATGAGCTGTTCTTTTGTGAATGAAGGGCTCTTTTCTTTGGAATTTACTTAAGCTATTTGGTATGGGGATGCTCAGGGTTTACTTCTGACTCTGCTTCAGAGATATTTCTGGTGTATACTTAGGAGACCCCATAGATGTTGGGATTGATAAGTGTTGGCCACATGTAGGCAAGTGCCTTAACCCTGTAATTTTCTTTCTTTCTTTCTTTCTTTCTTTCTTTTCTTTCTTTCTTTCTTTTCTTTCTTTCTTTCTTTCTTTCTTTCTTTTTCTTTTTTCTTTCTTTCTTTCTTTCTTTCTCTTTTTCTTCTTTCTTTCTTTCTTTCTTTCTTTCTTCTTTCTTTCTTCTTTCTTTCTTTCTTTCTTTCTTTCTTCTCTTTCTTCTTTCTTTCTTTCTTTCTTCTTTCTTTCTTTTTCTTTCTTTCTTTCTTTCTTTCTTTCTTTCTTTCTTTGTTTGCTTCCTTCCTTCCTTCCTTCCTTCCTTCCTCCTTCCTTCTCCTTGCTCTTCCCCCTTTCCCCTTTTCCTTTTTTCTTTGCTCATATCAGGGACTGAACCTCTATACTGCTGAGTGTGTCCCTAGTCTCTGCTTTCCTTATAGCATATGTAAGAGTAACTATAAAGACAGCTGTGGGAAGGGGTGATCCTGAGACTATTTTATAAGTACATAAAATTAGAACGTAGTTGTTCAGTTCAGTCTTCTCCCCCACTTCAAGACTGCTTCCTGGAGGTAAATGTGGGAGACTGTGGTGTTACCTCTGAGAGGCTTCATCCTTCTGTGCTAAGTGAGGCAGTTTTATCTTATCATGGAGGACAAGGTAAGATACATTGTTTGTTCTCTGGGGACAGAAAAGAGTTTTCGCTGTTCTGTAGTGACCAGACATTCTGGGGCAGACTTGAAATTTGTTGTTCTTGGGCCGGAGTGATAGCACAGCGGAAAGGCATTTGCATGCTGCTGATTCGGGACAGACTAAGTTCGATTTCTGGCATCCCATATGGCTCCCTGAGCCTGCCAGGAATGATTTCTGAGCGCTGCCAGGTGTGGCCAAAAAGCAAACACAGAAGCAAAAACAAAAAAAGGTAGTTGGTAGTTGGAGGGCGAAGTGTTCTGTATATGGAAGGCCTGATTTCACACCAATTTTTGTCTTGTAAGTAGCATTTCCCTAAGAATTTATGAACTAGCTTCTCTCCCCTGTCTCCCCTCTCCTTGCACACAAAATGATGAAACATGGGTCAATAAATATTATCATGGGTTGTTGATAGTCTTCTGGCTTTGGAATGAAATGTAAGTTATAAAAACCATAATAAAGAGAAGAGTATTCAGCCTTCCACCCAAAACCATTTAATAGGATGAAAATTTAATTTTCCCCACTTTGCACATTGGGTAGTATTGAACATGCTGTGAGCAGGAAGCAAAATGTTGGACTTTTTGCCTCTTAACCAAGAAGAGTTCATGCATGGATTCCCCTTCTCTTATAAATTAAGTCTAAAAGCAGTTAGTGAGCTCAACTTTCCGTGATAATTACTGTGGTTTCCTTGTGAAGTGTAATAGACTTTTATCTCTGCAGAATGTTCAGGCTATAGTTAGAGGCATTTATCACTGCTGGGCAGCAAAGACAAACTCACTTGCTCTCTTCAGAACCAGTGGGACGTTGGGCCATGTCTTGTTAGTTTTGCCATAGTGTGTGAAAATAACTAATTCTGGAAATAGTTAGCTATGATACTTCCTCCTTCTAATGACCTAATTTATTTCTCTTTTGGCTCCTTATATGGGAAGCTAATTCTTTCAAGACATACTGGAGCATCTTAGAATTATGATCCAAATGGTGTGCTTCTGAACTCTTCTGTCCACTTCTTCAATATCAAACTGTCTTTTTCCATTTTAGTGTCCTAGAAATCTTGGCTTTCTCTAGACATAATTTCACAGTACATGTTAAATGTTTATAAATGTATTTAGCTTACCATAGGAGACTCTTGTTTCTACTATAGCATTTCAGAGTCTAATTTCTTTTGCAGAGAACATGCTTTCTTGATACCCAGACATACACATCCAACCATCAATCATGATATCTAAGAGGCAATTCTTGCTTCACAACCTGCCCAACATGGCCCTACATACTTCCTTATCTAGATACTGGAGCTTGGTCCTTCTAGTTAGGCTGGTCAAAGAGATGTGCTCTGCTCTCTCCTTAAAATTTTATTTTATTGAATCCATTGTGATCTATAGAGTCCTTGGTAGTTTAATTTCAGATATACAGTGAGTCAGGGCCATTCCCAACACCAGTGTCAACCTCCACCCACCAATGAACCCAGAGTACATCCTATACCATCACCCTTTGCCCTTTGCCAGTATAGTAGGTTCATTTAAGTTTAGATAGTTAAAGTTTAGGTCTCTTGATTCTATTTTCATTGCCTTTGTTATCTTCTACCAATACATCTGAGACCACTTGCCAATGGTCTTCAGCCTTTCTTTTTTCCTTCTTAGTTTTATAGAAAAGTGCAGAAATTTGTGGTAAAACAAAGTAATCCGTGTTCTAAGGTTCTATGAAAAAGATAAAAATAAAAGGAAAAAGGTAGTGTGTGGCAGGGTTTTTGTTTATTTGCTTTTTGCATAGGCACAGTAAAAGCTGGAGAAAACAGAAAGAAAAACACCTTTGTCCGAATAAAAAAGGGAGACCCCACCCATGAAGCATACTGCCATAAAACCAACTACAGGCACCGGGCATACTAAGTTGTCTAACCTGTTTAAGTTGTCTTTCTTTGTGGTTCCAGTAAAAGTTCTTCTCAATCATGGTTGTTGCAGTCAGGTTTCTGTAGTTAGAGATCCTGGTTTTTGTACAGATCCTAATATTTTCTCTCTCTCTCTCTCCTCTCTCTCTCTCTCTCTCTCTCTCTCTCTCTCTCTCTCTCTCTCCCCTAATGTTAGTCTAAGCCATCCGAGCCTTGTAGGTTTTCCCCTTTGGTTTCATTCAGAACCTAACATGTCTCACTATTCATGGTTGATGACCTGGAGTAAGACACCCTCACCTCTCTCTCCTCATCTCTCTCTTGCATGATTAAAACATCTTCCCAATTCATCTTTATTTCTAATTCTTAATATCTGTCTGTTTTTTCTTAAGGTAGAGCTGAGATAAAGTGCATCAAAGGGGCAGCCATTGAGAGGAGGAAGCTGAGCATGACATGAGGCTAGTATAAGGCTGTGATCAGGCCAAGGACTTTGTCTCTTTCTTCCCTTGCTCCTCATTCATAGGGCCAGAATCCAAGAGAGCCTGGTTCCCAGCCTTAAAAAAATGTTATGAAACTTTCTGCCTTTTGCCATTTTTCATCCTTGACCCCCTATAGACAGTCCTGCAGGAGGGCAGGTAAGGAGAAATTAACCAGCCTCTAAGGGCAGGAGAGAGCAGAGATCATCAGCTGGAGAGAAAGAGTTGGGGCCCTGTCACCAAGTCCCCAGTTCTCTCTTTTCCTCAGCATCTGCAGCTAGGGTGCTCAAAAAGTGTGAGTGCTCTATGAAGGACCAGCCTCAGAGCTACCACAGCTGCATCTGAGGGAGCTGAGGGGGACAACTTTCTCCTTCTCCTAGTAGCACAGAGACAGTAGACAGGAGTAGGGGCTAGTGGTTTGGGGGAGTCCTGAGCATGAGGGACAGAAGAGTATCCAGGTGAGAGGGGAAGTGCAAATGCTGTCTTATGCTGAGGTGTCCAAAAACCCTGAGGTCTCCCCTCCTCAACCTCTGTGCAAGGGCAGCCTGGGAGAAGCAGGGAAGCGGAGCAGAGCTGGTGCCTCATTCCCCAAATTGTGCCTCTTCTTGAACTGATTCAGAATGACTGAGATTGAGGCAGGGTTAGTAGAAAAGGTGGTGGGCCAGTCAGGCCATGTCTCGGGCTGTGTCTCAGGACCTTGTCCTGAGGTGCTCTGTTCTGGGTGTTCCTTGAGCCAGGATGAGACTTTGCACCCTGTGTGGGTGAGCTTTGGCATGTACCCTTTAGGTATCTCAGGCTATTCCTCAAGATCAGATACTCAAGGACACTTTATGCTGCCTTTTATGTCTGTCAACATCAGTCAGGGCTTGGGGTTGGAAAGATAGGACTGAGGGTAGGGAGTTTGCCTTGTATGCAGCTATACTGGACTTAATTCCAGCATCCCATATGTTCCCTAAACCCTTTCAGGAGTGGTTCCTGAGTATAGAGCCAGGAGGAATCCCTGAACATGACTGGATATGGCCCCCAAACAAAAACAAACCAAAAATCAGGGTTTGCAGTAATAGTACAGTGGGTAGACCAGTTGTCTTGCTTGTGGTCAGCTTGGGCTCAATCCTCAGCATTCCATATGATCCCCCAAGCTTCACTAGGGGGGATCCCTGAGCATAAATCAAGAGTTAGACCTGTGCACCATCAGGTGTATCCCCTAAAACCCTAGTCCCCCCAAAACAAGGCTACATGAGTTTGGTACAGAAGTCATGAAACAGATGTTCCCAGCTAGATGTGGCAGTAGTAGGGACACAGCCATGTCCTAGAATGGCCAGAGAGTGAGAAGGTTTGATGACTCTTGAGAGCCTATTGCTGACTTTTCAAGAACTTTTGCAAGTGACTTTTGAAACACATTCACTTTGTTAAAAAATAAAAAAAAAGGAATTTAATGGAATTCCACTGAGCTCTTTTTATTTAAAAATGAAATGGAAATGAATTTTACTGAACAATGAAATTGTAGCCCTTACCATAAAGGAATTCTCTTCCAAGCATAAGTGAGGAATAACACGCAATAGCCAAGACTGAGATTAGGGCACGGAGCTGTGGCTCTGAGGGCTAGGCTGGCTGGAGCTTCTGTTCTGCCCACAGGACCCTGAGGTTCAGCCAGCATGTGCGGCTTGCTTCGTTGCCTCCTGAGCGTGCTTAGTATGGCCCTGCCACGTCTGATCTATCCAGAATGAGAGCTGGGCTTAGTCTTTTAGGGAGTAGCCCTTAATACCTGTTCCCAGCCCACAAACACCCAGAGGTTAGACTATCTCCAGTATTCCCTCCAGAATGCTCTTTCCTGGATTTTATCAACACCACCTAGAAGGTGTTCCTTTCTTTGCTCCCTAGACAGTTTTGGAACTGGTCAGCATGGGAGTTGGGACCTTCCAGCTTTCCCTGGACTCTTGGCCAGCCCAGGGTCTGGGTTTTTGGATTTTCACCTCTAACCCCTCTTTGCTGTGCCCCTACCTCTACATGGCCACTACTGCTGGACGTTGCCTGACCTTGGTCTTTCCTCTGTATTCCTCCTCATTCTCTTGGCTTCCATTGATCTGAATCTTCCCAAGAGGCATGTTTTATTTTTGATGACTCTGTGATGATCACATTTGTGGAGTATCTTCCTTAAGAGATTCTGATCCCGCATGACGGGCAGGAGTTCTCAAGTGTCCGCTCAGTCTTTTAAAGAGAGAGTAGCTGCCCTGAAAATGGTTGGTGAGCAGGGTGACTCAGGGAGCAAGAGTATTTGAAAATTAGAGAAAAGACCTCAGGCACAGTCTTCCTGTGATGCTGCAGGAAGAGTTGGAATGATCTCTCATTTATTTCTATTGCTTTTGTGTGGGGGGGGGTAGGGTGAGGGCAGGTGTTGGGCTCAGGGCTTACCCCTAACTTTGAGTGGTTCTCGAATTTAGAACAAAAGTTTTGGACAAATCTTTGGCAAGAGATATTTCTAGGAGGAAGTTTCAAAGACCACTGCAGGGAAACAGAAGGAAGAATGGTATCAAGGAGTGAAATACTGATTGTCAATTTTTTTAATTTAATTGCACTTATGCACACATGTAGAATGAGTACATAGGTACAGCCACTATACTGTTCTTGCCTGCATGATTCAGAGTACATCAAGGCACACCATAAAAAGTCAATGTCCCCTCTTGCAGCATTCCCCAAAGGCTGCTAAATTTCTTCTGATAGTAATTTCAGTGTGAAATCATTTTTCTCTGCCTTATTTTTAGATCCACCAACCTACAATAAAAGCTTTTGTATCTTCTAGGCAAGCAAGACTGTGTCGCACTCTGTGTGATGCTTTTTTCCTTTCTTTTCTTTACCCTTTATTTATATAATATAAATACATATATGCATATGTATAGTAGTTGTAACAAAATATCGTTATTAAAATGGACCCAGAGTAGTGGAATTTCTGTCCTGAGTAGAAGTAACCCAGGAGACCAGGATGACAACTGAAACACAAGCACCTCACTTGCTTGGGCCACAGAAGGTTAATGGTGATAAACTGAGAGAAACATTATGAGGGGAACATTGCATATTTTTTCTCTTCCATTATTTTGAAAATTGAAGTGGGGCCAGAGGTGCTGGCTTATTGGGATTGTGTTTTTGTTATAATAGGACACCGCTGACAGGCTTGAAACAAGGAGATAACACTGATTTATAGTTTCGAAAGATATTTCTGGCAACACTTACAAGATGGACCAGAGAATAAGAAGAATGAGTGAAACCAGGAGACAAATGAGGAGGTCCTCATAGTTGTTTAGGGGAGTCTCTGATCTGCACACAGCAGTGCTGGGAAATTTCTCTGAAGGAGTTTATTTGGTGTCCATTGTAGTGGACAAACCAACAGTAGTTGATGATTTGGAAGGGGGTGGGCTGGCACAGATAGCTGTGTAGACAGACAAGCGGAAAGTTGGGTCTTCTAAGAGGACATGCTAATGAGCTCTTGGTCTCGGGTAGATAGGATGAGATGGAAATGTGGGAACCCCTAGTCTATAAATGGTTTTTAGAGATCTGGGGTTTCCTGCCCAGAGAGAAAGTGTTTGACATTAATCATGGAGAGGCAGCTTAGTCACCGACAGAGACCACATACAGATTTCTTCTCCCTCATTTCTTGCTGTTTAAATTACCGCTGTTTTCTTTTGACTCATCAAATGACATTTCAAGAGATAATAAGAAGCTGCCACTTTGGGTGGAGAGTAAAAGGGCTGCATTAAGCATCCTAGAAAAAAAAGCTTACATTTCTTGATGGTGAAGATGGCTAAAGTATATTTTTATTTGCCAAGATTTTAAAACCAATTGTGAGTCATTTGAAATAACAACCTGTAGCTTTGATGATTAAACTTCATGTACAAATGGAACATGTAAGCCTATTTCTTAGATTTCAAAGAATTATATATGTTTATTCAGGTTTATAGTTTTTATAAATGTGTCATTGATAGACAACATTAGTTTCATATGTACAACTTTAATTAGTTGATACTTGTATAAATGCTATCATATGATTAAATCTCTATCCTCTTTACCTAGTAGCTTTCAAATGTACATTGAGTGAAATGGATGTGAGCCTAGTCTGTGCTGTTTACAGCCTAGCCTTGGTCTGTTTATCTTATCCTTAGAAGTTTGCACTTCCTGTTCACCTTCACCTGTCTAAATCCTGTCCCAACCTTCTACCACATAGGTAGCCTCCAATCTTTTTTGTTTCTACAATTTTAGTTTGATGTTGTTGTATTGATTCTAGTTTCCATAGGCATGTGGAGTTATACTATTTAATATATATTTCACATAACATGATACCCTCAGGTGATTTCCTTGTTAGTACATGGCAAAACTTTCCTTTTCACAAATAAGTCTATATGTTGTATATATATTGAATACATGTATATATATATATCACATCTTCTGTATCTGTCTGTTGATAGACATTTAGGTTGCTACCACATTTGTTTGTTTGTTTAATATTTTAGGTACATAGTGAAATTGAATCAGGGGCATTCCCACCACCAATGTTGTCCTCCCTCCACCCCTGTTTTCATCCATCCCATATCCTCCTTCTCTGCCCCCCAGGGCTGCTAGTATAAGTGTTCCCCTCTGTGTTTAGCTTGTTGTAGATTTGGTATCGATTCTGTTGTCGTTGGCTTTGGATTTGGTGTTTAAGTCTGACCATTTTTTATTTATACTGTTTGGTGTTGGTACTTTCCATTATTTCCCCCTCAATTTATGAGGCAAAACAAAATGGTTCAAGTTACCTAGTTTTTATATGAAGTAGAAAAAAAAGGGCAAAAAAAAATCAAGCAAGAAAAAAATGGGAGGAGTCCTACTAGAGACTATAAATATCAATTTAAGAGAAGAAAGAGAAAAATAAAGAAAAGCATAACAATATAAAAATATAAAACAAACAAATAAACAAAAATCAAAAAGCACCATAGCAATAAAGACAACAACCAAACAATAACCGTGGTCCCGAAATAAAAACAAAACCAAAGCAAAAACAAACAATAACAAAAAATTATTTTGTGCTCCTCTCTTTTTTTTTTTTTGCATAGGCACAATAAATATTGGTGAGATTACAAAGGGAATTCCCTTGGCCTAAGAGATACAGGGTTTCTCCACCCTTGAAGTATACTGTCATGGGAATAACTCCAGGCTTCGTACATGCTCTTTTACTCTCCCCTAGGTCCTTTTGTGGTGTCTGGAAACTTTTTGCATAGTCGTGGAAATCAGGCCTCTAACTAGAGACCTTGGTATTTGCACAAGTGATAGGATGGAGCCTATGATGGAGTCTTTCTTTATGGTTCTACAAGTTCTGTTCCATCACTATTGTTTTAATCAGTCTTCTGTAGTTGGTAGTCTTGGTTTTAGCACCGATCCTAAGACAAAGCCTAGGATAGTCTTTCATTATGTTTCCAGAAGTTCTCCTCAGTTGCAGTGGTCTCAGTCAGACCTCTGGAACTAGAGATCTAGGTTGTTTTACAGATTGTAGGCCAAAGCCTACACCAGGGTCTTGTTTTTGGGCCACACCCAGTGGCTACCAACGGTTACTCCTAGTTCTGTGTGCAGGAATTATTCCTGGCAGGCTTGGGGGACTGTGTGGGATGCCGAGGATCCAATTAGGGTCTGCAGTGTATGCATGTGCCCTCCTCTTTGTTTTATCACTCTAGTCCCAATGTTTCTATATCTTCTTGGGAATTGTATATCATGCTGTAATGAACTAGGGCCACCCATGTTTGTGTTCAAGGATTTTTCCTGACTCTGAGCTCAGGAATCTCTTCTGGCAGGATTCAAGGAATACAATACTGGGATTGAACCAGACAGATTGCATATAAGACAAGCACCTTACCCACTGCACTATCTCTATAGGCCAACTGTTGGTTATCTGGCTTTGAAATAAAAGACAAAAAGCTCATAAAAAATCTTTTCCTTGTCTTTACATGTAGCAGTGAAAAAATTTGTTCCATGTTCTGAAGCCTTTTCCTTTCTAGATTTCCCAATATAAGTTCTTTTTTTGCATTTGTTTTTTGAGCCACACCCAGTGGCGCTCAGGGGTTGCTCTTGGTTCTGCGCTCAGAAATTACTCCTGGAAGGCTCAGGGGAACTATGGGAACTGAAACCAAGTTAGCGGTGTGCAAAGCAAACACTCTACTTGATGTGCTATTACTCTGGCCCCCCAATATAATCTTTTGATTATTAAATGCTAAGGGATTTTGAGAGATTTTATTTTATTATATGTGGGGGATACCTTAATTTTTGTGAATTAAGCACAGATCCCTAAAAGAGCAGATTTAGTCAGTCAGTTAAAATCCATGTGGGTAACTTAAAATATTCCTAAAACGTGGTCTGGGATAAGGTATGGTGAAAGCATATCACTTTAACCACCTCCTTGACTTCTGAATGTTTCAAGATGGAAGTTGTTTATATCACTCCTATTCTCAAAAGTTTAGGTAACTTATCTAATTCAGGCATGAAGTCAGAGTTTGTACAGTGGCTTACTGGGTTTTGCTGTTGACCTTCCCATCATGGTGTCTTTCCCCCATGATGTCCCCAAGTACTGTTTGACTCCTTACACTTACAGTTGACCCAAACCCAACTTTCAGCTCTTCATGTTTCCATATACACTTCCTATTGCCAGAGTGCTTTTGCAGCTAGTTGTTCTTTCTTTCTGGAAATCTCTGTTCTCAGACAGTTATGTGGTTGGTCTTTGACCTACCAGTGTTTTACCAAATTGTCATCTTTCCAAATAGTTTCTATCTGCCTCATTTAAAATGGTCTCCTCTTGACCATTAGTTATCAACTAACTAGTTAGTTGATATAACTAGTTAGTTATCAACTAACTTCTAAATCATATGCCTATTTCTCTTGCCTCATAGCTATAGTATTTTACCTGTAATATGTATCATATCTCTTTTGATTGATTGTGTGAAACCTCCCAAGCCCACTAAAATACAAACTACAGAAACTCAGGGCTTCTTCTGGAATCTTGTAGCTAAAAGAATTATTTGTTGAATGAGTAATTTTCGATATGATAAAGAGGTGGTCTCTATGCTGAGGAAATAGATATATCTCAGTGAGCTATTTTTATTTTTAAATGTCTTTAAGAG
The DNA here is from genome assembly GCF_024139225.1 of Suncus etruscus. Taxonomy (NCBI): domain Eukaryota; kingdom Metazoa; phylum Chordata; class Mammalia; order Eulipotyphla; family Soricidae; genus Suncus; species Suncus etruscus. The sequence goes on along the minus strand of NC_064852.1, from coordinate 111,961,681 downwards.
TTTGGAATTTCTGTGTTCGTATTTGGAACAAGTGGCATTTTAATAAACCTAAGCATATTTATACTGAGTAAGATCTATGTCTCTTGATTGCTAAAAAGAGATGGGATATTTTATAAAATGAGCACTATGCTAAAAGTTAGTTTGAAAACTTGTATGAATACAGTGTGGGTATTTCACATGTATTTTTGTTTGTTTTTTTTGGGGGAAATATTTGGGACTATACATGGGCTTACTCCTGGCTTTGTTCTCAAGACCAGTCATGGCAGACTGAACTGAATTATTCCTTAGCCTTCATCCCTGTACTATGAGGATCCCATTGTTTGCAATTTAGGGGAGGTAAGTATTAGCCAAATGGGATTACACCATGCTGGTAACAGCTTTTTAAAATTTTATTTCTAGTTTGGAGTAAAGTTATGAGTAAAACTGTGAAGCAGGACAATGTAGTTTCTAGTTTAGAAATGGGCTGTATAGTATTGAATGTCAAGTGGGAAAGTCTATTTTTGACTTAGCCCTCAGCTTACAGGTGATTCCTTCAACCCAATAGGACAGGATGTGCGCTGGAGAGATAGGTTAATTGGTGGGGGCTTGGAGGCCCAGGTTCCATTTGTGATACTGTGGTATAACCTCATCACCCACTAGATACCTCCTGGAGTGAGCATTGAGGAAGGTAGCCAACTTTGAGCTACTGAGCCCTGCTGGGTGTGACTTACAAACAAACAGAGTAACTAACACAGAAGAGTTTAGTGTAACCTCTCCACGGTTGTAGGTAAGGTCAGAATTCATAATGAAGTACATATCCAGATCTGTTTTGGACCCAGAAAATAGAACTCTTGGATCTACAGTTCTCATCTGATTAGGGGCCCTGTAGACAGAAGGAGGTTCCATTCTAGGAATACACAACACAGCTTGTAACACACTTCTTCCCCAGGGAAGTCAGAGAAAACAGAACTGTATTAGGGATGCTGATGCTGGAGAGCTTTTTTTTCCCCAATGCTTCAGCAACAGAGACTGAGCAAAGTTTTTCAAACAGAAATGACAAAATTGGTATCAAAATCTCAGCCAAAAAAAAAAAAGCTTCTCTAGCAAGAATAGCAAAAATACTTGCCAATAAGGTTTGCCAGAATGAAAAGATTTTAGGGCAAAGGAAATCAGGACTGAGAGATCTGTTTAGTCTCCCTTGGCAAGAGGGACTTAGTAGTTTCTTAGTGAGGAAGAACTGAAATCTCTATTTTAGAATTTCTCGTTATAGTTTATGTTTTACAGGATATAAAAATCCTCAACTGAACTCTAAAATTACTTGTGATTCTTATTTTGTATTTGGTTAATTCATTTTTGCAATCCTCATGAAGACCTGAGTTAAAGAGCCTTTCTTTATCCAGAGATAGACACAAGGGTTGGAGTAGTTGACATAGATACAAGGGTTGGAGTGGGGTTACCAGTATGGAAGATTCCTCATGGAGCACTGTCTTCTGCAGACTTTTTCTTTCAGGATAGTATGACCATTATATAAGCGGATTCAGAAACACATCATGTCATGAGTCATAGCCATTGAGCATGGAGGTATCTTTGGCTTTCCAGAACATCCCCTATTTTCTATTCTTTTATTTAAATTTCTTTGTGGGTGTTCCATAGTTCTGGCTTGAAAGACAAACTATGTTCTCTCTTGATGACAAATGTGTTGAGAGAGAGAGAGTGAGAGAGAGAGAGAACAAGATGAGTGACACCAAGTTTCATGTGACAATTTGGGAAGGCAGCAGAAGAAATGGCTTCTATGGTAACTGTTGTCATAGCTGTATTTTTACTCATATTTCAGAAAGTCTATGAAAACGAAGTGATGTCACTCTAGTGATACTCATAATTAGTTAGTTACCAGTTTCAGATATCAGGAACTTTGAAAGCTTATGATTCCATCTCTCTTCCAAATTTGCATGGTCAATTTAATGTCCAGCAATTGTTGATCATTATTGGTAAATAGCTAAGAAAATAATTTATGTCAATACCCCACAGTGCTTTGATAGTTAAAAGGAATTGTTACAAGCCCTCCTGGGTGGCAAGTGACATTGAAGAAAGTCTCAGGGCAACCCTTTATTGATGGATTGACTTGGGGGCTGCTTCTTATGGAACTCTATTACAGTGATCACTACTTCTGGCATAGAGCTTAGGAGTACTTCTGGTGGTGTTAATGGATTGAACTGGAAACTTTAGTATACAAGCATGCATTCTAGCCCCTTAAGCTAGATAGTTTAGCCCCAGCATCAGGGTGACCCTTGAATAAAATACTAAATTTGTCTCTTCATTGACTAGTTAAAGGATTTGGAAACATCTTAGTCCAGTTAATTCTTGAGTTGTTTATGGGAATATCAGTTCGGACTATTAGTTTCTCTTCCACATTTATTTTTCCTCTAGATCAAACTTGAAAAGCACTTTGCATTGAGGGAAGGTCAGCACAAGAAGAAAGATGACACTGTATTCTTTTAAGAATCCTTCCTTTCAGGGCCTGGAGAAATAGAACAGTAGGCTGGGTATTTGCCTTACATATTGCTGACTCAGGTTCGATCCCTGGCATCCCTGGATGGTCCTGGCATCCCATATGGTCCATGAGTAAGTCCTGAGTGCAGAGCCAGAAATAGCTCATGAGCATCATTGGGTGTGGCCCAGCTGCCAAACATACATGTGATTGGTTCTTTCAGAGGGAAAAAACATATGTGTCTTGACTAGATTGTGTCAAGAACAGGGCTGATCAATGCTGAGAGATGAGGATCTCTGTGATCTCAATGAAGCTGTAATACTGACCCATTAGTCTGGCCTCCCTTTGAGGCTTGGATCGAAGCTTTTTAGTGCAAGACAATAAGATAAACTGCTTAGCCAAGGATCAGTCTTTTGAGGTTGTGTCTGTCTGTCTGTTCATCTGTCCTTCCTTCCTTCCTTCCTTCCTTCCTTCCTTCCTTCCTTCCTTCCTTCCTTCCTTCCTTCCTTCCTTCCTTCCTTCCTTCCTTCCTTCCTTCCTTCCTTCCTTCCTTCCTTCCTTCCTTCCTTCTTTCCTTCCTTCCTTCCTTCCTCCCTCCCTCCCTCCCTCCCTCTCTTCCTCCCTCCCTTACTCCCTTCCTCCCTTCCTTCCATCCCAGTGGTCCTCAAACTACAGCCCACGGGCCACATATTGTATTTGTTCTCATTTTGTTTCTTTTATGCAGTGTCCATAGGAATTTGATCATAGTTTTTGTTTTTACTGTAGTCTGGCCCTCCACCAGTCTGAGAGTCAGTGAACTGCCCCCCTGTTTAAAAAGTTTGAGGACCACTGAACTATCATCTATCAACTATCTGTCTATCTGTCTATCTCTCTACCTACCTACTTATTGGGGCCACACCTGGCAGTGCTCAGGGATTACTCCTGGTTCTGCATTCAGAAACTATTTTTGGCAGTCTCTGGGGACTATAAGGGATGCTGGAGACTGAATCTGGGTCAAGCACATGCAAGGCAACTGCCCTCCCTACTGTGCTATTGCTCCAGTCCCAAATGCCTATTTTATAATAAGCTGTCCCGTTTGAACTCTTTTCCAGACCAATGTAATGCTCCAGAGTAGAAGCCATTCTGTTTTAATGCTGAACATGCTTAAGTTTCTTTTTGTTAGCAAAGACTCAGAACTGTCCTGAACTTTCTCATAGATCAGTACAAAAGATACCTTCAGTCTCTCTTAAAAGAAAGACTTCACAGAATTGTTTTTTTAATATAGATAACTCATTAATTGTCTTTGGTGCTCAGGGGGCATATCCTGTGGGGGAACTGAACTCAGAACTCCCTTGTGCAAAGCAAGTGCTTCAATCCTTAGAGTTATTTCCTGCCATCTTCTGCACCTTTCTACCCCTCCTTTTCCCTCCCTGCCAGAAGCCAATCCTTGCTTCCTCCACACCCAGTATTCTTGCTTCTTAAATTCAAGGGTATTTTTAAAATATTTTAAAAATAGTATCTTTATTTAAGCTCCACATTACAAACATGATTGTAGTTGGTTTTCAGTCATAAAAAGAACACCTCCCTCAAAAGTGCAACATTCCTACTACTAAAGCCTCCCATCTCCTCCCTCCACTTTTTTAACCTATACTCCAAGTTGAGTAATGAATCCTACTTAAATTGTATGTAGCATCTTTACAAATGCTGTGTCTTATTTTTTGTTGACTGTTTTCCCATTTTGCTTCTCTCACTAATTATATGAGTTTTGGTATTTCTTTTTCTGGTTTTTGGGTCACACCCCAAAACACTCAGGGGGTTACTCCTGGCTCTATGCTCAGAAATCACTCTGGGAGGCTCAGGAGACCATATGGGATGCTGGGATTCGAACCATCAACCTTCTGCATGCAAGGCAAACACCTTACCTCCATGCTATCTCTCCGGCCCCGAGTTTTGGTATTTCTTATATTTTGCTTTATCATTTTATTTATTTTATTTTTGGTTTTGGGTCCAGACCAAGTAGAGCTCAGGGTTAACTCCTGGCTCTGTGCACAGAGATCGCTCCTGACAGGGCTTGGGGGAACAAAAGGGATTCTGGGAATAGAACCATGGTTCATTGGGTGCAAGGCTAGCAGTTACTGTACGTCTCTCTAGCCCCTATTTTATTTTTAATATTTTCTCTAGACCCTCACATCTGCCACAGCAGCTCCCACAAGATAAGTCTAAAATGCAAATTTGTTAATGGGTTAACTCAATAGTACTGTGGATCAGAACATGTTAGAAGGAAACGTGATGATATTCTTTTCCACGAGCTACCAATTTAAATGTATCTTGGTTAGAAGGTTCAGCAAATTGCCTTAATTTGCAAAATTACCTTCATGTAACATTTGCAGCTGTTCTACATCTCAGAAAAATGATTCATATTATTTTAAAGACACGACAACTTGATTAAGGTCAAAGCATAATATCTACTAGTAGTTAGCAATAAAAATCTGCAAGTTTCTCAGTATAAAAAGCACTTAGAAACATTGGAAAAGGTGGCCCACTATATTTGGGAGAGAACTTTTAAGGCGGAACTGACAGTCTTTCTAGATATTAATATACCTTTGTCCCTTCCCTTCTGAAATTCATCTTTCTATGTGACCACTTAAAAATTACCTTAAAATTACTTCTCTAGAACTTTGGTGAATTTTGTATGTATGTTTTAATCCACATATTTTGATACGCATGTTCAGCCTGTTGGTGAAATATTATTTATATTTTAATGACTGAGTACTTGGAGAGCCAAGTATTGCTAACATAATTTGGCACTTTTCTTCCTGAAATGGAGGCACCATTTTTATTTATGTTTTGGGGCCATACCTGGAAGTGCTTAAGGGTTACTCCTGGCTCTTCACTCAGAAATTAGTCCTGGCAGATTTTGGGGACCCTATGAGATGCCAGGGATTGAACCTGGGAAAGCCACATGCAAGGCAAATGCCCTACTTACTGTGCTTTTGCTCCAGCCTTATGAAGGCAACATTTTTATCTTTGATTGTGACCTTGGAAAAACACCATTTAACTTGGGAAAAATGTTTTCTCCATGGAAGGTCTCCCTTCTCAGCTCTAACTGTGCTTATCCACTATTTGTGACAGATTTTCTACCATGTACTGGTCCTCCTAGACCTCGTCTCTAATCTTTAGATGTTATTACCATTCTATCTTTTTGTTTGTTTGTTTGTTTTTGGGCCACAGCGGTGACGCTCAGGGGTTACTCCTGGCTATGCACTCAGAAGTCACTCCTGGCTTGGGGGACCGTATGGGACATTAGGAAGCAAACCCAGGTCTGTCCTGGGTCAGCCATTTGCAAGGCAAATGCCCTCCTGCTGTACTACTGCACTGGCCCCTTCTTTTATATACCACAAATGAGTGAGATTATTTTATGTCTATCCCTCTTTTTGACTCATTTCGCTGAGCATAATACTCTATATCCACCTATGTATAAGCAAATTTTATTTTATTTTTCCTAACAGCTGAATAGTATTCCAGTGTGTATCTGTACTCTTAAAAACTTGAGATTTCATTAAATTAAAATTTAGACACCTACACTTTGTGGAAAATGTGAACTTCTTGTGGCTAGTTACCTAACATTGATTTTAACTGGTTAACATTGATTCTACAGTTAGCTAACATTGTTTCTATAGTTTTACTAGTGATTATATGTTTTTTCTAAAAGTTATATTATTTTCTAAACTGTTAAATTCTACAGTTTCATTATATATTATGTTTTTCTAAAGATTATATAATTTTATATACTGTTATATGCTTCTATTAAAGTATTTAAATAAAATAATGAAACTAGAAAAAATATTATTCAGTATCTATTATTTATACTGGTGGATTTTAATCTTATTTTTTGGTTTTTGGGTCATGCCCAGTGGTGCTCAAGGGTACTCCTAGCTTTGTGCTCAGAAATAAATCCTGGCAGGCTTGGGGGACCATATTGGATGCTGGAGATTGAACCCAGGTTGGCTGTGTGCAGATAAACATCCTATCTACTGTGCTATCACTCCAGCCCCCAAATTTTAAATTCTTTAAAAAATTTTATTTTGAGTTTGTGGTAGAATAGTTTGTTAGCATCCTCAAAACTCTGAGTGTCATGAACCACATGCACCAACAGTTTATAAAAAACAATTTTTAAACCAAGGTGCCCCAAATAAAAAATTTATGAAATTAATCAATGGTTAAAGGGTCTTTTGAAAAATCAAGAGAAGTAAAGCTATTGATAGAAGATAGAGAGAAAAGTACTTTCTGAAGTTATGATTAAATTCCTATGTACACAAATATAGTCATTATATTTATACTATAAATATATTTGGAGTCTCTAGGCATAAAAATGGGCATACATAATAAAGTGTGCATTTTAATCAACACAGAATAAGAAATATAGTGATGCAGACAATATCAGAAACAAAATGACTGGAAAGTCTTACTAGTAATGAACTGTGTTCATTATTGTATTCTTTATTGTTTTCATGGTCTTTTCCAGTAGAGATGCTAGTTTTAATAACCTTGGCTTATGGCAGCATCTTGTTTCTAGAACTGTTTCCTTGAGAAATTATTGCTGACTCATACATCCATGAGTTGGATATCTGCTTACATCTGCCATAACCTGGGATTCTGCTTTCCCTCTGTTAGGCGTTTTCTTGTCCTATTCATATGGCACTGTGGAGATGTTTCCTTCACCACTTCAATGAGGATTTCCCCTAATGAATTGAATGGATCTTATGATCTGGGAAAATGCTGGTTTCCCAAGCCATGTATCTTGGAGACTAGGTTACATTTAAATAAATTTGAATAAATAAAGAGGAAGTTGTGGTTGATAGTCTATAAGCATTTCATTCTCTTAACTTTTTCACTTTCTACTGAATCATGAAATTTAGTCTTAAAGTATTTGCTTAATTCTGGAAAAAAGAAGAAACTTGTAACTTTCCATGTTCAGTTCAAGTTATGTGTACATTCTACAGAACTCATAATTCTTTGCCAAGTAGTAGCGGTTGAACACTCATTCTCTGTGAAGCATTTAATACATGTTTAAAAAATGGAATTATGTGAGGTAGTTAAAAAGTTGGATTGAATTTTAGTCATAATGTTTCTACATCTACCTCCATGTGAAGCATTTTTTTGCATGGAAAATATATTTTAGAAATGCTTGATCTTTAGGTAGAAAAGTAGATCATTGCTGCTTCTTCTGTTCATGTCCATACAAATGTTAACTGGTCTAGAATATCAATCCCTCCCAAACCAACTGTGTCTTTTTTGGCTTTTGCCATGTTCAGTGCACTAGGCTAATTAACAATGTATGATTGATACCTTGATACTGCTTAATAAAATGCAAAAATATGGCTTAGCTGTGGTCCTTCTAAAGGCATTTAATATGATGACATTAGGTGCCATTTACTAAAGTAGAGCTGTGGAAAAACAAAGCATGTTGTTAAAGTGTGTGACTTGTTCTTTAGTGAAGGAGGTTTGTGTATATAATTGAGTTTAGTTGTTTTTGTTTATAGAGCTCCTTATAATTTCCCTGTACCAGATTCAGAGTGAAAAAAAGAAAAATACCAAAGCACTTAAGCAAGCAGATGTTCTAGTTCTCCAGAGTGGTAATTCTCAGCCCAGGATTATCATCATTCTTGTCATGAGATGTACTCTTGGACAGTAAGAGCCTACATTCTCCCCTAGTGCTATTATAGTGATTGTATAGAAACAAGAAAAGTATGTTGAATAGTTATCTCAAGGGATAAAATAGCTCAAATGACCTTAATTTTGTTTTGGGTTATCACTGGCAATGCTCAGGCCTTACTCCTGGCTCTATGCTCAGTGGTCTCTCTTGGCAGTGCTCAGGGTTCTAGAAATCAAACCTGGATCTAATGCAAGGCAAGTGCCCTATCCAGTGAACTATTATTCTGACCTGCCCATGTGACCTTTTATGTCTTCATGAACTATTTCCTGATGTGGTCCTATGATCTGATTTTGTATTACTTCATGAATTTTAAATTTTATTTACATTTTTTAAAAAATACAGTTGTTTAATTCATTAAATTGTTCCCACACCAACTGCACCACCAGTGTGTAACCTTCCCTCCACCAGTGTCCCCATTTTTTCATCCACCAACACAGCCTCCCCCTTGCAGGTACAAAAAATTTATTTCATGTTGTTTGTTACAACTCAAAGAAAAATGATTGAATCTGAAATTATTATTTATAAGAACTGTTAATTGCTAAATCTCTCCATGGTGTTACTAAAGTCATTGAGGATTTACTAGTCTATTGTGTCTTCTATGTTATTATTTGACTCATGGAGTTTGATGGTCTTTGATGCAACTTTCCCATCAAATTTGTTGTAGTTCATCAGGCTGACAGTACTAGGACATTTGGAGGTGTCATGGCCCTAGTCAATGATCTATAGACCTGGGCAATTTGGTGGATTGACAGTTTCATAAGGTTCTGTTGTGGAGCTGGGCCATTTTTGTTGGAGGGCGTTGGGTATGACTGGGGGCTGCTGTGCCTTCAGGCAGAAAGGGGAATCTGTCTGCCCCCATTCTGAGATGGTCCCAGAGTTTTCAGCTTGGATCAATCTATCGAGAAGCTTCTGTAGGTATCATGCTCTTTTGCAATTTAGTTGTGGAGCTGTGCTACTTTTCTTCTGGCAAGACACCTACCTGGTTGATGTGGGCAGGGGCTGCTGGCTTTTCCTATAGTAGGTTTGGGGCATGAGTTGTGGGAAAAGGGAGGATTAGGACTACCCCTGTTCAGAGAATGCCCTAGTAGTGGTCGGCAACCTTTTTTTTCAACTGAGCCAAATCTCGCCAAAACCACGATTGAAATTTATTTTGAGAGCCACACAGGGCACACACTGACAGAGGCTAGGAGCAGAGTCCTGACTCCTGGAGTGGCCGTTCGGCACACAGAAGAGCCAAGTTAAAAGTGTCAAGAGCCACATGTGGCTCACGAGCTGCAAGATGCCGACCACTGCTAGGGTTTTTAGGTTGTCAACTGCTCCTACCTGGGAAAATATAGTTGCTGGTCATTCTTCTTGAATCCATTTCAATTGTGGAGCTGGACCCTTTCTGTGTAGGAGGGTGTTGGGTGCATCTCTGGGCTGCTGTGCCTTCAGGAAGAAAGGGTAATCTGTCCGCCCCATGCTGAAACCCTAAAGTTGTTACTCCAGATCAGTCTTTCCTGGGAAGACTTGAAGGCATCATGTTCTTTTGGGTATTAACTGTATAATTGGTCCATTTCTCTGTTGGCAGGTGTGGGAGGGGCTGCTTGGTTTTCTGATAATAAGGGTGGGTGTTGGGGTTTAGTCTTGATTGGCATCGTTTCTTCTCATTAATGGTGCAGCTTTTGGTCCATCAGTCCTTGGTCATGGACACCAACACCTCATGCATTTTTAAAACTTCTGATGGCAATTCTTTCTTTGTCAAAATGAGTGGTACTTAAGTAGTCTTTGCATTTTAGTGGGTCACAGTGATGCTGATCAGTTGTTCAACTCTGAATTATTTAGTCAGCTGTACATACATGGTATCTTACAAAACTTTACTCATCCCAGCCTGCTCTTATTTTCTTACCATTTCAAAGGATGGGCCTAATCTTAAATAAAAAGTGTCCCACAATGTAATTTGTAAACTACTAGTAATGAAAACTCAACTGACCTGATTTGAAAACATTTTATATTGGCCATTATCAAAATCATTTGGTGCAAGAAAAAGAATAAAACGATATGGAATAACATCTAAATCCTACAAATTAAAGCTAGTTTAATTGTGCCTAAGGAAAGAAATAGGATAAAGAAATATGTCTACCTTGAGAAGAATTTGTACTCTTTGTACAAGTGCAGAATCTACAGGAGTGAAAAGAGGGACAAATAAAATAATACTGATCACTAAAGAAGTTTTTAAAAATGTTTATGATATATACTAAATACTAATACCATTTAGTACACATGCAAATAAGGTGCTTGAGAACAATCTTAACATTGATAGGAAAATATGCTGCTCTTAACATTAAAGTAAGTTACAATTTTAAAAGTTTTGACTGATGAGAGTAATAGAAATTTCAAAAAGGAACACAGGAATGTCGTTGGTGGTATTGTGATGATCTCAGTAGTTGTACAAGCCGTCAACGTGTGGGCAGAGTGTAGCTCATGGAACTGTACGAGTTTCAGTAACTTGGAAACACAGGAGTACAAAGACACAAGAGAGCTGGCACTGGGCAGAGGTGGAAATGGGAAATGGCTTCAGTGTTCCTTGCACTTCCCTGAAGAGTTGTGACTCATCCTATTCTCTGGAAAGGATACTGAGGAAGAATGTTTGTGAGTCCAGGGAGGGGTGAGGAGCAGATGCTGTATTGATAGTTACTTTTCCCCCCACCCATATGATGTTAAAAAAAAAGAATTCTCATTTATCTCTGATTGTACTTGGACGAAATATCATGAGTTTCTTAACTTTATTTATAAATGGCTTTTGTGAATTCTGCAGATCTGATTATCTCGAAAGTCTGATTTTTCTTAGATGAAGTGAGTGATGTCTGATAAGGCTCTGAGACTGTGGTGTTTGTAAACACGAGACTTTTATTTATTTATTAAAACAAACTTTATTTTATTTTATATTTTGTTTTGGCTTTTGGGTCACACCTGGTGTTGCTCAGAGGTTATTCCTGGCTCTGCTCTCAGAAGTCTCAGAAGCAGGCTCGGGTGATCATATGGGATGACAGGGATTGAACCTGGGTCTGTCCCAGGTCAGCCACATGCATGACAAATCCCTTACTGCTGTGCTATTACTGTGGCCCCAAACTCGAGACTTTTAAAGGAGGACCTAAGTTCTCATAGACCACAGAAGACCTGATTTTAAGTGCTTTCTGAAGCAAAAAGGTGGTGCGATCCAATTTTACTGTCCTGTTTTGCTGACACATCATTTACAGGAAGTTCCAATTCCTAATGAAGAGAACAGACAGGAGTTTTCACTTAGGTGTGCAGAAAGAATTGGATAGCTCTGTGCATAAAATAGGCTGAAATCAAGCTTTAATTATCCAAGAAGTTACATAATTCACCACGGTCACTTTGAATGGCCAGATACTTGGTCTTGATTTTTAATCATCTGTTTATTTTAAGCCTTATGTTTGTTTCTTATAGCACAAATATTTCGAATTTCCAAGTAAAACTTTAATGTTGTACCTAGTATCTTTTTAAAGTAATGAGTTACTACATAAGAATGTATCAAGAAATGAACCCATCCATGACAGTTTTGTGTATAATTATTCATATCAGTTGTAATAAAGCTTATAGAGAAGGACATAAGCTAAGTTTCTTTCTGTCTCTTTTAACCCGTAGGCTGTTCACTTGGCCCAGACAAGCTTCCAAATTGAAGCTTTTGGCTCCAAATTTATTCTTGACCTCACGCTGAACAAGTAAGTATTTAGTCATAACCACGTTAAGATGCAAACACAAATGAAGCTCTATTCATTTCTGTGATACTTGGCTTAATAAAAATAATGTCTTTTGAAGTAGCTGATATATTTTAGCTGATAATATGTTGTATCCCATTTAAGGAAAAAATTTCCATCTATAATGTATGTTCTCTTTTTTCTTAAACATGAGGATATTTATCTTGTCTGTATTTTAAATATTTAGAATATATTTTAACTATAGTACCTATATTTAAATGGGATAAACATTGAAGCACGGCTAACTAATTAAAAGTTAACTGTCACTGCATTTACTGTAATATTATTGTTTTAAGAAACATGAAAAATTACTCAAGTAGAATTAGGCTTCTGTCTAGAAATTTCTTCTTTTACCTCTCTTATACTTTCCATGGCTGCTATATGAAGAATAGATAAGTGTTGCCTTGAAAACTCCTTTTTTTGGTGCTCAGAACTTGCTCTAAAATATTATTTTTAGAAATGTTTGTACTGACGAACATTTACCTGATTTCTCACTGAGTGGGTGTTCGTGTTGATTATTAATCCTATTTACTAGGCTGGAAGCTCTTGTACAGATGTCTTTGTATAAAACATGAACAAGAGCTGTAGACATTAGCGGCTCTCCAGCCTCAAACAGAGCCTTTCTCAAGTGGGAGAGATTTATTTCCTCTCGGGGTTCCTTTACGTAAAAGAACCCAGTCAGTATTTGAAATTCTCATCAGTATTTCGATCAGTACATCATCATAAGAAAAAATACCACAGCATGCTCTTAGACCCTGTAATGTAGGTGACCACAGTCAATATTGGAGAAATTAGAAAGAACCTTAAAGCACAACAATTACATTTCTTGTACGCCCCATTCTGTGGACTCTGCAGAAAAAGAATGCAGAGTCAGCGTGGGTGATTCTTACTCAAGTGTTATTGCAGTATTAAGTCGGAATGAGTCAGCAGGGCTCAAAATTCCTCCCTCAAAGGTCTGCAGGTTTTCTTCTTGGAGTTTGCTGAGCATTGGTTGAATTCCTTCCCAGCACACCGACTCAGCATTGCCTGCCGAGGACATTGGTCTTGCCGAATCTTCAGCCTTGTAGAGTCTCAGGAGATCACTCAGTTGAGTGTATTTGGGTTCTCTGCAGGAGAGTCGTCACCCCAGACTGCAGCCTAGTAGCCAGCATTGCCCTGGGATTTGAGCAAGGAAACTTCATGGCCACAGCAGAGCCTCTGACCCAAAAGGCCCAGGGATGGTTTTCTGGATGTCCAGGGGACTTGGGAGCTAGAAACATCCATCAGTGTTTCCAGCTGCTCTTTGACATGGGGACATCAAGGTGGGCTCCCTTTACCCATGTCCTATGCTCAGAGGGTCTGACTTAGTAAGGAGGGAACGATTGATTAATATACAATTATGTTTTTATTTATAATTTATTTTAATATTTTCTCCATTTCTTTTTCTTTTTTGTCCATCTCTCCTTTCTTTTCCCTTTCCTTCCCCTCCCTTCTCTTTATTGTTTCTGTGTTGCCTGGACTCTGTTGGTAATTTAGAAATTAAGAGTCCTGGGTATGGAATGATAGCACAGTGGGGAGGATGTTTCACTTGAGCACAGCAAACCCTGACCCTAGTTCAATCCCTGGTATCCCATGTGGTTCCTCCAGCCTGTATGAATGATTTCTGAGCTCAGAGCCAGGGGTAGCCCCTGAGTGCCACTGGGTTGCCCAAAAAACAAACAAACAAAGATATTAAGAGCCCCTAATTCACCTTTCCCACCCCTCTCTTTGGACTATCAACTCCCTGGCTAAACCTATTTATTTCTTGGATGTCTTCATATCTGACAGAAATAGTTTGTTATTATCTGACACTAAAATACCTGTCCTCACAAGCCTTTACATGTATGAGGTTCTTGGTTTCATCCCTGGTACCAGAAGGCCCCCTTGGACCCCACCATTAGGGGCACCGCTTTTGGCTCCCAGCTCTGGGTATTTTCCTGGTCTTCTAATAAAGGACTCAAGTGTAGGTTTGGAGTAGTGGAAACAGAAATGAAACTATGGACTTGGGGTGAAATATCATTATTAGTCATAACAAATACGTTTCTCTGGAGTCACCTTGCACACAGTTCTGAAAATGTTCGCCTCCCTACAGCAACCCTGGGGCTAAAAAAATGCCTGAATTTTCTTGGAGTGGAGGGGGACAAACTCCCCATGTCCTGTGTAACTTTGAGGCCTCAGCAGCTGCTTCCATATCCTGTAGCCCTGAAGCTCATAGGCCCATTTCCGCCATGCCTGGAGTTACTGGAGCTAAAGCCACAAATAGCTTAATGACCCCAGTGCATAACAATTGTCATGTACTGAAATGTTTTTTGATGATTCCATTATCCATTTAATTGTTACAAGCAATAGAGAATAAATTGATGTGTGGCTACTAAGGGTGTAGGCTTGGGAAACTGAGGACAATGGTGGAGAGAAGGTTCTACTGGGAGTGAGATTGGGTACGAATGCTGAATGTCATAAACAATTGAATTAGGAACAACTTGGTAAATCACAGTATCAGAATAAATCTATTAGAAAGAAAAAGAGGAAAGAAGAAGGAAAGCCTAGGGGAGAGGAATTTGGTTTGTGAAGTTAGTTCAGAGGCAGAGTCACCTTTGCAATTGAAGGTTATGCTTGTTGTTGTTATTGAAGTTGTTGTTTTGGACCACATCTAGCAGTACTCAAAGCTTATTCCTGGCTCTGCACTTAGGAATTACTCCTGGTGGTGCTTGGGCTACTATAAGGGGTCCTAGGGATTGAACCATGGTTTGTTCACATCCAAGGCAAACACCCTCCCAGCTGTACCATCACTCGCTTTCTAGATGGCCGTAGCTTTTATTCAGGGTGTCTCCACACATGACAGGCACAGTTTTCCCAACTCTGCTGTCTGTAGTCTTTGGGCACAAGGTATTTCTGGATAAACTGCAACCAGGTATGCATAAGCCCCACCAACACCATTGCCAGGAAAGTGCAGTCCTGCAGCAGTCCTGTCTGAGCAGGGCAGTGACCCCCAGTGGGCACTGCTCAGGAATGGAGCCTCCAGTGAGAGTGGCAGCAAGACCACCAGGAAGTATCACAATGCGCTGTGTATCACACCAATGTGTTGCTGCACAGTCATCATAGGAGAGGCAGCAGCAGCAACAATAATGACAAAGAAATGAAGGGAAGGGGGAAGTTTAAAAAGCACACCAATTCTCCATCATGCTGTTAGAGAATTTTTGACTCACATTCTCTGAACAAAGGGTCAATATCCAAGATGAACAAAGCACTTGTAAGTATCAACAAATATAATCAACTCCTTCCAAAAATTGTGGAAAAGTGAACAGAAACTTTCACAAAGAAAGTGTGCAGGTAGGGCCTGGAGAGATAGCACAGCGGCGTTTGCCTTGCAAGCAGCAGATCCAGGACCAAAGGTGGTTGGTTCGAATCCCGGTGTCCCATATGGTCCCCCGTGCCTGCCAGGAGCTATTTCTGAGCAGACAGCCAGGAGTAACCCCTGAGTACCGCCGGGTGTGACCCAAAAACTAAAAAAAAAAAAAAAAAAAAAAAAAAAAAGAAAAAGAAAATGTGCAGGTGACCACTAGGTCAGTGCAACAATGCTTTGCATCACTTATCATGCAAAACCATGCAGTGAGATTTTGCCTCATGGCTCTGAATGGGGCATACATCACAAAAAACTAGTGTGACCAGTGTTGGCATGGATTTGGGGACATATGTATACCATATTCATCACTAGTGGAAATGTCAACTGAACCAGCCTTTTTGAAAAATTATATGAAAACTCCTCAAAAACCAAACCAAACCAAACCTAAGAATTGAGCTTCTCAGGAACCCAGGAGTTCTCCTCTGGGCCATCTAATCAAAACCCCAAAAATTTATCAGAAAAGACATTCATATCCCTATGTTCATAGAGCATTGCTCACGATAGCCAGAATCATGATAGCCAGAATCTGGAAACAACCCAAAAGTCTAAGGACAGATGAGTATATATATATATCTATACACACACATGTGTATACATATATACGTATATATACATATACATATCTGCACATGTGTATGCATATATACGTATACATGTATATACATATATGTATATGTGTATACACATATATGTATATATACTCAGTGCACTCAGTTATAAGAAAAAATTAAATCATGCAATTTGCTGTTACATAGCTGTAACTAGAGTGAATATGCTGAGTCAAGTCAATCAGACTAGAGAAGCTAGTCACCTGTGTGTTATAAAGAAGCATAGGAGGGAAATAATAAAAGTCTGAGAAACAGAACCTAAAAACTGCACTACATTAATATGTGCTGGGCTGTGGATGGGGGAAGAGAAGGACATTGAGGTGGGAGAAGGGAATGAGGGGGATCTGAGACAGTGGTGGAGAGAAATTCACACTCCTGGTGTGTGTGTGTGTGTGGGGGGTATTAGCTTGTATTCATGCAACAAGAATATTGTAGACTTGTAAACATGGGGACTAAAAGAAAATCTACAAGTCTGAGGCTCACTTGAAAAGAAAAGATGAAAGGCCTGATAAAAGAGTAAGCAGTAATTTTGTAGCGAGGTAGTGCTAGAATTATGAAAGAGTTCTTTGGATGACTTTTTGAAATCAGGGTTATTTCATCTAGGACGATTATCTAGAAAATGTTGTTTTAGAAAGGTTTATACGAGGTAATTTTTTTTATTCAAAATCACTCACACTGTTTTTGAGAGAAGAGAGCTGCAGTGTTATAATTTCTGTTTCTGTTGGGTTAAAGACCTTTGTGCTGACTGTCCTGGCTAACTCAGTCTTTCTTCAGTAAACAAACGTTGAGCAAGTGTCTAGTTTGTTGAAGATGTTGAGTTAAACCAGTCAGGGCATTCAGAGCTGTGTAGATGTTCTCTCAGCATGAGCTGCCGTAGGAGAAATGAGACCTGAACATATCCGAAATATTATTCAAAACCCCATACGGAGTGACATTGAGTCCCTTAATAAGAGGGATTCTTCTGGGGTAAGTTGTCTTTGAATTTAGTTTTGATTCTGGGATACAGGGATTCCACCTTTTTCTTTATGGAGTGGAGAAGTCTGTATGGAATAAAGGAGAGGTTAAACGAGAGATTACCACCCTGGTGAACTGGGGCTTATTCGCACAGGGAAGAATTGAGTGTCTGGAAATTCATTTACTAGAATATGCCAGCATGTTCTTGCTCTATCTAAAGGGTGAGGATGTGGGGTTTTGTCTAGTCCAACAGTTGAAAGCCTTTGCTGGTAGAGAGTTGTTTTCTTGCTGCAGTGGTCAGTAGGTACTTCTGGTCAACCTCATCCTGGGTCGCAAATCTCCCACTCAGCTCTTTGCAGTCAGCTGGCTTCAGTGCCCATTGGGGACTGTGGAAGAATGGATATGGGTGGCTTCTCTGAGTCTGCCCTGGTAGGTTTGGTTTTAGGAAGAAGCAGTAGGGTTTTGTACCTCAAGGGGAAGTGGTCAAGCAGAGGAATGGTGCAGGAATGATTTTGGCTCCTGGTCTGAGTCAATATCTTGGCTCTGAGAGGCCTGGGTTATTTTATTTAGCTGCAAATGGAAGACTAACTACCCCATTGGATTTACTGAATTTTGAAGAAAGAAATGTTAGTCTTGTTCACCTGCATGATTGTCGTAAGCTAAATTTGGTTAGGAGGAAGAAATCTGTGGAGATAGGACAATTCCTTCCATAGGCTTGGGGAAACCATACGGGATATATATGGGATGCTAGGATTTGAACCACTGTTGGTAGTGGGTCCGTTGCTTGAAAAAGCAAACACCCTACCACTGTGATATCTCTCTGGTCCCTCTTTTTAATATATTTTTTATTTTAATTATGTGAACAATGATGCAAAGAAAGAAGACAAAGTAAAGTTACAGTGGAAGGACAGCACCCGAAAACAGAGTTCTCAGAAGAAATCCTCCTGCTGACAGCTTAATTTTTTTATTTTTATATATTTTATTTAAACACCTTGATTACATACATGATTGTGTTTGGGTTTCAGTCATGTAAAGAACACCACCCATCTGGGCCGGGCGGTGGCGCTAAAGGTAAGGTGCCTGCCTTGCCTGCGCTAGCCTTGGACGGACCACGTGTGTCCCATATGTCGATCCCCCGGTGTCCCATATGGTCCCCCAAGCCAGGAGCAACTTCTGAGCACATAGCCAGGAGTAACCCCTGAGCATTACCGGGTGTGGCCCAAAAACCAAAAACCAAAAAAAAAAAAAAAAAAAAAAAAAAAAAGAACACCACCCATCACCAGTGCAACATTCCCATCACCAATGTCCCAAATCTCCCTCCTCCCCACCCGACCCCTGCCTGTACTCTACACAGGCTTTCCATTTCCCTCATACATTCTCATTATTAGGACAGTTCAAAATGTAGTTATTTCTCTAACTAAACTCATCACTCTTTGTGATGAGCTTCCTGAGGTGAGCTGGAACTTCCAGCTCTTTTCTCTTTTGTGTCTGAAAATTATTATTGCAATAATATCTTTCATTTTTCTTAAAATCCATAGATGAGTGAGACCATTCTGCGTCTTTCTCTCTCTCTCTCTCTCTCTGACTTATTTCACTCAGCATAATAGATTCTGTGTACATCCATGTATAGGAAAATTTCATGACTTCATCTCTCCTGACAGCTGCATAATATTCCATTGTGTATATGTACCACAGTTTCTTTAGCCATCCGTCTGTTGAAGGGCATCTTGGTTGTTTCCAGAGTCTTGCTATGGTAAATAGTGCTGCAATGAATATAGGTGTAAGGAAGGGACTTTTGTATTGTATTTTTGTGTTCCTAGGGTATATTCCTAGGAGTGGTATATCTGGATCATATGGGAGCTCGATTTCCAGTTTTGGAGGAATCTCCATATCGCTTTCCATAAAGGTTGAACTAGATGGCATTCCCACCAGCAGTGGATAAAAGTTCCTTTCTCAGGCCCGGAGAGATAGCATGGCGGCATTTGCCTTGCAAGCAGCCGATCCAGGACCAAAGGTGGTTGGTTCGAATCCCGGTGTCCCATATGGTCCCCCGTGCCTGCCAGGAGCTATTTCTGAGTAGACAGCCAGGATTAACCCCTGAGCACTGCCGGGTGTGGCCCAAAAATGGTTTCACTCATCTATGGGCTTTAAGAAAAATGAAGGGACATTTTTAACAGTATCTCAGAGACAAGAGAGATGAGGGCTGGTAGGTGCAGCTCAGGACATGCAGCTCATCACATAGAGTGATGAGTGCAGTTGCAGAGATGACTACACTGAAAACTATCATAACAATGTGAATGAATGAGGGAAGTAGAAAGCCTGTCTCGAGTACAGGTGTAGGGGGGTGGGGAGGAGGGAGATCTGGGAAATTGGTGGTGGGAATGTTGCACCGGTGAAGGGGGGTGCTCTTTACATGACTGTAATCATACAACTATAATCATGTTTGTAATCACGGTGTTTAAATAAAGATAAAGGAAAAAAAAAAGAGTAGGAGCTATGGCTCTAACAGGGTCTTACCCCAGGATCTCTGTCCAGTGACTGTGGCAGCTTCTCGAAGTGGGAAGAGCTGGTGGACATAATTGGTAGACATGCTTATCCCACCCCCCCCCCAAAAAAAAAAAAAAAGAGTTTCTTTCTCTCCACATCCCCGCCAACACTGTTTATTCTCATTCTTTGTGATGTGTGCTATTCTCTGTGGTGTGAGGTGGTATCTCATCATTGTTTTGATTTGCATCTCCCTGATGATTAGTGATGTGGAGCATTTTTTCATGTGTCTTTTGGCCATTTGTATTTCTTCTTTGTCAAAGTGTCTGTCCATTTCTTCTCCTCATTTTTGATGGGATTAGATGTTTTTTCCTTGTAAATTTCTGTCAGTGCCTTGTATATTTTGGAGATTAGCCCCTTATCTGATGGGTATTGGGTGAATAGTTTCTTCCACTCAGTGGATGGCTCTTGTAACCTGGGCGCTATTTCCTTTGAGGTGCAGACGCTTCTCAGCTTAATATATTCCCATCTGTTAATCTCTGCTTTCACTTGCTTGGAGAGTGCAGTTCCCTCCTTGAATATACCTGTAGTCTCAATGTCCTGGAGTGTTTTGCCTACGTGTTGTTCTATATATCTTATGGTTTTGGGTCTGATATCGAGGTCTTTAATCCATTTGGATTTTACCTTCGTAGATGATGTTAGTTGGGGGTCTAAGTTCAATTTTTTGCAAGTGCCTAGCCAGTTGTGCCAACACCACTTGTTGAAGAGGCTTTCCCTGCTCCATTTAGGATTTCTTGCTCCTTTATCAAACATTAGCTGATTGTATATCTGGGGAACATTTTCTGAGTATTCAAGCCTATACCACTGATCTGAGGGCCTGTCCTTATTCCAATACCATGCTGTTTTGATAACTATTGCTTTGTAGTACAGTTTAAAGTTGGGGAAAGTAATTCCTTTCATATTCTTTTTCCCAATGATTGCTTTAGCTATTCTAGGGTGTTTATTGTTCCAAACGAATTTCAAAAGTGCCTGATCCACTTCTTTGAAGAATGTCATGGGTATCTTTAGAGGGATCGCATTAAATCTGTACAATGCTTTGGGGAGTATTGCCATTTTAATGATGTTAATCCTGTCAATCCATGAGCAGGGTATGTGCTTCCATTTCCACGTGTCCTCTCTTATTTCTTGGAGCAGAGTTTTATAGTTTCCTTTGTATAGGTCCTTCACATTTTTAGTCAGGTTGATTCCAAGATATTTGAGTTTGTGTGGCAATATTGTGAATGGGATTGTTTTCTTAATGTCCATTTCCTCCTTATTACTATTGGTGTATAGAAAGACCATTAATTTTTGTGTGTTAATTTTGTAGCCTGCCACCTTGCTATATGAGTCTATTGTTTCTATAAGCTTTTTCGTAGAGTCTTTAGGGTTTTCTTTTTTTTAATATATTTTTATTTAAGTAACATGATCATATTTGGGTTACAGTCATAACCAGAACACCCCCCTTCACCAGTGCAACATTACCCCCTTCCCCCTTCCCATCTCCTGCCTGTTTTCGAGACAGACATTCTACTACAGTAATTTGTTTTTAAGTTTAATAAGTTGTATTATTTTCCTTAGAGTAAAAATTATAGTAAAGGTGTGATAGTGGCAATCGTCAATGTTTGCATAGGTCCAGAAAAATGGAGAAAATGGGGAAAAAAAATCCTTGACCTGATTACAAGAAGGCCTCACCCCTGAAGTTTATTGGCATCTCTCCTGCTGTATGGAATTGTTATGTATCTCATCTTCCACAGCACCAAGTCTATTCTCAGCTTCTGATACCCTGTCCCAGAGCTTATCCATTTTGTCATTTACTGAGTTTTTCAGGCCTGTTAGTTGACATGTTATTTCAGTTTGGAGTTTCGTGATTTCTGTCTTCATATTTTCTTGGTTCTTATTAGTGTTCTGTTCAACTCAATCCATGGTTTCTTTGAATTCATTGAGCATCTTCCATATTGCTAGTCTACAGTCCTTATCTGAGAGGTTGATTAGTTGGTTGGTCATTATCTGGTACTCAGAATTGTCATTTTCATTCTCTATGTCTGATGCTCGCCTGCATTGTTTCCCCATTGTCACACTTGTATTGTGGGTTTTTCTATGTGTTCTGGTGCTATTCATTGGCTAAATGATGCAGGCAGCCACAGTCCTCTGTATCTGTTCTTTCTGGATGGGTCGACTTGCCTCCAAGGGAGGGGAGTCCTCCGTGGATAAAGCCTCACACAGGATCAAATCATAGGCCCGAGCACGCAGCAGAGAAGACAGTCCGGAGAGAAATGCTGGGCTTCAGTGGTCCAGCACAGTTCTTAGTGTGATTTTTTTCTTCTTGTTGCGATGGTATTCCTTTCTTAGAAAGAGCGCACGGCCGTGTAGCGAAGTGGAGCCAAAGTGCTCTGCTGGAGCCTCTTTTCGGCCCACTCCCAAGAGGTTCACGCAACAGGACAGTAGACAGACACACACAGGCAGCACTCACAATTTTTCAAAGTCGGGCCCCATGGGCCAGTGTAGTTTCTTGGATTTTCCCAGCCTGACGTCACAAATAGGGGACCTGGCTTCTGCAAAGTACTGCTTATATCCAGTTTTCACGTTATGGAGCAGTTCCTTGGCATTCCCGCCATAGAATTGGCCTCTGGGAGAGCGAGTTTTCTGAAGCCTCTTTTCGGCCCACTCCCAAGAGTTTCATGCAACAAGACAGTAGACAGACACACACAGGCAGCACTCACAATTTTTCATAGTCATGCCCCAGTAGTTTCATGATTTTCCCAGCCTGACTTCACAAACAGGGGACCTGGGTTCTGCAAAGTACTGCTTATAGCCGGTTTTCACATCATGGAGCAGTTCCTTGTAGGTCCCGCCCTAGAATTGGCCTCTGGGAGAGAGAGTAGACAGACACACACAGGCAGCACTCACAATTTTTCACAGTCGGGCCCCACTTGGCAGGTATATTTTCGTGGATTTCCCCAGCCTGACATCTGACAACTTAATTTTGAACATTAAGAAAAGTAAAACAGACCTCATGTACAATTCCTTTGTCCCTCAAGACCCCAGATTGTAGTACATTATAACACTTCTTAGCGGCACACAAAGCAATCTAAAGCCATAAAATTTATGTAACTCTTTAATCTTGAAGGAATAGTAGTTTTTTACATTTCCATGCACATGCATATTAGTTTAAGTTAACCTCAAAAGTTTAAGTGGGTTTTTTAAGGTTTAGAGTCAAAGGAGCACAGTAAAAATGGTGTTAGAGTGGCAATTACCATTTGCATAGGCCCACCAAAATATGGGGAACATGGAAAGGGAAACCCTTGGCCTAAATACAAGGAGACCTTACCCCTGATGTTTCCTGGCAGAAGACCAACTCTAGGCTCTAGATAAACTGGTTTGTCCAATCCAGGTCATTGTCTGTAGTGCCAATACAGTTTTATTTTTCACATAGTCTCTGTTGTTTGCATTAGGTTTCTGTATTAAATATCCTGGAATCTGCATATCTTACATTGAAGTCAGGACAGTGTGGAGCATACCCTAATTTCATCTCAAAATTAAAGGGCAATGCAGAAATCCCTGTCCAGTAAGCAGGTCATTGTTGTTGTTAAGCCTTCTCAGTGTTGAGGGAAGACTCTTTTGAATAGATCGATGTCAGAGCAGCAGTAGGGTCTTCCCTGGTAGAGGATTGCTTCCAGGTGATGTTATAGACAAGTTTGTATGTTTTATAGATGGCTTCTCTGGTTCAGGGTGAATGGAGAATGCCCATTCTTCTGAGGTTTGTGCCAGGTCGTTATGTCAATGTTCGGGGTGTAAGGTCACATTGCACTACAAGATTTGTGTGTTCATATCTCTATTAGATAATAACTTATTTGTATGTATAGTATTTTTCATTTTAATGTGCCTATGCAAACAAGGAATAATGCCACGTGGCATTATCATTGCATATGGGGGCTGCAAGAACAAGTCCAACAATCCCCCTGACTTGGTTCAAACATAAGCATTAAACTGAGGGACTCTTTCACCAAAATTCCTTATTGAACAGTTCACAAAGAGAAGAAAAGATCAAAAGTGGGGAAAATAAACAATCTAACATAAGACAGTGGACACATTCTCACTGTTTAAGGGGATATTCAATGACAGTTATAGCGGTTGAGGGAATATATCTACAATATTCAAAGGAGTTATGCATGCCCCTTTTATGTCATTAGAAATAGTTGGGAGGAGGGTACTGAATCCTGGACACCACGTTGGTCTGTGATTTAGACTTCTGGAGTCTGCAAAATGACTCTTGCAGTTCCATATTGGGAAATGCATTTGAGTGGGAACTAATCAGAAATGGTAGCAACCACAGTTACACAATGAAGGAAGAAAGAAGCCAAGAGGCTATTGAGAGTAAACAAATAGGAAAATAGTACTGGTCTCTTCCCAGCCTGAGAGTCCATCCTCTCATTTTTATTTTCAATATATATAGTACGTGCAGGAGACCAATGAGAAAAATTACCAGTGAATGTCCCAACATACACCAGTGCTACATCTGCCTGCCCTCCTCCCCATACATCCCCCCTTAGTGTAGGAGAGAAAGGGGGAAAGCCTGAGGACCACTATAGAGTCCACCTGAGCCAGCACCCAGGGAAAACCTGGAGTCCAGGGGAGAAATAGGGGAATGGCTGGGGGCCTTCCAAGCCTCCCAGCATCCCCCAAGCTAGGGAGAAGGCCTCTGGCTTGGGGTGTCCCCTAACCCCATACCTGGGAAGAGCTGGCCTCCAGGATCAGAGGGAACTGGAAGCCAGATATCTGCCCGGCCTCCTCCCTTTAATCTATTTTAAAGATTAAAACTAATTTTTTTCATAAGCACGTTGAACATTTTCCAATTTAAAAACAAAATGTATAGCATAAACATGTTTGAAAAGATATATTCATGGCTTGGGAAAAGTTATCTGACAAAAAAAATAAATTTCTTTAAAAAAGGGAATGTTAAAGGGCAAAATAGTTTCCTATAGACAAAGTTTGCTCAAGATGTAGAGGACATATACAAGTTAGGTAGAAAGTAACCTCTCCAGTCACCTCAATAGAACATTTCAGAACGCAAATACCTAATCCTTGCTGATATGCTGATTAATAAGATTTTTAATGTAGTTGTTCCCAAAGGTGTAAAAAGAAAACATAGGATTATAAAGAGGGAACCAAGAAATTTGATGGCAAAAATCTACTGACTCTTAAATGCCCATTTTAATTGATCTGTGTAGAAAGGTTTTCTGCCACAATAGCAGGGATAATGAGAGAGCTCATGTCAAGTCCTTTACATATTTTCTCAAATTTAAAATTTTAGAAGAAGTTAATCTTGTGAAAAAAATTGAAAAAGCTCAGAGGATTTGATGATACCGGGCATCTGAGACAATTTAATTTGGTTAATGACTGAATTTAGCTGTTACTTCTCTGACAGTTAAGTAGCCCGGTATGCCCACCTTTCTTGCAGGGTTGCTTACCCTCATTATTTGATATCATCCCAGAGATAACCCATTTTCCTGTCAAAGAGGAAGCTGTTCTGACCCTGGTGCAGTAGGACATTTAATAGCATCATAGTTAATGTCTGCAAATATGGTTTTGTGAATGAACATAAACGTTACTTAAATGGACTGTTTATATGGTTTTGTGAATGACCATAAACATTACTTAAATGGACTGTTTATATTGACCCTTTGTGTTGGCCAAGTGCAGTAAGTTTTTTCTAACCTCAGAGGATTTATTGATACATTTCCATTGATTCTACCCTTTTATGAACCATTCCTAGCCCTTTTTAAACATTTCAGAAATAGTTATTGGCTACCTGCTAAGTGCTAGAGAAAGTTGGAAGAGCAAACCCTTCCCTCAAGTCACAGACTGAAGTGGGGGAGAAAGACAAGCCCACAGGTGCTAAGGAGCAGTCTTACAAGCCCTGTAGTAGGAAAGAGAGGGTGCTTTTTTAAAAAAAAATTGTTGTGGTAAAAGTGAATTACAAAATCTTTCACAGTAATATTTAAGGCACATAGTGACAATGAATCAGGGGCATTCTCACCACCAGTGTTGTCCTCTCTCCATCCCTGTTCCCAGAATGCATCCCACATCTCCCTCCTTTAACCCCCCCCCCCCCGTAATGCTAGTGGAACTGTTCCCCACTTGTACAGCTTGTTGTAGATTGGTATCGATTCCGTTGTCATTGAATTTGGATTTGGTATTCAAGTTTTATCATTTTTTATTTTCACCAAATAAACATATGATTGTCTGGTCTTAGTACCATGGGGTGGGGGGACAAAAAAGAGGCAAACAAAAAGGAGAAAAACTAGGAGGAGTCCGTCTAGGTGTTATAAATATACTTTTAGAAGGGGAAAAAGGAAGGGAAAAAAAGAAAAAAAAAGGTAAAAACAAAACAAAACAAAAAAATAAAATAAGGGAAAAACAACAAAAGTATGAAAAGAATAAAGAAAAGAATAAACCAAAAACCAAAACCATCAGCTATTGAAAAAATAACAAAAAACAGACCAGAAACTTCTTATAAAAGAGTTTCTTCTTCTTCTTCTTCTTCTTCTTCTTCTTCTTCTTCTTCTTCTTCTTCTTCTTCTTCTTCTTCTTCTTCTTCTTCTTCTTCTTCTTCTTCTCCTCCTCCCTCCTCCTCCCCCCTCCTCCCCCCCTCCTCCCCCCCTCCTCCCCTTCTTCCTCCCCCCTCAACCTCCCCCCTCTTCCTCTTCTACCTCTTCCTCCTTTTTTTTTTTTTGCATAGGCATGGTAAATATTAGCGAAATTAGAAAGGGAACTCCCTTGGCCTAAGAGATACAGGGTTTCTCTGCCCTTGAAGCATACTGCCATGGGAACAACTACAGGATCCATACTCACTCATTTACACACCCTAAGGTCTTTTTATCATGCCAGGAAACTTTTCACTCAGATGTGGGTGATGACATCCCGCCTCTGTAGGTGGAGCTCTTGTTATTTGCGTAGGTTATAGGGTGAGGGCTAGGGGAGAGTTTTTCTCTATGGTTGTAGGAGTTCTATTCCATTACTGTTGTTGTAATCAGTCTTCTATAATTAGTGGTCTTGGTTTTTGTTCAGATCCTAGAGCAGAGCCTAGGGTATAGTCTTTCAGCATGGTTCCAGAATTTCTGCTCAGTTGCAATTGTCAAAGTCAGACCTCTGGAATTAGAGATCTTGGTTTTTGTACAAATTATAGGTCGAGGCCTAGGCTAGGAACTTCCTCATTGGTACCTTGATAGGTTCTGTCCAGACCATGTTTGTCAATGTCAGTCTTCTGTAAATAGTAATATTGGTTTTTGCTTAGGGCAAAGGATGACATGTTTCCCAACTGTATCATATCATTAGGTGTTGAGATAGGGCAGCCCAAGAGAGGTTGCTTTTATCCTTTGGCTGATGGGAGGAACAATGGGAGGGAGGCTAAATGTTTATGGAGTCGAAGTTTTAAGTGTTTTACATTGAATGCAAAGTGAAGACTTGATCGAAGACTGGAAAGCTAAGAGTTTAGGAAGAAGGAGGGCTTGAAGGTAAGCAAGGAGAGCTGAGATTGTTAGTAAGATAGAATGTGTGTAGGCTTGGAGAAAGAAATAAAAATTACACAGCAAAATGACCAACTGGGATTGGATCTCGGGATTTTCCAGAGTCAATATCTTGGAGAATGAGACACATTTTAGAGATAAAGTCATATTGTTGAAGTTATTTTTGAGAAGCTCTATATAAAGAAACTTAGAGGAATAAGTAATATGTCATTTAGTTTTTTCTTTTGTTTTGTTTTGGGGGCAATGCCCAGTTGTACTCAGGGTTTACTCCTGGTTCTTGGTGGGCTCACAGGACCTTATGGTGTTGTCAGGGATTGAACCTAGGCTAGTCATGTGGAAGTCAAGTGTCCTCCCCACTTTAGTCTCTGGCTCTTGCTTGCTTTTTATATCTTGCTATATCGTATACTATTTTTATTCAAAGAAAATTTTAATTTAGATTTGTGCAAAGGATATATACAAAACTGACAACAATTATTTACATATTTCTTTTACATTTTTATTTTGCACATCCAGTGGTGCCCACTCAGGACTTACTTTGGGCTTTGCTTTTATGGACCCCTCATGGCACTACTTTGGGGACCATATGGGGCATCCTGGGGATTGAATACATATTAACTGCATGCAGGGCAGGCACCGTACTCATCATTGTACAGTTTCTCTGGCTCCCAGTTATGTTTTTCTTTCACTATTGTGGAGATTTATATACAGTAAGAGCCTGAAGTCAGGGGGCTTATGAAGAATCTTGGGTTCTAACTGCTGCCTATAAGAATTGTATTATTTCTGGAAGCATTTTTATGAGTCATTTTCTTTAATATTTTAAAATTAATTGAATATTTGAATATCTAATACTATTATAGCATCATTTATTATGACTTATAAAAAGTAACTTCTATAAATGATTAGTACTGATTTATTTTCTATGATGATGATATCCCTGTACTTTGGTAGTTAGTTTGTGTTTAAAAGCAAAACTATTATCATAAGCCTTTAAAAAAAGAGACCACTCTGCCAACATTTTTAATTCCTCATGTCAATGAAAATAATTTTAATATTAGGAATATTTTTTATATTTTTAATAGCAGCTGCAGTTTCTAGCACGTTGGCTATAGAATGCAGATGCTGTTTTTTCATTTTCCCCTAAATGACTTGACTTCCATAACAAATTAGACTAGACTGTGTGACAAGAAACCTTCGTATCCTACGGCCAAAACTATGTCTCTCTGAAATGTTTCTTCTGACCCTGTCACTAGGCTTCAACTGTCCTTTGCACACAGGAACACTTAATCATCATGCACTGACTGTCCTAGACTTTACCTTGAGGAGTTTGCTTTGCTTTTGAATGCTATTCAGTGTTGAAAGATTTCCTTCCAAAAAGGACTAGCATTTGCCATTCTTCCTTTTCCAGACCACTGTGCTAGGTTCTTGGTGCTTCTCAATGATTTTCTGTCATGCCCCCCTAGGAATAAGAAAACATTTTTCGTGCCTCCCCCCATGCGACTGTAAATAGTATCTTTATTTAAAAAAAAACTTAACCTTCAAAACAAAAATATATAAACTAATTTGAGCTGATTTTTAATCAGAGGTGATGTCTGGATCAATGGCTACAATGAGGAATTTTGCAATGCTTAGCTTTTCGAAGCGGGGTTTGAAGCAGGACAGAGCAGCTCTCAGCTCTAGAGACATCCAGGGGCATAAACACAGGGCTTAGCTTGTTATGACAGTGTTTGCCTAAGTCAAACGTGCCACCCTTTACAGAGCCTCACTCCCCGCTCCCCCCGCCAGGGGGGCGCGCCCCACTATTTGAGAACCACTGGGTTATGGAGAAAGAAGACAAAACACTAAAAACTGAACTCTCAATGGTACCTACAATTTAAAGTAGGACTGAAGAGAAGTGAGAAGGGAATAGTTGTTTGTTGAGAGTATTGAGTGTTGAGTAATTCCAGGATGAATAGTTTTAATTACTGTGGACCTGGATGAAAATTATAACTTTGATCAATCATTGATTTCCACTGCTGAATCACTGTTGATGTGATGCCTTCACTGGATTTATCCTAGTCATAGACTGTTGATATTTGGTTTGATTTTGTATCATTTCTCTGTCATATTTCTGTTTAATACAGCTTTAAGGCTAGGAGTGATTTCCTGAGTTGTGATGAATCAAGTCTTTGCTGTTTTACTGAAGTTACCAGTGTAGACACGCTCTTGTTCCTTGGGTGAGATGAATGAAGTCTTGGAGAGATTAATGAAATTAATTAATAAAATCATTATATGGTCATGACAAAATGAAAAAGTTTAGTGGTGTTACTGTTTTGGGAAGATTATACTCTTGTTTATCTGCCTTCGAGGATCTGAATTCCTTATAAGCTTTGATTTGGTAAAACTATAAGCAATGAGTGAACTATAAGATGTGACACAATCATGTTCATAAGAGCACTTGGAGGCTGTTTTCCAGGTCTGTGGATGAAGGTACTAAATCATTCCTGTTCTCATTCACACCATTTCTGTGTTTTGACTTTTCTGTTTTCAAGATGTTATTTGAAATTCTTTTTTTATGATGAGAATGCTGCATGAGTTGTTTAATAATGTGTTTCCCCTCTTTTATATGCAGGAAATTCTTTCCAATGCAGATAATTATCTCCCCAGTTCAGTAAGACTCAGTGCATGAGGCTCCTTTCATACCTGGTGTGTTGATCAGTTATTGTCAGTCAAGATTGTCTCAGAGCACTGTGCTCCTCATCATAGCATAAAGCTATTTATAAAACCAAGAAAAAACCCTGTATTTTTGGACTTTCTTTGAAAGCTACTTAGTGGTGACTTTCAAAGCATACACCTTCTTCCTCCTAAATCTTACACATAATAATGATATGTACTCACTGGTAAATATGTGGGTAACCCATCCTAGTGGGTGCTATTACTACTTTCATGGAAGGAAACAAAACTTTTCCTTTTATGAAGATGTATCTCTGCCCTAGCAATGGCTCATAGGGATTCAAGGTTCTAGAATCAGTGTTTCCCCAGTAAGCTTTGAATAAATGCCCAATGAATGCTGCTCTTCACTGAGCAGTGTAGACACCATGACACTTCCTTTACAAACAGATCCACTGAGTCAGACTTCCCTGTCTCTGCCCTGGCAACCAAGGGGAGTCCAGAGACTTGGGAGCTTGCCTGGAAGCTTTATTGTGCCCATCTTTTCCCTCCTCTGAGACACCTTGGATGCTCTCAGGACTCTTTCCTGCTACACGGTCCATCCACCACAGGATGAAGATACCATTGAGTTTTCTCTGTCATTTTAATGTTTAAATGTTGCAGTCTCAAACTTTTTTTCTTCAGATAGTTGTTTTCTTACTCTTTGAAGAAAAATGAACTAGATGATCTTTTGGGTTATATTTAATCACAGAATTTTTTTTTTTTGGTACTTCTCAGAGTTAAAAAGGAAGATTTCCTTTGTGTTTGATTTCTTAGATTAGAAAGAAGGCTATGAGCTAGGGGAGCTCTGTGAGTTTTAGTTATTTGATGAATGTGTAACTGGAAATTACATTTTGAAGTTGGGATTATAACGCTGCTCAGTTGATTACAAAGATATATTTGTGTATATATATGTATGTACGTATGTATATCTCAGATCATCCTATTGTGTCTTTTTCTTTGAATGGGGGGGCACACCCAGCAGTGCTTGGGGCTTGCTCCTAGCTCTGTACTCCTCAGGAGTCATATCTGAGTGACCAGATGTAGTGCCAAGACTGAACCTGGGTCACTGCATGCAAGGCAATTGCTGTACTATTGCTACAGCTCTTATTTTACACTTTTATAGTCAGTTATACCTCAGTGTTGGGAACAATTCCTTCCTTCCTCCTTCCCTTCTTTCTTCCTTCCTTCCTTCCTTCCCTCCCTCCTCCCTTCCCTTCTTCCTTTTTTCCTTCCTTCCTTCCTTCCTTCCTTCCTTCCTTCCTTCCTTCCTTCCTTCCTTCCTTCCTTCCTTCCTTCCTTCCTTCCTTCCTTCCTTCCTTCCTTCCTTCCCTCTCACCATCCCTCCCTCCCTCCTTCCTTCCCTCTTTCTCTCCTTCCTTCTCTTCTTTTCTCCTTCCTTCTCTCTGGCCCTTATCACTTTCATCTTTTGAAAAAAGAAAGAGATTTGTGACTCTCAAATGAAAGCTATTATGTTTTTTGGATTCTATTTCTAAAACAAAAAACATTCAGCTTTTAAATAAGTGCTTTCTTTTTTTTTAATTTTAAACTTTATTAGTAAATTACTGATTCCCAAATGGCAAAATTTTACATTTCACTCTCTCATAATTGGTTTCCACTTATAATACATGATTAAGTATGCTACATGAACTAAATATAGAAATTGGTAAGCTTGATTAGGCCAGAGATAAAACATCAGGTAATAAAACAGGCCAGAGATAGAACTTTGCATACAACAGACTGGGTTCTATCTCTACTACCCCAGAAGGTCCCCTAAATCTGCCAGAAATGATTCCTGAGTGCAGATCAAGGACTAAGCTCTGAATATAAAGTTGTGTACTCCTAAATCTAAAATAAATAAATAAATAAGATTTCAATAAAAATGTGTTTCCTTTGAATAGTGAGAGATTAGGATTAGATAAAATCTTAAATACTGTTCAGTGCAGTTTCTAGTTGTTTCCCATATCCCTTTTTACCTCATTGAGTTGTATTGTATTATGTATAACACCCACATTTGAGGAAAATAGTAGAGATAATTTTTAGCAGGTTGTTTTAATTACCAAGTCTCTCTTCAGCCCTGTTGTCTATTTCTGAAGTGTTTTTTTTTAAATATTTTTTGTTTTTTTTTGTATCTAAAAGTCACCAGAATTTAAACTGAAAATCATTCTACTTCACCCAATTAGTAGCACTTCCTAGAAACTGGCTTTATCATTGCTGTTGTCCCCCTCATAGCCACGTTTTTTTGTCCATAGGTGTTCACTTAGAATGTAAAAAGAGTACAGATAGTTTTCCAAGAAGAAAAAACTGGAAAGTTATAAAAAGATTGTATAACACTTGAGAAATACTATATTTAAAGTATGTAGGAAGCTATTTCTAGCTTCTCCCCTGCCAGAACTCAGAACTATTACACAGCAGGGACTTTTGGCAGCCTTAAAAAATGGCATTTTGATGTCCTTAAGAACTTTCTGCAAGGTGCAAGCAGTCTCACATTAAATTCAACCAGGTTTTTGCTCTCCCAATGGTTTAGAATGGTGAATTTCTAACTAAAAATAGAAATTCTCAGGGTGAAAAATATAGTTGTGTTTGCCAAATTACATTGAAATTGACTTTATATTTGGTTGTCCCCACCCCACGCAATGCTCAGGACTTACTCATGGCTCTGGGTTAAGGGGGCCATACTTAGAAATGCTCAGAAAATTACATGTAGTTCTGGAGTTCAAACCTGACACTGCTGCATGTATAGCTATGTGGTGAGAGGTCTAAGCCCCAGTACTGTCTCTCAAAATGAGAGATATTCGATCATTTAGGTTAGAATTAGAACCTTTTTACTCATTCAAAGAGATTTTTCATGTCTTGGGAGAAAATACTGTAGTATTTCAAAGATCAAATGCACTTCCCAAATTGAAGGTATTGGATCTGATTGTATTGGGAAGAATAACAAAAAAAGCATATAAACTTCATTAGGTTGAAGAACTACCTGGATGGGTCATACAAATGTTTTGCATGCTATGGTCTGGGTTTAATTCCCAGCTTCACGTGATCCTCTGAGCTTTCTAGAGGTGATCCCTCGACATTCACTGAACTAGAGGTAGCTTTTGAACACTCCTTGTGTACTTAGACCCCAACCATTCTAATTCCCTTTGTATTAGTGTGGAGAGGTTGTAGATACAAATATAATTTGAAAATCATTGGTATGATATGCCATGGGTTTGTATTTATTATTAGACTAATTATTTTAATGCATCAACTCTACCAAATGTTATAAAAAATCTCTTTTTATATAATACAAGCAGCCACCTTGTGTATGAGGAGTTGCCTTTAAATTGACTGAAAACTTGACTGTAGGTTTGATTCAAAGCAAGTCAAGTTCTAAGAAGTGGTGTAAAACCATTTTATAACAAGTGTATGTGGATATTTTCTTCTGAGATGCTGATAAGCCAGCACAAATATTTCCTTACATTTAGGCTTCAAAAGGTTTTAAAAACATGTGTTTTTGAAAACAACATATTGTTTATTGAATCTTTGCCATTACCAGGGTTAATGGTAATCATTAATATTTTTCCATTGAATTTGAAGAATAAAATGTTCTTATGAATAACATGTTTTGGTGATTATGTCTAAGTCCTCTTTAAAAAGAATTTATTTGATTTTAGGCACCAGAAATTACTGTAGTCTTATTGGTTGGGTTTTGTGTATAAAACATTCCAACACCACAACTGCCAAAAGGGTATCAGCTTCTCCCCAACATTGTCCCATTGTTCCCCACATTATCTTATTCCCTCCAATTCTCCTTTTGTGCTAAGCTTTCTACTAAGACCATTACTAAGTTTCTGTTTCCTTTGGATGTTATTTTCTTCCTATGTATCATATGCTACATATGAGGGAAATAATTCGGCATCTCTTTCTTTCTTCCTGACTGACACCCAGCATAGTCCCTTTAGTTTCATCCAGGTAGCAGTAAATAGCACGATTTCATGTTTTTAACACCTTCTAGCTGATTTTGAAATTACCCCCATGTGCTGTATTTCCAACTTCTGGTTAACAGGTCTGAAGCAGGGTAACCACGAAGAATTAATAAACCAGGCCAGTCAGGAGAGAATCATGGAGTCAGTTCACTTTTTGCCTTGTGGTCTCTCTCCACCCACCAAGCCAAACTGAAACTTCTTTATTAACCTACCTGGAGGAGGCAAGTTGAGTGAGATCCAGATGGACTTTTACAAGTTAAAGGGCTTGGTGTAAAGAAAGAGCAAGTAGGGGGAATATTCTTATTTTGGGGAAAAGCAGAGAGTGATCTAACAGTTGATGTTCCATAGTTTTTAATCCAGATTCTTGGACATTTGGATTGATTCCAAATTTTGCTTGTCCTGAGTGGTGCTGCTATAAATATAGGAATGCAAATGCCTTTTCTGAATAGAGTTTTGGGGCCCTTGAGGGGAGATGCCCAAAGTAGAATTGCTGGGTCATATGAAAATACAATTTTTTTTTTGCTTTTTGGGCCACACCCATTGGCACTCAGGGGTTACTTTTGGCTATGCACTCATAAATCACTCTTGGCTTGGGCGATCATATGGGATGCCAGGGGATCAAACCGCAGTTAGCATGTGCAAGGCAAACGCCTTACTGCTTGTGCCTCCACTCCAGCCCCCAATTTCTAATTTTTTGAGAAGAGTCTGTATTGTTTCCCTAAAAAGTCTGAATCATTCCCATGAGTGATGGATGAGGGCTCCTTTTTCCCCACATTCATGCTCACATGAAATACATTAATTTTTCTCAATGTCTACTACTTTGAGGTGATATCTCTTTGTTTTGATATGTTTTCCCTGATGATTAGTAATGCAGAATATTGTTTTATATACTTATTGTCAATCTGTATATCTTCTTCTATTTATCTTCTTCCTATACTTGGAAGGGATTGGCTGGTTGTTCCTTGTTAAATTTTATCAGAGCTTTATAGATCTTGGCAATTAAACCTTTGTCAGATGAACAGTCGGTAAGTATTTTCTTATAGCCTATGTATTGAGATGATAAAACTGCAGTGACCAAGAGTGTGGTGCTTGAATTAGGACAGACTCAGACCAGGGGAATTGAATTAGATTCAGAGACAGAACCTCAGGTTTAGAGACATTCATTCTTTGACAGAGGAACAACATGTATGAAACAGTGCTAGGAAGGTCTCTTCAACAAATGACATTGGGAAAACTTGTGGGCTACATTAAAAAACAAAAAACACTCTAATCTTTTTTTAACATTATACCCAAATGTCATCTCAGAGTGAATGAAAGAACTCAATAACAGACCTAAATCCACCAATAATATTGAAGAAAACCTAGAGAGAAAATTCCATCACATTGATGCTAGATGCCTCTTCAATGAGGCATGGCATCGGCCACACAACTAGAAGAGAATATAAACAAATGGACCTATGTCAAATGGAAACATTTCTGCACTACTAAAAGAGGGACTGACACAAACCTTGGTGCCATCACTTGTCTTGGTCAGTGGCTTGATCACTTGGGGCTACTCACTGCTTTTTGCTTCAGGCTTCCTGACTGGTTATTGTACCCGAACTTTCCTAGTACAAAACACGCTCTAGTTCTCTGGCCCTGCTCTCTGGCGTCCACATTCCTGCGTGCTTTGCTACTGATTCCTGAGTAGTTAATGTTTAACATTCCTTTCTTACCTTTTTTAGTCCCCTTTCATTCTCCCTAGTCCTATTTTGATGAGCCATTTGTTCTAGTGCTTTTAATGTCCTCATTCATGTGACTGTCTATATAGTATCTAAGATGTGGTATAGAATATAGTTTCTTTTGTGGATATGCCTTTATTTTATTTTCTATATATGGTGTTATGCTACACATCTCTCCTCAACACAGCAGTTCAAGATCTCTTGTTTGTAACTTTGTCTATCGGTTCTATTTTTTTTTTTCTAGCTGATGGAGTATCTCATAGAGTGACCAACACTCTTCCATCCACTGGGGGATTGAGATGCTCTTTAGGCCTTTACAACCATGAGTCACCTTGTAATGGTCCCTGTAGATCTGTCATGTGTGGTTGTGTCAGGATATCTCTGGTGTATAAACCTGGGAGCAGAGTTCAAGGGAAAATATCTGCTAATTCAGCAGAGAGCTACACAGTTGCCTTGTGAATTTGTACTAAGAAATTCTTGAACCAACCATGATGTTCAGTGGAATGTTCAGATCCACTTACTCTGTGGGATGGATGAAATTCTTTTCTCTTTTTCTTTTTTTGATAGTGATTTTCTGTGTTGAAAGAGGATTTCTTATTTTTGTTGACTAACAATTCCTTTTTTGTTTTAAGATCAAACCTGACCAGGTGGAGTAGTATTTCCTTCAGAATAAATTAGCTCCCTAGGGGCTCCATTACTTTGGTTGGGTCACTAGATCCTTAGGGAAATGCAGTTTTATTCTTCTAGTGGCTGCCTTACCAGATGTTGTCATGGTATGAATGAGAAAAATTAGCTTAGTTTCAAAGAAATGCATTCCTTTTAAAGATGTGTGCTTAGTTAGGGTATACCTTATGCCTGGTACCTGTGAAATAAAAACCTGTCTCATTAGGATGGTTCTTTATAAGTGAATAAGATAGAGGGTCTTCATCTGAAAAGGAATGAAAAGAAGGAAGGGTGGATAGATGAAAATTTGCCTGGTCATCAGGCCTTGCACAGTGCCTGGCTTGAAGAGTGTAACGAGAATATATTTAGCTTTAGAGCTTTACTGTCTTATTTGCATTCTGATGGTCATGTGGGGGAAATCATGAGCTAGCCCGAGTTTTATTTTTCAAACTGTAAGTTGAAATTGAAGACAAGAGGAACCAGGCATACTCTGTGAGAAACCAGAATCTCTAACAGATAATCACTGTGTTGCCCGATCCTTTGGCTGGGTCCCTTTTCTAGCCTTTAATACATTTTTGGCAAATATTTCAGTGCTGATCTTAGCTTTGCTGATGGAGTCTAAGTACTTCTGAATAGTGTCTTATTTTTCTCTTTTGCTATTCATGGAAACAGTTGATTGAAAAACTATAGTTAGGTTCTATTTTTAAAAACCACTCAAAATGGTCACGGCTTCCCTCACACAATTGTGGATGCTAAAACTATGTAAATTTTGACCTATTTTATCCCATCAGCTAAAACCAGTAAAGAAATGTTTTTCTTTCTTTAATTTAAATTTTATGGATTTTGATTTTTAAATACTTATTTAAAAGACTTTTTTAGATGAAAAAAGTTTATTTGTATGAGATGAGTTGGGAACCCATCATGTATTTCATGAGGTGTATACACATGAGGTGTATTTTATAGAAAACTAAAGTCTATTTCTTGATAGTTACATTCAAAAATTTTTTTTCTATGGTAAGAAGCTTGCCAAAAGAGCAAGGGAGTGCAGTTAGGACAGAGTGGGGACTATGATGACAATAATAGTTGTGAATGATCACTCTGAAAAAGAACTGGGTGCTGAAAAGAGATAAAATGATAGACCCCTTAAGTAAGCATATTGCAAACTGCAATGTCTAAAAAGAAAAAAAAGGAGGAGAGGAGAGAGAAAAGAGAGAAGAGCAATCTCACGTAGAATCTTACAGCTTGTTTTTGTTCTGCTTGGTATGAAAACCTACAAGAAAAAGTCTTGCCTGGGATAAAAGCTCAGGTCAAAACCAGGGCACAGAGATTGTGGTAGCCGGACATTCTTACCCCCAAATGCACCAGCATTATATGGCACCTTTTATTTATTTATTTATTTATTTATTTATTTATTTATTTATTTATTTATTTATTTTGCAAAGGCATACTAAATGAAGGGGAAATTTTTATGTATAAAAACAAGCTCTTAACTTCTAGG
Source organism: Suncus etruscus (assembly GCF_024139225.1). Classification (NCBI taxonomy): domain Eukaryota; kingdom Metazoa; phylum Chordata; class Mammalia; order Eulipotyphla; family Soricidae; genus Suncus; species Suncus etruscus. The sequence continues at coordinate 111,924,194 of NC_064852.1, read as the reverse complement.
GATAAGAACTCATACATTTTATAATACAGGGGCACCTCCCACCCTGAATATGTGTCATGTGGACCCAACTTAGACTCCATGTGATCAGACAGTGCCCATTCAATTCCAAACCCTAGAACCCAGTCATAAAACTGACACAGTTCCCTGCAATAGCATCAAGAACCAACCCTTTCCCCTGGGAAATTCCTAATACTGCTCTGGCACCAACATGCGCCAGTTTTGATATGACATCCTGACAATGAAGAAACGGCAATAACTTGGTCTAAGAGCAGATTGTTTTATCTCATTACCTAATGGTAAGATGAAATCAGAAGACATACTATCCTTTGAGCTGGGCAAAAACCAAGATCGTTAACTACAGAAGACTGACTTTGACAACCATGACTGGGCAGATCTTATCCTGGGGCCAGTAAGAAAGACCCTAGCCTAGGCTTTGGCCTAGGATTTGTACAATAACCAAGATCTCTAATTCCAGGGGTCTGACTTTGACAACTACAATTGAGCAGAAATTCTGGAACCATAATGAAAGACTCTATCCTTGACTTTATCTTAGGATCTGTGAAAAAACCAAGGCCACTAATTACAGAAGACTACAACACTGTTGTTGATTACAACAACAGTGATGGAATAGAACTTTTAGAACCGTAAAGAAAGACTCTATTCTAGGCTTTGTTCTATGACCTATGCAAATACCAAGATCTCTAGTTACAGAGACCTGATTTTATCATCCACAACCGAGTGGAAAGATTTCTGGTGCCATAAAATGCGAAAATAAGCTTGTATGAAGCCTATAGGTGTTCCCATGGCAGTATGCGTCAAGGGCAGAGAAATCCTGTATCTCTTAGGCCAAGGGAATTCCTTTTATAATTTCCCCAATTTTTACTGTGCCTTTGCAAAAAAGAAGAAGAAGAAGAAGAAGGAGGAGGAGAAGGAGAAGGAGAAGGAGGAGAAGAAGAAGAAGAAGAAGAAGAAGAAGAAGAAGAAGAAGAAGGAGGAGGAGGAGGAGGAGGAGGAGGAGGAGGAAGAAGAAGAAGAAGAAGAAGAAGAAGAAGAAGAAGAAGAAGAAGAAGAAGAAGAAGAAGAAGACACAACCTTTTTAAGTAGTTGGTGGTTTCTTTTTGGGGGCAAATATAAGATGTATCCTGCCTTTCTAATTAAATTTCAGTTAGATGTTTCATGTTGAATCTTGGTTTCTAAACCTGATTCAGGTGGGTACGTGATCAGGAATCTGAGCTTTGGGAGGCAAGAGGGATTATTGTTCTCTAATTAGAACATAAATATCTTCAAAACAGAGCTATCAATTGTGACATCCTTTGAAAGTTGTCGAGTTACAATGATTGCCAAAGCTCCCCATTTTAAGATGAAGGCCCTGAAGTTCAATGTCTTATTTATCCAAAGAACTATCTGAGTTCTGGAATCCAGCAGCCCTTGGTGCCCGTGCTTCTCTTGTCCTGGGATGGGGTATACAGTCTCTAAACTCTTTTTTTTAGCCTGTTGAAGTGCATGGAATTAGTAAATGTTTAGTGAATTTTGAATAAATGCTGAGTCAACCTTTAGTAAATGCTTCAGTCAATTTCTTAAAAAAATGAGACAGTGTTTATTTTCGTGAACTGGATTCACTGTACTTAAACAATTCAAACAATTTAGGTCTAAAAAAGAGTGAATGCATGTGAAAATGAGAATTTTGGACCACGAATGCAGGTTTTATGACATTAAAGCCCCCACTGACTCTTCTCTCTCTCAGGACTCTAATATCACAGAACTTGATTTAGTTGCGGAACAAGATGGTACCTTCAAACCAACCAATGGTTGAATTTTCAAATGGATATATTTTGCAAATAAAGACTTCCTAACACCAGTTGTTTAGATCTAGCTTCTGTATTTAGAATTACAGAAAAAAATAGAATAAAGATAATTGAATTCAGAGGTTGGAGTGCCACATAAGGTTGGAACCCAGGGTTTGCATGTGGGTGCCCAGGATTCCATCCTTAGAACGACATAGTTCTCTGAGCATTGTTGGCTATGACCTTTGAGCACTGAACTGGAGATAGCTCCCGGAGTACCAGGGATGAGGTCCCCAAACAAACAACTTTAACTCTGGAAAAGTCAGTTGACTTTTGAACTCAGAAGGGCATTGCAGTGTTCAAAGAGCCTTACTATTCAATTGTGCATTCATTTACTATTCGCTGTCATCTGTGAGATGGGCTTATCTGCTGTTTCTTTCCCTTGAGGGAGAGTGTGGGGTCTTGGGGAAGGACAGTTGTTCACATGGATTCTTGGGAAAGCCAGACCTCTTGTGCTTGCCATTTTATAACTTGGGTCATGATTTGTATTCTAAGCAAAATTTTTTTTGAGTTTTTTAACTCATTCTATTGAAAGGGTAGCTCTTCCAATTGAGAAGAATAAAACACCTTTCAGGATTTTATTCAAGGTTACTAACTCTTGATTTGTATCATCTGTTAATACATTTGTTTATTTCTCAGCCTTCTGCTGTAAATATTAAAAAAGCAACACAATAGGGAAAGCTAGTCTGGAATAGCATATTTTGTGGAGAAAAAAATTATAACAGCAAACAAAATCAGTTATAATACTTTTTGTATTATGTGTCAAGCAAAAAATTCAATGGAAATATTAAAACATTAAAAAATTGGGGCCGGGCGGTGGCGCTGGAGGTAAGGTGCCTGCCTTACCTGCACTAGCCTAGGAGACGGACCGCGGTTCGATCCCCCGGCGTCCCATATGGTCCCCCAAGCCAGGAGCGACTTCTGAGAGCATAGCCAGGAGTAACCCCTGAGCGTCACCAGGTGTGGCCCAAAAACCAAAAAAAAAAAAATTATAAAAAAAAAAACATTAAAAAATTATCTGAGGGAAAATCCGCGAAAGTACACCGGCCCAGTGGGGCTCAGCTGTGAAAGACTGTGAGTGTGACCTGTCTATGTCTGTCTACTGTCCTCTTGCATGAAACTCTTGCGAGTGGGGCAAAAAGAGCCTCCAGAAACCTCGCTCGCCCAGACGCCATTTTCAGGGAGGGACTTCAGAGCATAAAAACCGGCTAACCTTTGCAAAAGCTGGCTCCCTGTGTGTGACACCAGGCGGGGAAAATCCGCGAAAGTACACCGGCCCAGTGGGGCTCAGCTGTGAAAGACTGTGAGTGTGACCTGTCTATGTCTGTCTACTGTCCTCTTGCATGAAACTCTTGCGAGTGGGGCAAAAAGAGCCTCCAGAAACCTCGCTCGCCCAGACGCCATTTTCAGGGAGGGACTTCAGAGCATAAAAACCGGCTAACCTTTGCAAAAGCTGGCTCCCTGTGTGTGACACCAGGCGGGGAAAATCCGCGAAAGTACACCGGCCCAGTGGGGCTCAGCTGTGAAAGACTGTGAGTGTGACCTGTCTATGTCTGTCTACTGTCCTCTTGCGTGAAACTCTTGCGAGTGGGGCAAAAAGAGGCTCAGAGGAGCATGGCCGCTCCGCTTCGCTACGCGGCCGTGCACTCTTTCTAAGGAAAGAACTCCATTGCAACAAGAAGGAAAAAGCACACTAAGAACGGCGCTATATCACAGAAGCAAACATTTCTCTCTGGACTGTCTTCTCTGTTGCATGCTCGGGCCTAAGATTTGACCCAGTGTGAGGCTTCATCCACGGAGGACTCCCCTCCCTTAGAGGCAAGTCAGCCCATCCAGAAAGGGAGGAGCCAGAGGAGTGTGCTGCCTACATCATATAGACAATGAATACCACTACAACACGTAGAAAAAACCACAATACAAGTGTGACAATGGGGAAACAACGCAGGCCAGCATCAGAGATAGAGAATGAAGATGACAATTCTGAGGACCAGATAATGACTGAACAACTAATCAATCTCTCAGATAAGGACTTTAGACTAGCAATATGGAAGGTGCTCAACAGACTCCAAGAAACCATGGATCGAGTTGAACAGAACACTAATAAGAACCAAGAAAATATGAAGGCAGAAATGACAAAACTCCAAACTGAAATAACATGTCAACTAACAGGACTGAAAAAGTCAGTAAACGAAGTGAATGACAAAATGGATAAGCTCTGGGACAGGGTCTCAGAAGCTGAGAATATACTTGGTGCTGTGGAAGATGAGATACATAACAATTCCATACAGCAGGAGAGATTGGACAAAAAACTTAAAGCAAATGAGCAGACAATGGAAAAATTAGTCAAAGAATGGGAACAGACGAAAATAGAAGTCTATGATAAGATCAACAGAAACAACTTAAGAATCATTGGAGTCCCAGAGACCCAGGAAGAAAATTTCCAGGAAGAATCAATGGTCAAGAACATCATTAAAGAGAAACTTCCAGAGCTAAAGAATATATGTGATCAAATCCTGCATGCCCGAAGAGTACCAACCAAAAGAGACCCCAGAAAAACCACCCCAAGACACATCCTAGTCACAATGACAAATCCCACAGATAGAGACAGAATTCTGAAAACAGCAAGATCAAAAGGGGAAATCATGTTCAAGCAAGCTTCCCTGAGATTTACAGCAGACCTGTCACCAGAAAAGCTCAATGCCAGAAAGCAGTGGTGGGATATTGTGACAAGACTGAATGAAATGAATGCTTCACCCAGAATACTATACCCAGCAAAACTCACTTTCCGGTTTGATGGAAGAATACATGGTTTCACAGACAAAAAACAGCTCAGAAAATTCACAGACACAAAACCAGTCTTAAGAGAAAAACTGAAAGACCTAATCTAAGACAAGACTACCCAAAAGACACACCAAATTTTGGAATAAAGATGGCGTTAAATCCCAGGACAATTCTTTCTCTCAACGTCAATGGACTAAATGCACCAGTTAAGAGACACAGAGTGGCTAAATGGATCAAAAAACTCAATCCAACCTTCTGCTGCCTACAAGAAACGCACCTGAATAGTCAGAACAAACATAGACTCAAAATAAAAGGCTGGAGAAAAGTTATCCAAGCAAACAACACCCATAAAAAAGCTGGAGTGGCCATACTAATATCAGATAATGCAAACTTTATACTCAGGAAGGTTGTAAGGGACAAAGACGGACATTTTATATTAATCAAGGGGTACGTAGAGCAGGAAGAATTCACTCTCCTAAACATATATGCACCGAATGAGGGGCCAGCAAAAATATTTAATACAACTGTTAACAAATCTGAAAAATAATATCAACAACAACACAATAATTGTGGGGGACCTTAACACGGCTTTGTCAACACTGGACAGGTCAACCAGACTGAAACCCAACAAGAATATACTAGACCTGAGGAGAGAAATGGAAGAAAGAGGCCTAGTGGATATATATAGGACACTCCATCCCCAGAAACCTGGATACACATTCTTCTCCAATGTACATGGGACATTCTCCAGGATAGACTACATGCTGGCACATAAAACATACCTCCATAAGATCAAGAGGATAGAAATTTTGCAGACTACCTTCGCTGACCACAAGGCTCTGAAATTATTTGTGAACTCCAAAGGGACTCAGAAGAAACACTTTAACACCTGGAAGTTAAACAGCCTCATGCTCAATAACCAGTGGGTCCGAGATGAAATCAAGGAGGAAATCAAAAGGTTCCTGGAAACAAATGACAATAAAGACACAAACTCTCAGAACTTATGGGACACAGCAAAAGCAGTACTGAGAGGAAAATTTATAGCTTTGCAAGCACACATCAGGAAGGAAGAAGGAGTTTACCTGAGTAGCTTAATGACACAGCTAATAGAACTAGAAAATGCTCAACAAAAGGATCCAAGAATAGGAAGACAGAAGGAAATAACAAAGCTGAGAGCAGAAATCAACGAAGTGGAAACTCAAAAAACAATCCGAAAGATCAACGAAAGCAGAAGTTGGTTCTTTGAAAAAATAAACAAGATTGATAGACCACTGGCAAACCTAACAAAGAAAGAGAGAGAGAGAAACTTGATAACTCGTATCAGGAATGAAAAAGGAGAGATCACTACTGATATGACAGAGATTCAAAGGGTAATCAGAAACTACTTTGAAAAACTCTACGCCACTAACAATGAGAACCTGGAAGAAATGGATAAATTCTTGGACTCTTATAATCTTCCACAGTTGAAGGAAGAGGATGTAGCATATCTAAACACCCCCCATCACCATTGATGAAATTAAAACAGTAATCAAATGTCTGCCGAAAAACAAAAGCCCAGGTCCAGATGGATTCACTAATGAATTCTATCAAACTTTCCAAGAGGAACTACTGCCAATCTTTCATGAAATTTAACAAACAGAAACACTTCCAAATAGCTTTTATGAAGCCAACATCACCTTGATACCTAAACCAGACAGAGACGTTACCAAAAAAGAAAATTACAGACCAATATCACTGATGAATGCAGATGCAAAGATCCTCAACAAAATCCTGGCAAATAGGATTCAATGCCTCGTTAAGAAGATCATCCACTACGATCAAGTAGGTTTTATCCCAGGAATGCAAGGGTGGTTTAACATCCGTAAATCTATCAACATAATACACAACATCAATAACAAGAAAAATAAAAACCACATGATCATATCAATAGATGCAGAGTAAGCATTTGATAAGGTCCAACACCCATTCTTGATCAAAACTCTCAGCAAGATGGGAATGGAGGGAACCTTTCTCAATATAGTGAAGGCCATCTACCACAAGCCAGTGGCAAATATTATCCTCAATGGAGAAAAACTGAAAGCCTTCTCTCTAAATTCTGGCACAAGAACAGGCTGTCCTCTCTCACCACTCCTATTCAACATAGCACTGGAAGTACTTGCTATAGCGATTAGGCAAGAAAAGGATATCAAGGGAATCCAGATAGGAAAGGAAGAAGTCAAGCTCTCACTGTTTGCAGATGACATGATACTCTACTTATTAAACCCTAAAGACTCTATCAAAAAGCTTCTAGAAACAATAGACTCATATAGCAAGGTGGCAGGCTACAAAATTAACACACAAAAATCAATGGCCTTTCTATATACCAATAGTAATAAGGATGAAATGGACATTAAGAAAACAACCCCATTCACAATAGTACCACACAAACTCAAATATCTTGGAATCAACTTGACTAAATATGTGAAGGACCTATACAAGGAAAACTATAAAACTCTGCTCCAAGAAATAAGAGAGGACACACGGAAATGGAAACGCATACCCTGCTCATGGATTGGCAGGATTAACATCATCAAAATGGCAATACTCCCCAAGGCATTATACAGATTTAATGCCATCCCTCTAAAGATACCCATGACATTCTTCAAAGAAGTGGATCAGACACTTTTGAAATTCATTTGGAACACTAAACACCCTCGAATATCTAAAGCAATCATTGGGAAAAAGAATATGGGAGGAATTACTTTTCCCAACTTTAAACTGTACTACAAAGCAACAGTTATCAAAACAGCATGGTATTGGAATAAGGATAGGTCCTCAGATCAGTGGAATAGGCTTGAATACTCAGAAAATGTTCCCCAGAGATACAACCATCTAATTTTTGATAAAGGAGCAGGAAATCCTAAATGGAGCAGGGAAAGCCTCTTCAACAAGTGGTGTTGGCACAATTGGATAGCCACTTGCAAAAAATTAAACTTAGACCCCCAGCTAACATCATGTACAAAGGTAAAATCCAAATGGATTAAAGACCTCGATATCAGCCCCAAAACCATAAGATATATAGAACAGCACATAGGCAAAACACTACAGGACATTACAGGCATCTTCAAGGAGGAAACTGCACTCTCCAAGCAAGTGAAAGCAGAGATTAACAGATGGGAATATATTAAGCTGAGAAGCTTCTGCACCTCAAAGGAAATAGTGCCCAGGATACAAGAGCCACCCACTGAGTGGGAGAAACTATTCACCCAATACCCATCAGATAAGGGGCTAATCTCCAAAATATACAAGGCACTGACAGAACTTTACAAGAAAAAAACATCTAACCCCATCAAAAAATGGGGAGAAGAAATGAACAGACACTTTGACAAAGAAGAAATACGCATGGCCAAAAGACACATGAAAAAATGTTCCACATCACTAATCATCAGGGAGATGCAAATCAAAACAATGATGAGATACCACCTCACACCCCAGAGAATGGCACACATCACAAAGAATGAGAATAAACAGTGTTGGCGGGGATGTGGAGAGAAAGGAACTCTTATCCACTGCTGGTGGGAATGCTGTCTAGTTCAACCTTTATGGAAAGCGATATGGAGATTCCTCCAAAAACTGGAAATCGAGCTCCCATACGATCCAGCTATACCACTCCTAGGAATATACCCTAGGAACACAAAAATACAATACAAAAACCCCTTCCTTACACCTATATTCATTGCAGCTCTATTTACCATAGCAAGACTCTGGAAACAACCAAGATGCCCTTCAACAGACGAATGGCTAAAGAAACTGTGGTACATATACACAATGGAATATTATGGAGCTGTCAGGAGAGATGAAGTCATGAAATTTTCCTATACATGGATGTACATGGAATCTATTATGCTGAGTGAAATATGTCAGAGAGAGAGAGAAAAACGCAGAATGGTCTCACTCATCTATGGGTTTTAAGAAAAATGAAAGACACCCTTGTAATAATAATTTTCAGACACAAAAGAGAAAAGAGCTGGAAGTTCCAGCTCACCTCAGGAAGCTCACCACAAAGAGTGATGAGTTTAGTTAGAGAAATAACTACATTTTGAACTGTCCTAATATTGAGAATGTATGAGGGAAATGTAGAGCCTGATTAGGGTACAGGCGGGGGTTGGGTGGGGAGGAGGGAGATTTGGGACTTGGGTGATGGGAATGTTGCACTGGTGATGGGTGGTGTTCCTTTTATGACTGAAACCCAAACACAATCATGTATGTAATCAAGGTGTTTAAATAAAAAATATTATGCAAAAAAAAATTATCTGAAATACCTAACAGTAATCATAACCCGAAAACTGCCCCCAACTCAAAGCCAAACCGAAACACCCCAACACTGACCCTAACCCTAAATGTCACCTTAACTCAAAACCTAATGCTAAACCGTAAACCTAAAATTAACCCTAACCCAATCCCTACCTCTACCCCTAAAACAAGTACCTAACCCTAACAGTAACCCAAATCCTACAACTAACCCTAACCCTAATCCTAATCTAATCCTAAAATTACCTCTAACTTTAAACCAAGCTCTAACCCCAACCCTATCATATCCCTAACCCTAACCCTTCCCTTACTCCTACTTCTATCTCTGGCCCTAAACTAAACCTTTCCCTAGAAAATAAACCAAACCAAAACAAAAACTTAAAAAAGTTATACCTGACATATCTTCTAAGACAATAGGAAAATATATTTAATTTATTTTAGAATGATTCCTTCAAAAAACTTAAAAGAAGTTTAGCATATCAAAGAATACAGTCTAGTAATATGGAAACCCCATTTAATTAAGAAAGGTTGGATCTAGGATTTATAATTCTCTTACAAGACAATCAGATTTTGCTCTGAAATAACATCAGACTCTCAGAGGACATCAGGGTTCTTGGAGTTATTTCCCAAAACCCTAAAGCATGTTTCACTCATTTTTGACCAGGGCCCCTTTCTACTTTGTTCTTCCCTGTAACTCCCCAATCTCACTGGTTGGCTCCCTACTCTCACATGCTCTCCCATTAGTGCACTATTCACCAGTGCTCTCCTTGGGTGTGGTGGCCTGTTGTCAAGACATATTGCTGCACTAGACCCATATTCTTCAACCACCAGTCTTGACTTGTGTTTGTCTGCAGGTGTAGAAAGGCTGCTGCCTACTTAGATCTGCCAGCCTGTAGTTGTAGTCTGGTACATGGGATAGGAGCTGGGTGACAGGTGTGAACAGGTCTAAGGATACTGCTCTAGACAACCACGCCTGGTTATTACCACTAATCTCTGCACAGGAAGGAATCTCTATTGGCATGGTTACTGCTTGTCATATGTGAACAGGTTTGCAAGGGAAGTCAGTCTTAGAGAAGGCACGATGAGTGGAGGAAAGATAGGAGGAGAAAAAACAGGAATAGGAGGAAAGGGAAGAGGAAGAAGAGGAGGAAGACACAGACTGCAGTAATTCCAGCTAAGAAGTGAAATGTGGGGACCTGGAGAGATACTATAGTGGGTCATGCTCTTGTCTCCAGTGTGACCTTTCCAGGTTCCATCCCTGGTACCTCCCTATGGGCCCCTGAGCAAGTAAGATTTGAGCAGCCCTGGGTGTTGCCTCCAAACAAAAGAACAAAACAGAAAAGAAAAGAAAAAGAAAAGGCAAATAAACTGGGGGACTAGACCTATTTTATGTAGAGTGCATTTGCCTGTGGGCACGGGGCCACAAGCATCCTCCCTAGCACTGCCCCACAGGGGAAGTAGTTGGGAACCCCTCTCTGCACCGCTAATTTGTGACCCCCTGGTACCACACTCAAGGGTGTGGAAGCATTGCACCCAAAATGTGTAACTTTCTGGGAGCACCATGTCTGAGTGCAGGAATCCACAAAGTACAAGTACTGTGAGGCCGGGCTTGGAAGCCCCAGCAAGGACCACAACCACGTATCTGGGATGGAGGCATCTGAGCACCAATGTATATCAGAGAAGGTGCGGGAGAACAGATGCTAACTTGAGGTACTGGGAGGTAGCGGGGACCTCAGTTTACTTGTTTTGATTTTTACTCTCTTGACTTTGACCTTGTCAAAAATGTTGTCTGTTCTAGTTTGAAATCTCTTATTTCCATGTCAAGATAAATAGGTTAAAAATTAAATTTCATCCCTGAGTGTTGTAGACCATTCATATAATTTTACAGATTTTTGTTGTCGTAAGAATAAAATATTCTTTTTGTGGAGAGGCATTGTTGAGTTATCTCCAGCTATGTAAAGGAATTACTCCTAATATTCTCAAGGATTACTCCTAGCAGTGCTCAGAGCCCATATACAGTTAGGGATCAAATCTGGGTCATTCTAACTCCAGGCAAGTGCCTTACCCACTGCACTATCTCTCCAGCTGCAAGAATAAAAGACACTTAAGGAGGCTTTTTTGCAGTTGGAAAAATATCATTTTAATTATCTTTTCATAACAAAATAGCATTTTCTTACATTAAGTGTATATAGTTATGTACTTGAGCTTTGATAAGTGGGATAAGGAAATCTTGTTTTCCACTCAATCATATTCCTTTCTCCTTCCTTCCCTCCCTTTCTCCTTCCCTCCCTCCCTCCTTCCTTCCTTCCTTCCTTCCTTCCTTCCTTCCTTCCTTCCTTCCTTCCTTTCTTCCTTCCTTCCTTCCTTCCTCCCTTCCTCTCCCTTCTCTCTCTCTTTCTCTTTCTTTCTTTCTTTCTTTCTTTCTTTCTTTCTTTCTTTCTTTCTTTCTTTCTTTCTTTCTTTCTTTCTTTCTTTCTTTCTTTCTTGCTTTCTCTTTCTTCTTTCTTGCTTTCTTGCTTTCTTTCTTGCTTTCTTTCTCCCTTCTTTTTTCCTTTCCTCCCTCCTTCAGTCCCTCTTTCCTTTCTTTCATCCCTCCCTCCCTCCCTTCTTCCTTCCTTTCTTCCTTCCTTCCTTCCTTCCTTCCTTTCTTCCCTCCCTCCCTCCCTCCCTCCTTCCTTCCTTCCTTCCTTCCTTCCTTCCTTCCTTCCTTCCTTCCTTCCTTCCTTCCTTCCTTCCTTCCTCCCTTCCTCTCCCTTCTCTCTCTTTCTCTTTCTTTTTCTTTCTTTCTTTCTTTCTTTCTTTCTTTCTTTCTTTCTTTCTTTCTTTCTTTCTTTCTTTCTTTCTTTCTTTCTTTCTTTCTTTCTTTCTTGCTTTCTTTCTTGCTTTCTTGCTTTCTCTTTCTTCTTTCTTGCTTTCTTGCTTTCTTTCTTGCTTTCTTTCTCCCTTCTTTTTTCCTTTCCTCCCTCCTTCAGTCCCTCTTTCCTTTCTTTCATCCCTCCCTCCCTCCCTCCCTTCTTCCTTCCTTCCTTCCTTCCTTCCTTCCTTCCTTTCTTTCTTCCCTCCCTCCCTCCCTCCCTTCTTCCTTCCTTCCTTCCTTCCTTCCTTCCTTCCTTCCTTCCTTCCTTCCTTCCTTCCTTCCTTCCTTCCTTCCTTCCTTCCTTCCTTCCTTCCTTCCAAGTCTAGCAGTTATTCATGCTAGGATATTCTAGAATCTAGATACAGGTTGCAGCTAGATCATTGCCCAGTAGGATTTATTATACAGAGTTTTCTCATGGACTTTGGTTACTTAATCAGATTTTACTTGAATGTCCAATGATGGAGATTTTGAACTCCCAAACAACTCTTGTCACCTGATGCAAACTTTAAAACATACTTTTAAGTTTGTCGGTATTGTTAAGCTTTGCACAAGTGTGACATTTTTTTCCTTTCCTATCTTTTCTGTTTTCCTTTTCCATTTTTGTAGACTTGGTTTCTACTCTTTGATTTTGAAGTCATGGGTAGACAGTGACCATGGAATCATCATCTGTAGGTCCATGATTGTCATGAAGCCTACTCAGACTTTTATTTTTCTATTCCTTTTTGCAGACTAATAAAAGAGAATTGGGAGGGGAAAAAAAGGTAGTTTCCCTTTCTTTAGACTGATTCATTTTCCTTTACTTTTGTAACCATATTTAGAAAAGTGAAGGGCTAGTGATATGCTAGTCCTTTCCCTACATATCTCCTAATTAAGGTAGATGCTACCAAATGCTGAAGTCGGCAGTTTGAGTACTAAAGACCTTGTCTAACTTTTGAGACATCAGCAAGAATACAAAATAGATGTACCTTAGCTTTGTAGAGAATGCATGCTCTCTCTTTTTCTCTCTAAGATCATTGGCAAAGTTTGTCTTATTGATTTCCACTCCAAAGTGGTTCATTGAAATGGCATCTGGCCAGGATGAAGTAACAGAACTCCTGCACCCGAGTTTCATCCACAACATGGTTACTCAAACGTTCTATAAAAAGCAGCTGATATTGGGTGTTTAGATTAGTTTCCTTTTCATTGTCAGAAGTACTTCTGAGACATAGAAAGATGAGCTTGTAGCTAAATGAAAAACAAGTTTCTGAAAGAAATTGCTTATTGTGGGAGGGAGAAAATAGAGGTTAAAGCTCTTGCTTTGCAGGTAGTCAACCCCAGTTTAATCCCAGGCATGGCTTGATCCCTGGATCTGGGGCAATCTTTGAATGCAGCAGAGCAGAAAGTAGCCTCAGGATACAACCAAGCCTGGCCTGGAAACCCAAAATAAAGAAATAAAATCACAAAAGTCTCTTAAAGAAGACAAAAAAATGAAAACAACAACAACAACAAAAAACAATAGTTTATTGCTTTTATAAAATGATTATTCTCATGATAAAATTGAAAGTTAATACCAAAAGATATAAAGAAAAAGTTAAGAATTGTCATTTAGGGCCAGAGTGATAGTACATTGGGTAGACCTAGTCCATGGCTGACCTTGGTTTGATCCCCGGTATCCCATATGGTTCCCCTAAACCTACCAGGAATAATTCCTGAGTGCTGAGTCAGAAGTATTCCCTGAGCATCACTGAGTGTGACCCAAAAAGAAAACAAAAATATTTTAGGTATTATTTTATAAGTTCTTGTCTTGAGTGCTTGAAATGTTTATTATCATTATACTTAGGGAATCAGGTGCCTGTATATGAATTCTGAAATCCTCTATCTCCCCTAGTCCACCAAGATTAATGGACATGGGTGAGTGTGCTTGGAATTGAGAATTGCTGTGAATAGGTCTGAGGAGAACTTGTTTTACCTCTTTGGAGAATTGACTTTTCTGAATGAATTCTCTGTGTGAATTTTTCTTGTAAGTCAGGATTAAAACTCTTCAGAGTGAGAGATGTTGTTTCCTATGAGTTTCCGGGGATGGGGGGTGGGGAGGTAAGTTTGCCTTTCTGGAGCTACAAATCCTAGTCCTTGGTTTTAGGAAACTGATGTCTTGTTATATTTTTCTCTATTTATTCCCTTCCATTTATTTTGTTCTCTTTTCTAGGAACACTGGCAGTGTCCAGATCTGTCATCCACTGTCTCCCACATCTGTCACCATCATTTTATCAATGAATTCTGGTTCCAGTTGGATTTGCATACTTGTCATCTTTACTTTTGTTTTCATTTTCCCCCCTTGAACATCGCCAGCTTTCTTTTCATCTTACTCTCTTCTTATATGATGTTCCTTTGAGCTACTTTGAAATCAGAGGCAATTTCTGTCATTTCTTTGAGGCCTTAGAAAAGCATTTTTCAGAGCAATTCTTCTGTTTCCTACATCTTTCATCTCCTGCCTTTGGTACTTTCTCTCTTTCTCTCTCAATATCAATGTCCAGGCCCCCTGTTCTCTTATTTTTTGTTATGAGGATTTCATGCATGGTTCGAAGTGTTTCTGAAGCATAAGCAGCTTGTGGGGAAGAGAGGAGAGAAAAGAAGAGGGTAGTCTAAAGCCAGGACTCCAGACTTATTTGGGGGCTTGTTACTATGATCTCTCTTAAACTGCTCTGTTCTCTTTGGGAAGGCAGATCCCTCACTGGAGTGTATGTAGGGATAATGGATCTCTGTGTGTGGGGTTGGTATTTTGTCCTGCACCCTCTCTCCTCCACTTAATCTCCTTTTTTTTTTTTACCTCAGATGTTTTCTCTCACCTGTCTAGGTTCTGGGGGTGAGGGAGCTCTGTGCTACCTCTTATTAGCCAGTTGAGCATTATTGCTTTTAGTAGCTTGAAATTACATCCATTTATTTTCTATTTTATGGACCATGCATAGTAACTTTTTTTTATTCCTGTTTTTATTTCTGAAAATTTGACTGTCTCTATCAAGGGTCTAGTCATAGAAACATCCGTGATCATTGAAGACAGAAAATGAAAGGGGAGAAAACATTTTCTGTCCCTTGGAGCTGTTTAGGTTGTGATGAAATTCTCTTAAGTAGGTCTTCGCAGCAGCTGACTTGGATTTGTACAGTAATAAGTACCCATTGCCTGCGAATCCAATGCTAGGTAGGGATTAGTGGGTATGGGGGTGCATTTTGATTCCACTTTCAGCAATATATGTGGCCTTGGAAATGATGCAGTGCCTGAATTTAGTCAGAAGAATAAAAGAGAACTAAGATCAACATGCTTGTTATCTGAGGTTATAAGGTGAAAATTAAAATTAAGGGCTCGAGCAATAATACAGCTTTTCTTTGCATTGAGGGCATTTGCTTTGCATGAGGTTGACTTGGATTTGATCCCTGGCATCCCATACAGTACCTCAAGCCCACCAGGAGTGCAAAGCTAGGAGTAATTCTAAGCACTGTGGGGTGTGGCCCAACAACCAAAAATTAAAGTTATATTTTATGTTTTGGTGAGCTATTTAATATCCTCTTAGAAGATAAGCAAACTAACATTTCTTTTTAGTTAAGAATTACAAGGGCATGAGAGATAGTAAAAACAGAAAAAAAAACCTGTTTATTTTCTTACTTTTGTTATCCTTTTTGATTGTGAATTATATTTTAATGTGATTATTTAAATTATTCATCATTTCAAAAATATTTCTGGTTTTAGATACTGTTAGTCAGCCAACAAAAGGCTGTAAAGTGCCATTCCATGAACTCAAAATTCTAAAAATTGCATATAGAAATAGAGTCACTTAAAAGCACTGATGTGACCACCAGCCGTCATGTGAAAAAATTCCCAGAACAATGCTTGTCAGAATGATCGGGTGATCGAAATATCTACCAAAAGTGGTAGAGCCTTTAGTGTAAAACAGGAACTCTGAAAAGATTGGACTTGTTGGATAAAATACATTTATTTAGATGTGGCTTGTGTAATAAAACAGGAGTTTGCTTTAGTATAATTCTTTCCCTTAGATTCAGTATTGGTGTGAA
Source organism: Suncus etruscus (assembly GCF_024139225.1). NCBI lineage: Eukaryota > Metazoa > Chordata > Mammalia > Eulipotyphla > Soricidae > Suncus > Suncus etruscus. The sequence continues at coordinate 111,908,378 of NC_064852.1, read as the reverse complement.
TTTCCACCTTATTCCCTCTTTCTGGGAATAAAGAATTGTTTTACTCAAGGGAAGAATGTTGAGTGGTGAAGCATTAGAAATTAAAAAAAAATGGGGCCTAAATGATAGCAGAGTAGGGAGGGCTTTTGCCTTGCATGCGACTGACCCAGGTTGGATCCCTGGCATCCCAGAGGGTCCCCAAAGCTGTCAGGAGTAACTCTGAGCACAGAATCAGAAGTAACACTTGAGTACTGTTGGGTGTGATACTCCCTAAAAAAGGTGGTAAATGAATAATTGAAACATAGGTTAATGTTTTCTGGCTATGGTAGTGTTGGTAGACTGAAAAGTAGGATTTGCTTTTCTAAAATAAAAATTTGGTTTGGAGTTTATTCTTTTGCAGAAGGCCATATCATCCCTTGCCATGCTCATTAGACTCAATTCTTCACTCTCTCTGAGTTCACTTACCCAAGTACCCACCTGTTCTTTCTTCCTCTGCTGTTGCTACCCAGAAAATCAGCACGTGGAAAAACTACCCTCCCACCCCCACCCCCGTTCTGACTGGTCTCTTCCATTTTGTTATATTTCTGAACTTTTCTTTTCTGTATTTAGGAACTCTCCAACTTGGTTTTCATTTCTAAGTTTTGTGCTTTTAATAGATTCCTGAACATTGGTATCTAAAAATGGCCTAATAAGCCTCTATTTTTAGAGGAGGAGAAAGTTTCCTTTTGTTCTCTCTGTGCTTTTTTGCCTCCTACATGTTCTTTCAGAATGTTTCCTCCTCTGGTCATAGGAGTGATCGCTTTCCAATTCCAGAGGCATTTCTCTGGTCCATTTTTTTTTACCTCAATTTGTCTTGGACTAAAATTTTTTAATGTAATGTCAGAATTGGTTTAAGAACTTCAGTTTCTTCTAGGTATTTTGGGATCCTTCAGTTTCTTCTAGATATTTTGGGATACTACTAATTTATGAAAGTGATAAAATATACACATAAAGGAGTAGGAATATGTATTTATAGTTTGAAAAGTAACAATCCAATGGTTACTCACATAATTCTAAGAAGTTGGAAAGAATATCTTACTAGTTGAGGATATACTAGTATCTTACAAATTCTCTGTGTTTTCCAGAACCCTGCCCAGGTTACCTTTTATCTTATGATTTATGGTAAATAGTGCTGCAATGAATATAGGTGTAAGGAAGGGGTTTTTGTATTGTATTTTTGTGTTTCTAGGGTAAAAATCTCACTGCATGGTTTTGCATTCCCACCAGCAGTGGATAAGAGTTCCTTTCTCTCCACATCCCTGCCAGCACTGTTTGTTCTCATTCTTTGTGATGTGTGCCATTCTCTGTAATATGAGGTGGTATCTCATCGTTGTTTTGATTTGCATCTCCCTGATGATTAGTGATGTGGAGCATTTTTTCATGTGTCTTTTGGCCATTTGTATTTCTTCTTTGTCAAAGTGTCTGTCCACCTCTTCTCCCCATTTTTTGATGGGATTAGATGTTTTTTCTTGTGAAGTTTTGTCAGTGCCTGTATATTCTGGAGATTAGCCCCTTATCTGATGGGTATTGGGTGAATAGTTTCTCCCACTCAGTGGGTGGCTCTTGTATCCTGGGCACTATTTCCTTTGAGGTGCAGAAGCTTCTCAGCTTAATATATTTCCTTCCATCTGTTAATCTCTGCTTTCACTTGCTTTGAGAGTGCAGTTTCCTCCTTGTAGTCTCAATGTCCTGGAGTGCTTTGCCTATGTGTTGTTCTATATATATTACGGTTTTGGGTCTGATATCGAGGTCTTTAATCCATTTGGATTTTACCTTCGTACATGATGTTAGTGGGGGGTCTAAGTTCAATTTTTTGCAAGTGGCTATCCAGTTGTGCCAACACCATTTGTTGAAGAGGCTTTCCATGTTTCATTTAGGATTTCCTGCTCCTTTATCAAAAATTAGGTGATTGTATGTCTGGGGAACATTTTCTGAGTATTCAAGCCTATTCCACTGATCTGAGGGCCTGTCCTTATTCCAATACCATGCTGTTTTGAAAACTATTGCTTTGTAGTACAGTTTAAAGTTGGGGAAAGTAATTCCTCCCATATTCTTTTTCCCAATGATTGCTTTAGCTATTCTAGGGTGTTCATTGTTCCAAACGAATTTCAAAATTCAAAATTTCAAAATTCAAATTTCAAAATGATCCACTTCTTTGAAGAATGTCATGGGTATCTTTAGAGGGATCGCATTAAATCTGTATAATGCCTTGGGGAGTATTGCCATTTTGATGATGTTAATCCTGCCAATCCATGAGCAGGGTATGAGTTTCCATTTCCATGTGTCCTCTCTTATTTCTTGGAGCAGAGTTTTATAGTTTTCTTTGTATAGGTCCTTCACATTTTTAGTCAGGTTGATTCCAAGATATTTGAGTTTGTGTGGCATTATTGTGAATGGGGTTGTTTTCTTAATGTCCATTTCATCCTTATTACTATTGGTGTATAGAAAGGCCATTGATCTCTGCATCTATTGATATGATCATGTGGTTTTTATTTTTCTTGTTATTGATTTGTTTATTATGTTGATAGATTTACGGATGTTATACCATCCTTGCATTCCTGGGATGAAACCTACTTGATCGTAGTGGATGATCTTCTTAATGAGGCATTGAGTCCTGTTTGCCAGGATTTTGTTGAGGATCTTTGCATCTGTATTCATCAGCGATATTGGTCTGTAATTTTCTTTTTTGGTAGCATCTCTGTCTGGTTTAGGTATCAAGGTGATGTTGGCTTCATAAAAGCTATTTGGAAGTGTTTCTGTTTGTTCAATTTCATGAAAGAGTCTTGCCAGTATTGGTATTAGTTCCTCTTGGAAAGTTTGAAAGAATTCATTAGTGAATCCATCTCGGCCTGGGCTTTTGTTTTTCGGCAGACATTTGATTACTGTTTTAATTTCATCAATGGTGATAGAGGTGTTTAGATATGGTACATCCTCTTCCTTCAACCATGGAAGATTATAAGAGTCCAAGAATTTATCCATTTCTTCCAGGTTCTCATTTTTTGTGGTGTAGAGTTTCTCAAAGTAATTTCTGATTACCCTTTGAAAATCTGTCATATCAGTAGTGATCTTTCCTTTTTCATTCCTAATACAAGTTATCAAGTTTCTCTCTCTCTTTCTTTGTTAGTTTTGCCAGTGGTCTATCAATCTTGTTTATTTTTTCAAAGAACCAACTTCTGCTCTCGTTGATCTTTCGGATTGTTTTTTTGGGTTTCCACTCCATTGATTTCTGCTCTCAGCTTTGTGCTTGCAAAGCTATAAATTTTCCTCTCAGTACTGCTTTTGCTGTGTCCCATAAGTTCTGATAGTTTGTGTTTTATTGTCATTTATTTCCAGGAACCTTTTGATTTCCTCCTTGATTTCATCTCGGACCCACTGGTTATTCAATATGAGGCTGTTTAACTTCCAGGTGTAAAGTTTTTCTTCTGAGTCCCTTTGGAATTCAGAAATAATTTCAGAGCCTCGTGGTCAGCGAAGGTAGTCTGCAAAATTTCTATCCTCTTGATGTTATGGAGATATGTTTTATGTGCCAGCATGTAGTCTATCCTGGAGAATGTCCCATGTACATTGGAGAAGAATGTGTATCCAGGTTTCTGGGGATGGAGTGTCCTATATATATCCACTAGGCCTCTTTCTTCCATTTCTCTGTTCAGGTCTAGTATATTCTTGTTTGGTTTTAGTCTGGTTGACCTATCCAGTTTTGACAAAGCCATGTTGAGGTCCCCCACAATTATTGTGTTGTTATTGATATTATTTTTCAGATTTGTCAACAGTGCTATTAAAATTTTACTGGCCCCTCATTCGGTGCATATATGTTTAGGAGAGTCATTTCTTCCTGCTCTACATACCCCTTGATTAATATAAAATGTCCATCTTTGTCCCTTACAACCTTCCTGAGTATAAAGTTTGCATTATCTGATATTAGTATCTGATATTAGTATTTTCGGCCCACTCCCAAGTGGTTCACACAAGAGGATAGTAGACAGATACACAGAGGCAGCACTCACAGTTTTTCACAGTCGGGCCCCACTGGGCAGGCGTAATTTCATGGATTTTCCCAGCCTGACGTCACAAACAGGGGACCTGGCTTCTGCAAAGTACTTCTTATAGCCGATTTTCACTTTATGGAGCAGTTCCTTGGCATTCCCGCCCTAGAATTGGCCTCTGGGAGAGCAATGTTTCTGGAGCCTTTTTTCGGCCCACTCCCAGGAGGTTCACGCAACAGGATAGTAGACAGACACACACAGGCAGCACTCACAATTTTTCACAGTCAGTCCCCACTGGGCAGGCATAGTTTCGTGGATTTTTCCAGCCTGACGTCACAAATAGGGGACCTGGCTTCTTCAAATTATAGCCAGTTTTCACGTTATGGAGCAGTTCCTTAGCATTCCTGCCCTAGAATTGGCCTCCGGGATAGCGAGTTTTCTGGAGCCTCTTTTTGGCCCACTCCCAAGAGGTCAAGGAACAGAATAGTAGACAGACACACACACAGGTAGCACTCACAATTTTTCACAGTTGGGCCCCACTGGGCAGGCGTAATTTCATCCTTTATTTCTTTTTTACAGTGGAAAGACAATCACCCATAATTCTTAGTAGTCCTATTGCTGATATCTTAACTTTGAACTTTCAGTCAAAGAACATTAAGAAAAATAAAAACAGAAACCATGTATAATTACTTTGTCCCTCAAGTCTCCAGATTGTAGTACATAATATTTCTTAGCAGCACACAAAGAAATCTAAAGACATAAAACTTATGTAACTCCTTAAACATTGAAGGCAAGTACTTTTTTACATTTCCATGCACATGCATATTAGTTTAAATTACCTCAAATTTTAAGTGGATTGTTTTTCTTAAGGATTAGAGTCAAAGGAGCACAGCAAAAATGGTGTTAGAGTGGCAATCATTGTCTGCATAGGCCCACCAAAATATGAGGGATATGGAAAGGCCTTGGCCTAAATACAAGGAGACTCTACCCCTGAAGTTTCCTGGCACAAGAGCAACTCTCGGCTCCAGGCAAACTAGGTTGTCCAATCCAGATCATTATCTGTAGTGCCAATACTTTTATTTTTCACACAGTCTCTGTTGTTGGTATCATGTTTATGTATTAAAGATCTTGGAATCTGCATATCCTACATTGCAGTAAGGATGGTGCAGAGCATCGTCTCGTTTCACCTCACAATTAAAGGTCAATGCAGAGAACCCTGTCCTGTAAGCAGGTCATTGTTTTTGTCAAGTCTTCTTAGTGTTAAGGGAAGTCTCTTTTGAGCAGTTTGATGTCAGAGCAGTGGTAGAGTCTTCCCTGGTAGAGGATTGCTTCCAGGTGTTGTTATAAATAAACCTTGGATGTTTTGTAGATAGCTTCCCTGGTTCAGGGGTGAATGGAGGATGCCCATTCTTCTGAGGTCTGTGCCAGGTCATTATATCAATGTTCAGGGCATAAGGTCTCATTGCACTACGAGATTTGTGTATTCCAATCTCTATTAGATAAGAACTTATTTGTCTGTATAGTAGTTTCCCATTTTAATGTGCCTATGCAAACAAGGAATAATGCCACGTGATATTATTGGTGCATATGGGGGCCAAAAGAACAAGTCCCCATGACATGGTTCAATCATAAGCATTAAACTGAGGGACTCTTCCACCAAAATTCCTTATTGAACAGCTCACAAAGAGAAGACAAGATAAAAAGTGGGTATAATCGTCATGGTAAAAGTACATTTAGAAAGTGTTATAGCTGTTAAAGAAAATACACATAAAATATTCAAAAGACATATGTGTCCATTTTATGTCTTTTGAAATAGTTGGGGCTTTTAAATCCAATGCACGACTTTGGTCTGTGATTACACTGTGTAGTATTGAAGTTAAAAAGGGTAAATGTGGGGTACTGATGGTTGGGGGTGAGAGAGTTAAGGAGTAATAATGAGCTTTGAAAGGATCTGTTGGGGCAGGAGGTCGGTCTTGGTGCCCAACAAATTAAAGAACTGAGGATTTATTAAGGGAATGATAATGAATCCGGATTGGGAGATGAGGAAGTAGAAGGGTCTTTGGTGTGGGGGAGGGGAAATATATCAGAGGGGCTATATACATTGTATAGATGAATTGTTTATGGATTAGGCTTGGCAGAGAGGACCACTGCATAGGAAGTCACGTCTCCATATACACTGATTTTAGAGACCTATTTGAATATTATCCTCCAAATCTAGGGAATTTTATATTTTTTCCTAGAAACAGTCGAGGATTAAGAATATTTTTGGGTGTTATTAAGAAGTATTTGTTGCACAGGCGCATTTGCGGCGTTTTTGAAAATGAATACTAGTAAGAAAAGAAGTCCTGAAGGGGGTCCAGTATGCATAGGGGAAGAATTTCTCTTCCCCATGTTTTTCCCAGAACCCGATTTACCAGGCGTGGCCCTGAAGACCCGTCTGCTGTGTGGGGGGTCTCAATCCCCTGGACTAAGTGGTCTGCCTAGGGGGCCTATGGCTAGCTGTCCTGCCCAGAGCCCCCAACATACCAGCTGAAAAGACACAGAACTGGCATGTGGAGTCTTCTGGGTGCAGCCCCTGCCTCTGTAGTTTGTGTATGCGTAGGAGAGGAATTTCTCTCCCCCATCCCCCCCATGGCCCGATTTACCAGGCGTGGCCCTGAAAACCAGTCTGGTGTGTGTGTGGGGTCTCAGTCCCATGGACTAAGTGGTCAGCCCAGGGGGCCTATGGCTAGCTGTCCTTCCCAGAGCCCCCAACATACCAGCTGAAGAGACACAGAGGAACTGGCATGTGGAGTCTTCTGGGTGCAGCCCCTGCCCCTGTAGTTTGTGTATGCATAGGAGAGGAATTTCTCCCCCCCACCCTCCCCCCATGGCCCGATTTACCAGGCGTGGCCCTGAAAACCAGTCTGGTGTGGGGGGAATCTCAGTCCTCTGGACTAAGTGGTCAGTCCAGGAGGCCTATGTCCAGCCTTTATTTCTATTTCAACTCCAACACCTTCTCTTCTGGAGGGCTTTTGTTTGTTTGTTAATATAGTTTATTCCATTGTGAATTACCAATCTAGATGGCTTTCATAGATGAGAATCATTCTATTTAGAATTATTTTTCTTTCCCACCACCTTCAATCTTAATCATTGTGATTCTGGAACTTATCGTGGATGATTTGCCATGATGTTTCAGATAGTTAATGGTTAGAATTTTCCATACGGGTCTAAAGCTCCCTGATTTGAAAATTAAACTAAAAATAGGCATCTCTGAGCGACCCTAAATAGCATCATTTCTCCTTTTTTTCTGTGTCAGTCTCTCTGGGATTTGGTTGGTTCGAGAATCTTATAATAGTTTTGCATTTGATATGAACTTTTAGAGGTACTGTCTTTGTGAATGTGTATAAGGTTGTCTAAATGGGATTAAAAATGTTGAAAGAAATTTTTATTGTCTGGTGGAGGCACAAAAATACATTTATAGAAATTGTCTTAAAACTTTTATTTATTGATAAATCGTTCTTTTCTTAACCTGATTTGATCCTACTGGCATATCATATCCCTTAAAATAGAAAAAGGTATACTTATACATTACTTGTGGACTATATGTGATGGATCAAGTGCAAGGCAAGTCTGTTATCACATAATTGTCTTCTCAAACACTTAAAATAATTTTTAAGACACACACACATATCTCTTAAATATTGGCACAACTAGTTAATGATCTATGTAGCATTTGAAAAGAAGAGCTTTAGTTTTAGAATTCTAGGACAGTGAGAGATTATGTAACTTCTTTGTAATCATTATTTTATGAAAGTTTTTTAAAGTATCATAAATATGCTTATTCCAAGCAGGTTATAGTCTTTCCCTTAATCTACATGGTTTTTCAATATCTTTATGCTAAAGAACTGCAAAATGACCTCATGTGCTTTATTTTGAGTTACCATCAAGTCATAGTTTTATAATAGTGAATCTAAATTTCTTCCTTGGCCCCCCACTTCACCCCCCCTCCCATGCTGGGATCAACCTCAGGTCTTCACAGAACTAGGCAAGGGACAGTTAACCTGTCTATGGTCCACTCTAGTCTGATTTTTTAATACATCACTTAAATAGGTTCACAGTAATACATGTAGCTTCAACAAGTCCTGTTCCTTAGCTTTCATTTTCATTTCTATATAGAAGTTTTGCTCATTACTAATTGAATCTGTAGGAAGAGTTGATCCCTTTATATTTGGGGAGTTGAGCTGGTCATTGGAAGAATTAAGGAGGCAAAATAGGAGCTAGAGATATAGTACAAAGGTTTAGGTGCCGTCTTCCACACAGCAGCCAAAGCTGTATGATTCCTAGCACCACATATGGTCTTCTAAATACCACCAGGAGTGATCCCTGAACACAGATTCAGGAGGAAGTCAGAGCACTGCCAGGTGTAGTCCTAAACCAAAAAATAAATAATAATAACAATAAAAATAAAACAAAAGGTAGCTCTTTGCAGATAGAGAGAGCATGAATGAAACTATTCTCTCAGTACTATTTGGAAAAATTCTGCCTGAATTTGTCCCAGGTGAGCATTCCAAGCTAGTGTAGTAGATTGGATGTCTTGAATTAACAGCCCCCAATTCACATCTTAGTATGTGGATATTTTCAGTATAGGAAGTGGCTCACTCTTTTAGATTTGGAGATTTCCTTAGACCAGGGGTCTCAAACTCATGGCCCGCGGGCCGTTTGCGGCCCTCCGTACAACATTTTGTGGCCTGCGGCTGGCCTTCAAGTATCGCAGCCTTAAAAAATCACATTAGTAAGAAAAAAAATCGCATTAGACATTTGCATACCCGGAGCAGTTCCGTTCGGAGCATGCAAATGTTTAATGTGATTTTTTGCGATTTTTTTTCTTACTAATGCGATTTTTTATTGCGAATATTCGGTAAGTGAAATCCCTTATGTGGCCCTGCCTCACCCCGACTTTGCCTCCTGAGACCCCCAGATAAATTGAGTTTGAGACCCCTGCCTTAGACCCTCTAAAATCCAACATTTGTAAGCCAGAAAACTTACCTTACAATGTTAGTGACTTCTTTTAAGAACCATGGGTTTAACTTAAAACCATGGGTTTTAAGAACCCATGGACACATTAATTTATTCAAAATAGTTCTGGGTGCTAATTCAGATATTCTCATATGACTGAGGCTATAGCTAACAGTAAAGATCCATGAGCACCCTAATAAGGAGCACAGAATTTGAGTGTCTGTATCATATGGAAGAAAGCAACTTTCCAATGAATTCCAGTTTTCTAAGAAGTTTCCTAATTTTTTGCCCTCAATTATTTTATTATTGGTTTGAAATGGTCCATATATTTGGAGAGTAAAGAATTCTTCCTGGTTAGCGAAATTAATTGTGCTTTCATAAAATGATGACTGAAAATGACCAGAGACCTAATGAATAATTTTTTATAATTTTTATAATTCTTTAATTGAATAACTGTGTGATAAACAGTTACAATGTTGTTCATTATTGAGTGCAGTGAATAATTTTTGATGTTCTGAAAATTATTCAGAATATCGAATACATTTGAGGTGATGATTTTTTTAAATGGTAATTAAATAAAAGGTGTTATTTTTCACTTAGAGAAACCATTAAAAGTTCTTTTACATCCCTTTCTCCTCTTTCCTCTGACTTTTTTGTATTTTGTACTTTTAATTGCTGCATATTATTATAGAAATATGTTTTAATGAAATATTGTGACATTTTTTTAAATACCATGTTTTGATGCATAATTGTTATCACTGATAACCATTGCATTTGTTTTTAGTAATACTTGTTCAGTCTTAGAAAGGCTGCTGTTGCTGCACATAATGGTTGCACCTCACTTTACTATACATAAAAAAAGGTATAACATGACCTATAATTTATATGTTGTGAAAATATAGGGCCAGAGAGATAGTATAATGACTAGAAGCCTTGCAGGCTTCTGATCGAGGCTCTATCCCTGGCACACTCTAAGATCGTCTGAGCACTGCTAGAAGTGACCCTTGAGCACAGCTAGGTGTCCCTCTCCAAATGTCATACATCTAATATTTAGGAAGGGCAGTGATTTGTCCTTGGAGCCACAAGTGCACTAAACATTTTCTCATCATCTAGAGGAATCAGGGTGATGACCTCAGATGTCTTTTTTTTTGAAGGGCTGAACTCACTGTCCTCACATGTCCCCTGGGACATGCTCTGTGGAGTTCTGGGGTTCTTAGTTCATTCAGCAAATTCTGTGTGCTCTCAGATTATGATTAAACAGGAGAATAGGGGGCTAGGCTCTTTCTGCAGTGATGAAAGAGAGGAAGAAAGTAGCAAAGGACAGTGATGGCCATCTATACAAATCTTAGCTTTAGTTACAGCCACGTATTGCCTAACAACACCTCGATCAGTGATGGACCACATAGATGATGATGGTCCCACTGACTAAACCATACAGCCTGGCTCTATACAGTTATGTTTGTGCTGTTACACTCCAACATCAGCGTTACAGAGTTCCTGAACCTATTCCTCTTATTGGATCTGTTTTACTGTATTATTAAGCAACATAAAATCACAGTGATCAGATCATTTGCATCATTAAGAAAAATGTCTTTAATTGACAAATATGAATATCTAATTTTAAATTTAAAAAATATAAATATTTTTTTTTAGTTTTTATTTTTAATTATGAGAACAAGGGTGCAAAGAAAGAGGACAAGGTAAAGTTACAGTGGAAGGACAATCACCCATAACATAATTCTCAGAAGTCCCCTTGCTGATATCTTAACTTTGAAATTTCAGCCAAAGAACATTAAGATAAATAAGACAGAATCCATGTACAATTACTTTGTCCCTCAAGTCCCCAGATTGTAACACATTATAATATTTCTTAACAGTACACAAGGCAATCTAAAGCCATAAAACTTATGTAACTCCTTAAACATTACAGGCATAGTATTTTCTTACATTTCCATATACAGGCATATTAGCTTAAGTTAACCTCAAATTTTAAGTGAGTTCTTTTTAAGGATTAGAGTCAAAAAAAAAAAAAAAAGAATAAACTAGGAGCCAGAGCAGTGGCACAAGCATTAGGGCATTTGCCTTGCACATGCTGATCTAGGACGGACTGAATTTCGATCCCCCAGTGTCCCATATGGTCCCCCAAGCAAGGAGCGATTTCTGAGTGCATAGTCAGGAGTAATGCCTGACCATCACATGGTATTGCCCAACCCCCCAAAAGAATAAACTACTTTGGTTTGATTAATTAGGATAAGATATGCTTTAGAGAGCCCAGAGAGATAGCACAGTGGTGTTTGCCTTGCAAGCAGCCGATCCAGGACCAAAGGTGGTTGGTCGAATCCTGTGCCTGCCAGGAGCTATTTCTGAGCAGACAGCCAGGAGTAACCCCTGGGCACCGCCGGGTGTGGCCCCCCCCGAAAAAAAAAACCCAAACAAAAAAAAAGAGATATGCTTTAGAAAAACAGAAGGAAAGATAGAGTCAGATAAAAGTAAAGGAATGAAATATTTTACTTTAAAGCAATAGGGAGTTATAAGAAATTCCATAATCATGGGGCCGGGTGGTGGCGCTAGAGGTAAGGTGCCTGCCTTGCCTGCGCTAGCCTAGGATGGACCGGACCGTGGTTCGATCCCCCGGATTCTCATATGGTCCCCCAAGCCAGGAGCAACTTCTGAGCGCATAGCCAGGAGTAACCCCTGAGCATCACCGGGTGTGGCCCAAAACCCCCCCCCCCCAAAAAAAAAATTCCATAATCTGTCAATTTTGTGTTTAAAAAGTTGCTGTTAATAAGATTATAGAATTTGTCATTAAAAGTTTGCCTATTATTCTTCGCTTTTCATAGTTGAAGACTTCTGCTTTTGACATGAAATGAAAAGCCTTTTTTAAAAATTACATTTTATCCTTGCCATTTTAAAGCTGCACTAAAAAATGAGTCTTTTATGTATTAATTCTTTTTTTCTTCATCCTTTGTATAAAACCAGTTCTGGGATTGGGAATAATGTAGACTATTGTTAAACCAAGCCCAGTGAACTTAAATTGTCATAAAACCAAAGATTTAAAAAATATATATAAATATTTTAGCTGAGTTTGGAGTCACCCTTGGCAGTGCTCAGGGCTTACCTCTGGCTCTGCTCTTAGGGATCATTCTGTGTGCCTTGGGATTGAATCTGGGTCAGTGACGTGTAAGTTGAATATCCTATCAGCTGTAGCTATCACTTTAAACCCTGCAAGAAATTACTGCTACAATGGAAACATTTAAGTAAAAATAAAACAATTCTTCTGTAGCACAGGGGTAGGATGGATGTGGGTTCGATCCCCAGTATCCATAAGGTCCTCCGAGCAGAAGTGATTTCTGAGTGCATAGCAAGGTGTGCCCCCCAAAAAACCAAAATAAATTATTTTTTTCTTATTTATTAATTTTTGTTTGTTTGTTTTTGGCCATACCTGGCAGTGCTCAGGGGCAGTGTTCACTCTGACCCTGTGCTCAGAAATCACTCCTGCAGGGTGCCGAAGACCAAATGGAATGCTGGGATTGAACCCATGTTGAACACATGCAAGACAAATGCCCTACCTGCTGTGTTATTGCTCTGGCCACAATGTTTCTTAACTTTTTTTTTTAAATAATACATTGTGGTGGGAAGGTTGCACTGGTAAATGAGGGTGCACATTATAAAATATTTTTTATAAAGAAAATGCTTTCCATAGTTGACACAACTAATCACAATACATCCACTACAAGGGAAAGCAAAGTCATTGAAAAACTAGAAAGAAAATGCAAAATGGAAGAGTAGAAAAAAAAAAGGAAGAAAAAGTTCAGTAGCAAACACACTTGTGAAAATCACTGTATCTCCAATAAAGTCATTAACACAATAGCAGAAGGTTTAGTAAGCTCTTTATTTTTTAAAGATAAGAGATAAAAATACAATGAATAAGGTGTGTATGTGGCAGTTGTTGTTATTGTTGTTGTTGTTGTTTGCATAAGACCAGCAAAATATGGGTAAAATAGAAGAAAAAACCTTTGGCCTAAAAAGGAGGAGACTTTACTCATGAAGTATCCTGGCATAGGACCAACTCCAGACTCTTAGGCATACTAAGTTGTCTAACCCCAAAGTCTTTCTCTGTGGTCCCAGTAAAAGCTCCTTACAATTATGGTTGTTGCTGTCAGTGTTATGTATTTAGAGATCCTGGTTTCTGCACAGATCCTATGTTGAGGTTAGAGTGATGTGGAGCACCTTACGGTTTCATCTCACTATGGTGGCAGAGAACCCTTCGCTGAAAGCAGGTTGTTGCTGTTACCAAGTTGGCAGGGTGTCATATGAACCCACTCTGGAGTAAATTGATGCTGTGGCAGCAGTAGGACTTTCCCTGGGAGAAGTCCGATTCCTGATGCTGGTGTAGAAAACAGTGTTGTTTCCATAGATGATGTTGCATTAAGCCCTTTGGATGGGTTTGGATGGAGGTGGATAGTGATGGAGGCCTTACTCCTCCAGCTCAGGACCACGTAGAAAACTCATTCACAGACAGGCTTTAAGAAATATCAGCTTTATTTGCCCTGGCCAACATGTGTGGCTTATAATCTTAAACCTATTAAGCATGGTCTTGTCAGCTTGCCCTGCATTTAGCTTCTTTCAGCCATCTCTCCTCCAACCTCCATCCATGCAAATTCCTTTCTAGCCACTGAGGTCAAACCTTTTGAAACCTCCCCAAGGCCCCTCCCAGAAATGGGAGGGTCTTTCTTATAGGTAAGCTTACACAAATAATAGGGGTAGGGTTACAGATGGGATCCAAGGTTTAGGAGTGAATGGTCAATGTGTAATCTTCTGAAGCCTAAGTCAAGTCACTATAACAAGGGTTCAGGGTGTAAGGCCCCACTGCAAAATAAAATTTATGTGTTCTATTAGATAGAAACATAAATCTTCTCAGAAACAGAATCTGGTAGTGAGTAATGGTCCACAGTAAAGGGAGGTGGAGGAAAAGGGGCTGCAGAGAGCAAATCAGTAGCAGCAGCAGCAGCAGCAGCAGTAGTTTATTCTCAAGCTGAGAATCTATCCTTTTCATTTTGGGAGCTGTATGACAGCTGGTTGGGTTGGGGGGATGTTCCTCTTCCTGAGGAGTTAAGAACTGAGGGTAAAAAAGGGACAATTGAGAGGAAATAAGAGATGGGGCAAGAGAGTGAAGGGCTAGAAAAGAATTTGTAAGGTGGTAAGCAAAGGGGATAAGGAGGGGCTACTTATAACAGGGGGAAGGAGTATACAACATAGACAAACATTATGCATATTACAGATGGACATTAGACATTGAAGTGGCCAACACATACATTCAAGCGCACACATAGACATTGAGGATCAATCCACGGGTTACAGTTGAAAAGCTGATCCAGGTGAAATGGGACAGAATGCTTAAAAAATATAAAGCCAGCAAATCAGATGTAAAGGTTTTCCATTTTCTAGGCCAATCATGATTGGTGAGGATAAACTTTACTGAAGAAAAGCTTTGTTAGTTAGATTTATATAGAGCATTCTTTTGTTTTGTTTTGTTTTGTTTTGTTTTTGTTTTTGCCTCACACCTGGCAGCACTCAGTGGTTACTCCTCACTCTATGCTCAGAAATCGCTCCTGGCAGGCTAGGGGGACCATATGGGATGCCGGGATTTGAACCACTGTCCTTCTGCATGCAAGGCAAACGCCTTACCTCCATGCTATCTCTCCGGCCCCTATATAAAGCATTCTTAAAAAACAATCATGATTTTCAAGTCTAGAAAACTAAGCGATATGGTAATAAGCAATGTAAGAGGAGTCTACACCATGAAATATTGTCTACCAAGTCTTGAGCATCTAGTTTGTTTTCTTTCCTAAAAATAATCTAAAATCATGGGCATTATGATATAATGGTAAACTACCTACAGTTGAAAACAGGTTACAATAACATATTCAATGAATATGCTCTGTAACAGGAGTTCATGGTATGCAGTTGCATATTCCATATGCTATCTTGGACATAAACATTAGATTATATTAGCATGCATAATCAAGAAGAAAATGAATAGAATTTTTGTTGTGATATAATGAGCCCTGTCTTCTGAGCCTAATATAGTATAGCTTTGCAATGTGCAACTGGGGTGACCAACCTATATTTCCAAGTACCACTGTGGACAAAAAAATCAAGGAGTTATAGACATAGTAAAATTAAAACTACTTATAGCAAGCACTGTAGTGGGAGTCCATGGCTTCCAAATGCATTCTGCACCCATTTATGTGGATAAAAGCATTAGAACATTATTATAGACATCTATAAAGAGTAGTTGATTGGATACCTGCTCAAACTAAACAGCTGTATGTGTTCTTGATGGGAGAGTTTAATCCATTGACATTTAAGGAAACTATTGACAGAAAGGGCTGTTGTGCCATTATATTGTGTAGGGTGATTGTTGTTACAATTAGGGATTCGATTTGTGTAATTGCTCTTTTAGTAGCTCATTCAGAGTTAGTTTAAATAGCAAAAATATTGCAAGTTCTTTTTTGTCTGCAATTGTTTTTAACCCTACTTCCCACATAAATGAGAGTTTTGCTAGGCAGTGAACTAGAGTTTGAATTTTTCTTTTGTTTAGTAGTTTGAATATGTCATTCCACTCATATTGCTTCAATGGAAGATGAGGTGGTTTGATTTTTATGTTGTTTCCTTTATACTTGAGTTTCTTCCCCTTGCTGCTTTAAAGAGTCTCTCTCTCTCTCTCTCTCTCTCTCTCTCTCTCTCTCTCTCTCTCTCTCTCTCTGCCACTTGAATTACTAAATGTCTTAGTGTTGTTATGTTATGGTCTATTTTTCTTGGCACTCTTTTTGCCTCTTGGATTTGTAAAGAAACCTCTTTCCCAAGGGTCAGGAAGTTCTCTGCTATTATCCCCCCTCACTATGTGTTTTTTACCTTTCCCATTTTCTTCCCCTTCTGGAATTATTATAATTCAGAGATTATTTCTCTTGTTTTTGTTCATTAAGTACCTTACATTTTCTTCCAGTGTTTTGTCTGTTCTTTCTTTTTTGGCTTCTTTATCACTTGTCTTCAAGTTCATCTATGTGATTCTCTACCTTTGTAATTCTGTTATGGCTTGCTGACATGTTTTTAGTTCCTTTAGTTCCATTTGTATAGATTCTCTCATCTTCTGAAAGAGTTCTGTGAGTTTGTTGAATTGTTCATCTATAGATTTCTTAATTTTGTAGGCTAGTGACTCCTTGATTTCCATTGCTAAATCATTAAGTGTTAATTTTAAGTCCTCTTCTATAAAGTTCAGGTGTTTGGGTGGACTTATAGATTTGCCAGGATTTCTCTCTGTAACCCCCACAGAAGATGTCTTCTTTAGCTTCCCTATTGATCTTTGCATTTAGCGATTTAGAGTGCTGGAGTATCAGGGTGTTTCAGAAAGTGATCTATTGAATTGTTTGTATGAAATGTGACTCAAGGTATATCTTCTTAGATGTTATTTTTTCTAAACTAGCAAGGTTGTTTAAGTATGGTAAAAAATATTACATACTAGTTTATTGATTTGTTCAGCTGGTCTTTGAACTGTATATTTTCTAAGGAAAAAAAGTGCGAAATCCAATCTGCCAGAAGTGTATGATATAAATTGAAACGACTTTGCACAGATGCACTAGCATCCATGCAGTTTAGGAAAAGGACTGATGGGAAGGAAGGTTTCAGTAATGACCTGGAAGGAGGCTGGGAAAAGACCCAAAAAGACAACCCTGTTTAAATTTGGTGGAAAGGATTAAGGTTTGAGGTTCCCTATTGCCTTTCGACACAAAGGCAGATCTGCCCCAAAAGGCAGATAAACAATGATGGCACTGGAATCAAGAAGAAGGCTGAGGGAAGGCTGGAAAATGTGGCCCTGTTCAAGCTTGGTGGAGAGGATTAGAATGGTAGCCTCCCAGTTCTAGCCCAGATTCAGGCCAAACTGTTCCCAAGGAACAAAGAGTT
The DNA here is from genome assembly GCF_024139225.1 of Suncus etruscus. Classification (NCBI taxonomy): domain Eukaryota; kingdom Metazoa; phylum Chordata; class Mammalia; order Eulipotyphla; family Soricidae; genus Suncus; species Suncus etruscus. The sequence goes on along the minus strand of NC_064852.1, from coordinate 111,891,414 downwards.
GGCAATCAAGGATGTACTTTTCTTGGGCCAAAACCATTTGACTCTCAGGGATTACTCCCGGCTATGGGCTCAGAAATCGCCCCTGGCTTGGGGGGGACCATATGAATGTCGTGGGATCGAACCTCGGTCTGTTCTAGGCCAGTGCTTGCAAGGCAGATGCCTTACCTCTAGCGCCACCTCTCCTGCCTAAAGGGTGTACTTTTATGACTGAAACCTAACTACAAACATGTTTGTAACCATGATGCTTAAATAAAGACACGCACAAAAATATAAGCTTGAATTTGATGAACAACTTACTACCTAACACTCACTGGACTTTTTTTTTTCTGATTGAGTTTTCAACCATTAATTGAGTGAATGAAAGAAAATCAGGGCCCCATGTTTTCATATGTGGAAAGGCCTTTTTCTCCTGTCTTTGGTGCTCTCTTGCTGCTTTCTCCTGCTGCTAATATTAATTACTTTGCAGATGGTTCCAGTTGATGCACTAAAAGAATATTATCCTTGTCCAGTCCTTACTGGGGCCCATAGTAGTTACAGCATCTAAGAACCCAGAGTACAAAGCTCACTCTTAGCTCCTCTACTGAGAAGAGTGAGCCTTGAATTTCCAAATTGTGACTTACTGGTCCCTTTATTTTGAAAGCTTAATCCTTGCAAAACACTTGTTCTGAACTTCCAGGTCAATACTGTCTTGACTTTCCACCTCCACTACTGGGATTATTGTCCTGCTTGGGACTCCTAGTGCTTCTGATGATCCCCCTGACTTTTTCCTGTCTTGAGCCCTATATAAACCTGCTTCTCTGCTACCTCACTTTCTCTCTTCATCTTCTGTCATGAAACTTCTCTGGTTCTGCTTTCATTAGGGAGAGGCTCTCAAGTGGTACTCAGGGGAACTGAGCTCCCAACTACCGGAAACTCTTGGCTGACCAGGTTAGTGGTTAATATAAGTGTCCAAGGATGTGGTGCTGAGGCTTGGTGGTGCTTGGGGCCTCCAGCAACCCTCCAGCAGTGCTTGGGGCCATCTTGGTGCTGGTTGAGGGATCTGTGGTGCCTGAGATCTAAGAGGGTCAGCTGTATGTGATGGTTTCTGCCTTTTAATTGAAAAGTTTATGATCATGTTTGGTTGATATAATCCATGTAGAGCCAGCTTGTTGTTTGACCCTGTGTAATATTAAGATCTAGGCTTTTGAGCCTTAGCTCAGCTATGAGGTTCTAACCACATAAGAGTAGACACTTTATTTTTTTTTTTTATCTCTTTCTATCCTCAACTACCTTCTCCAGCATAAGCTTCTTGAAGTGAACAGGAGCTGCAGGTCATATTGAGTTGAAAGGACCAAGAGCTCAGTGGGCTTGGGTCTCTGCTCCCTACCTGATTACACCCCACTTCAGCATCACAAAATCCCACAACATATCTCTCTTGTTGGATGCTTTACTATATTATAAAACAACATAAAATTGCACAGTAAATCAGAGAATTTTTATTGATGTAGGAAAACAATCACTATTTGACAAATATGAATGAATTTCTAGTTGCTATTGGCATTGTCATGGCTTGTGCCTTTTTAATTTTCATGAACTTGAAATTAATCATTGGTTACTATTCAAATAAAGGGTCATTTCTCCTTTTTTATTAATTTCTTTGAAAAAATCTTGTGTTTTACTTTGATTAAAGCATGTATTATAGTTTTCTATTTTTAAAAGATATCTATTAATTGAAAATAATATAGGCTTTCCATGTCCCTCATATTTTGGTGGGCCTATGCAAACAACAATTGCCACTCTAACACCATTTTTACTGTGCTCCTTTGACTCTACTCCTTAAAAAGAACCCACTTAAAATTTGAGGTTAACTTAAGCTAATATGCCTGTATATGAAAAAGCAAAAAAATACTATGCCTGTAATGTTTAAGGAGTTACATAAGTTTTATGGCTTTAGATTGCCTTGTGTGCTGTTAAGAAATATTATAATGTGTTACAATCTGGGGACTTGAGAGACAAAGTAATTGTACATGGATTCTGTCTTATTTATCTTAATGTTCTTTGGCTGAAATTTCAAAGTTAAGATATCAGCAAGGGGACTTCTGAGACTTATGTTATGGGTGATTGTCCTTCCACTGTAACTTTACCTTGTCTTCTTTCTTTGCATCCTTGTTCTCATAATTAAAAATTAAAAAAAAAGAAAATAATATAGGAATTGTGATGAAACAAACAAACAAACAAACAACAAAAAAGGATAGTTCTATAGGAAAATATCTGCCATTATTTGGGGAATTGGGAAAGGAAGTGTCGGGACAACACCCTACAGTGCTTAGCTCCACATCCTGTTCTTTGCTTAAAGATCATTTTTGAATGTACTCAGGGCATCCCTTGTGGTGCTGGGGATAGAACCAGGGTCAGCTGCATATAAGGCAAGTCTTACCCTCTGTACTACCTTTCTGACTCAATAGCCCATTGTTACAGTTAGGTGTGTATCTTTGCTGGATTTTCACTCTATGTGAATGCACACAAAGAAACTCACTTTAAACATGTCTAGGTATAAAACATTAGCCTTGCATCTGTGAGAACAGGGGTTTGATTTCCTGTATCATCAAAAATATTACCAAAAATAATATTCTCTCATTTACCTGTTTTTGTTTCTTGTGTTTTTTATTGGGGGTGGTGGTGTGTTGAAACATGCCTACCTGTTTCCTAGTGATCCTTCCTGTGTAGTCCTGGAACAACTTGGGGCTTCAAATGTAGTCCCTGGTTCACAGACCAGGGTAAACCACATGCAAGGCAAGTGCCTTAACCTCTGTATTATCTCCTTGGGCTTCATTTATCTTATTTATTGAGCATTGTTGTGAATATATCTATCTATAAAAACACCTTTAAGTGTACTCACATGTATAGTAGGTGTGTGTATACATGTATGTATGTATGTAATTTGTCTAGTTATTTCCTCAGGAAACTTATGTAAGTAACACTTGTAAGATCATAAAAGTGGTTATGCATTTGAGCAGTAGATATACTTTCAGAGTTTTTCCTCCTGTTGCCAGATTTTTTTCTAGAAAGGTCCATTAATTCATGTCTACCAGAGTATGAGTTTTCTCTTAGCAGTCTGGCTGCTATCATTTAGTCTTAACTTCTAAATTTATTTGGGGAAAGGGTACAATGTTTATTGTAATTTATATACCTTATGGTATACACTGTTCATTTGTGCACTTGTGTATGGTTGATTCATATATAAAAGGGCAATATAAGGACCTATTTTTAACTCCACTTTGTAAAAAAAAAAAGCTTTATGTGGGCTAGAGAGAAAATGCAGAGGTTAAGGCTCTTGCCTTACATGGTTCACCCCTTGAACCACATAGGGTCTACAAGGCATCACCAAGAATGATTCCTGAGAACAGAGACAAAGCCACGGGTAAACCCTGAAGCACTGCTGATTGTAACCTAAAAGTAAACCAAAATAAAAATGTGTTTGGAGAGCAAAGTATTTTTCCTTACAGTAAGCCTTAGAATAATTTTTCAAGTTACCAAAAACTTACTGGTTTGGGGGAAATCATATTAAAGTTAGAGCATATATATCTATACATATGTGTAGTTATATTGTATGTAAAATGTATATAGCATGTACAATATAGAGAGCTGTTTTGAAATTGTTAGTAGAGCATTTTCTTTAGCAATATTTTGAAGTAGTTTTGCTAGTGCAAATAAGTGCATTTTAATTTTGCATATTTATCTTCTAACTAACTAGATACCTTATGCAACTAATTTTTTGATGGATCTTGTATTTAGTCCTCTTTTATTCTTAACGTGCCTGTAAAAATGATTAGACATTGCATAAATTAATTTGCAGTTTTGGTATATATTGAAAAATAAATGGGCCTGCATCGAATCATCCTCTTCTTCCACTCCCCCCTCCTTACACTCCATGAACACCCCAATTTCTAGTAGATCTCTGCATCTGGGGGACAGATGGCCCCTTTTCTGGGAAGCCAGAATAGACAATGAGATGGACATGGCCCATGTGTACCTTGTCCCAGTGTCATCCACTCTTGCAGCTATAACTAGCATCAGTTTTATTCTTTTGTCTTTTCTGACAGCAGTAGTATCTTCCTCAATGCCATCTCTGTTACTTGTAACAGCAACTCTAAGCCCTATTTGGGGTCTAGTATATAGTAAGCCCTTAACCAGCACATGCTGAGTAAGCACATCAGGCAACATTTACTCCTTTCCAGGCCAACAGCAGATGCTGGGGTGCAGAAAGCAACACTCTGGAGCTTGAATTAAGCAAGATTAACAAAAATTCATGAGTGATCTCATCCTAAAATAGTCTTCCTGAAAAACCAATCTGTCTCCATTAAAATATAGTCTTCTTGTAAAGATTGGAGAATCATTTTGCAATAAGACCTTTCTGTCTCCTTAAAGATTGGAGAGTCATTTTGCATAAGACCTTCCTGAGATGAACTAGTGACACTGAAGAGGAAGAGCTGAAAAATTTCCAAGGTCATGTCAAGTCTCCAGATTCACCTGTTCACAAGCAGCAATGGCCTGGGTCTTTATGTGCCCCAGGTGGAGGACCCTGCCATCTGCCTGCAGGCAGATTCTTTGAACATGCCCTAGGCCTTTCCTGTATCTCTGGACTCAGCAGAGTTCTTAGCAGAAACTTCTTGTGGAAGCAGAATGTTCTAGCATGCCCATCTTTCTCTATCTGTTTAGAAAGTATGGACTCCAGTATGTTAGTTCACACCCTACCTTTACCCAAAACAAAGGTATTTCCCCAACTTTCTTTTTTTTTTTTTTTTTTTTTTTGCTAAATCCTAGGCTACTTTTCTCTCTCACTCAACCCTTCCCTTCCCTGTTGAATTTGTAGTGGGAGAATAAAGACAGGTTTTGGTTTTGACTTGGTGTGCAGGGACTGAGGTGAGAAGCCAGCCTGACTTTATGATTCTCTCCTGACTGCCTTGGTTTATTAATTCTTCGTGGCTACCCTGCTTCAGAACCATTCACCCAGGGTTGGAAGTATGGCTCATGGGATGGTTTTACACAAGTATAAAATGTCTTTCCACTTTGTTGACTGAACAATGAGGGAATACATTTGGAGGAACTGACAACAGGGAGTCTCTGAGCAGCCTAAGTTCTAAAATAAACACCCACTTTCTAACCAAGTCACACAGAATAGCATAAACTAGTCATACATACAATGCTGTTTCTATGGATAGTCTGGTGAGGAGATGGAAGTAAAATGGAGTAGAGCAAAGAAAAGAAATCCTTCCCGCAAAGGTATAGAAATGCAACGCTTGAGTCAGAGTGAACGTCATTTTACACCCAATCTGAAGGAAAGGGATAATTAATTTGAAGGTACTAAAATCAAAGAACAGAGGATGGTAAGATATAGTACATGGGTCAAGAGCAGGTCATGGAAAGAAATTGGCAAACAGGACACTGTGTATTCTCTCAGATCCAAATGATTCTCCGTTCTGGCAAAGTAATACTACCTTTCACAATCTTCCAGCAGTAGAACAGGGCCAAGAGATGAAATTCTGTTTCATGAGACACAGGAAGCATGAAATCTCCCCTTCTAGAGTGACCATTAAAATCTCTGTTTTTATCCAAGCTCTCTCTTCTCTAGCAACTTGGAAGCCACTTGCCCCAGCCAGCCTAGTGATCAGATGGATACATCCTAGTTTTCATGCCATGGTTTGGGGAAGGGTTTCTTAGAAAAGTCATTTAACTTGTGTTAGACCATAGAGTGAGTATAATAGTGATTAAGTCTAAGATTTCATTAGTGTTACTAAAACATTGTCCAAACTAGAATAATTTGAGCACTATCACCAAAAATTGCTCTAGAAATTTAGATTCAAAGAAGTTTAGAATAAATATAAAACAGATCTGTTGAGTCTAGACATTGTAAATTCACATGGCAAAGAGAGAGATACAGACTGGAGAGGTTTTTTTTCCTACTATTTGTATGAGCCCACAAGTTTGATATAGATGTATCCAAAGACAGAAGACACTTGATTAGTTATATATTTAAAAATGGGGTTCATTGTAGAGAATTTAAGGATACCAGCAACTGGAAAAATGACTGGAATGCCTACAACTTAGGAATTATGAGGCATTACTAGGCAAAATTTGGTTGTTACTAGTATCACTGTGTCATTCATTTTCCTAATAACCTGAGTCCCTTACATTATTGAAAATAACCATATGCTTTCTTTTGAACAAACCTTGTCATAACTTTGAGGTTGGATTAATCAAGCTAACTAAATTGTCAGTCATAAAACAATATAGATAACGAGAAGTTGGATGACAAAGGAAGACTAATGAATGAAATCCATTGGATCACAAGGAAACATAATTTCAAAGGAACTAAAAGAAGTTATTTCCTGTAAAAAAAAAAAGCAAAACCAGTTTCTAAAGTCTCTTCCAATTCTTAAATCTACTCTTATTGAATTGAACATACATTTGCAGGGTAATATCAACATGTATTCAAACTTCAAGATAGCTAACTACATTTTAGCTATCAAATATTCACACTTAGCTTAGCAGATTAAAGGTTGATATTTAGAAAAAAGAAATAATAAAAGATACTCCAAACTATACTAGACAGAAGTTCCCTTTTGGGGGTCTTTTTGCTCTGTGTCCCTCTCTGACCAGTATATCCTTTAATACATGTTTTAGTTCTTGACTTGCTAAGGGGGTAAGTTCTTTTACCAACCCTGTGTCTGTGTCAGCCTGTGTCAGGCTGGATCCTGAGGGGCTTTCATTTCACTCATCTCTCACAAACTTTTCTTTTTCATTATATCCTAAGTACCTTAGTACAGGTTTAAAAAAACAGGTTGATATTTAGTATATATAATGTACTAAAAAAGATGAACAAAAGAAATCCAAAAACCCTATCCAAAAATAGAAAGAGGAAAAGAGGGAATTGTATGAGGAAGACTGATATCGATCAATGACACATGAAAAAAATGAGTGTTGTCATTTATGGGCGGGCAAATCTAAATCCAAACAATGAAATATCACCTCACACCAATGAGGTTGTCATGTATCAAAAATACCAGGAACCACATATATTGGTGCGAATGTAGCAGAAAAGGAACTCTTCATCCATTGCTGGTGAGAGTGTAGTCTGGTTCAAACCAAGAAAACAGTATGGAGCATTTTCACTAAACTAAGAATTGAGCTGCTATATGAATCCCAAATCTCATTTCTGGATTTCTGTACCATTCCAGGATACAAATCACTCATTCAAAAGAATTCACACACACACTCCATTATTTGTTGCAACACTTAGTCTAATAAATATGAAGTAGAATCAGCCTCAGTGTGATGATTCATAAGTAGATTGTGGAAATATGGTATTATATGGTAAATATGGCATATATGTATATATACACACAATGAAATTGTATGCATCTTTAAAGAATAATGAAATCATGTAGTTCCAAACAACATAGTTGGAACTGGAAGATAATCATGTTAAAGAAGTAAGTTAGAAGAACTAACACAAATGATCTCGCTTATCTATGTTATATAGAATACCACAAGGGGACAAGGAAATGAGGATATAAAAGGAGGATTATCTGTATCATCTGTGACCCTTAAGTTTAGGGAGGAGAACAGAGGATACAAATTGAGGAGGAAAATAAGTTAAAGAAAAGTAACAAGGGGCAGAGGTCAAGAGTCTCAGCTGCATTAGTGATGTAGAAAAGTAGTATCACTACATTTATAAACCACACAACAACAACACTGGAAACATGAGACCCAAACTACAACTAGCAAACGTAAAAATGTGCCATCATGGAGATAGGCAGGGGATGGAGGGAGATTGGGACCCCGGTGGAGGGACAGTGACACTGGTAGTAGGATTGGTACTGGAACATTTTAAGACTAAAACTCAACTCTGGATAATTTGCCAACTCACAATGTTTTGATAAAATCTTTAAAAAGGGATATTTGATGACAAATGGTCACACACTGTTTTCTGGTTGTGCAATTATAAGCAAAAACAATGGTCTAAAATACTCTTGTTTCCAGCCCTTACCCAATATGCCTGTGGTTGTATGATGGAGAAATGTGAAAATCAGGAATCATACATAGGAAGAAGTTGTGGGAATATAACAAGTGGACTTCCCTCATCATTAGTGTCTGGGAAGCTTCCTCAGAAATGTCACCATCAACAGCCCTGTGTATTTGGGGTAGACTATTGTCTGTTGTCTATTGTTACCCCACTGGCCACTGACTTAATTAGGTAGAACTCCAAGAAGTGTCTGTATCCTGGCAGATATTTCTCAGTGTATAGAGTTAAAGATCGTCAGTTCTTGTACCATGCCATGTATTTTTTACCAGGGGATGACTGGATGCCATAATTTAGTTGACTCTGAGGCAGTCATGAGTAGAGATCCAGTTGACTAGAAAAGGCCCACCTAGAGCCCTGCCTGGCCAAGGACACACATCTGCTTGACTTCCATATGGTGAGGCGGTCAGTCCTTCCGTCTGTGCAGGAAAGAGCTCCATGCACACCAGCCCTCAGTCTGCGGATGGGCTCTGAGCTTCATTGTCCCTTTGAGCTCCCAAATGCTGCAGAATCCTCCCATTTTCTTGTTCCATTAGCACCTAGGCCTCCAATCAGGAAAACCTCCTGTTTAGAAGAATTACGGGAAATAAAGTTAAGGCTCAGAAGGGGCCTGAGAAATCTTTGTCTTTTGGAGACAAGGAAATGGGAACATAATGGAATGTGCAAATTGGATTCATAGACAATACTGTGTTGTCCTTAGGTGAAGCTTGGTGTAAGAAGACACCTAGCCATTAACCCAAAACAAAGGCATTTTCCCAATTCTCTCTTTTCTTTAAACCTATTCCTTTGATATGTAAAAGTCTACCTGGTTAGGTACTTTTATCTTTCAGTCTACCCTATCTTGCCTGGTGGAATTTGTACTGGGAGAATAAAGAAAGGTGCTATGAGGCAAGAAGCAAATGGACACCATGATTCTTTCCTGACTGGCTTGGTTTATTAATTCTTTGCAGCTACCCTGCTTCTTCAAACCCCTCCATCTGAAAGTGGAAATATGGTGTGTGGGGGGATTTACTTTATAGCTTGGAGTTCAATGTCTGAAGACTTTAGGCAACTCTCTGAGCTACAGTGTGTGATATGGTTTGCAATTATTCTTTCTTGTGGAGAAGCTGGTCAAGACCTCAGAGGTTTTCAAACAGCCCAGTATTCTTCGAGCACTGCACATGTACACCCTGTCTGGATCCTGTGTGTAATGAAGTCATGACAGAACTTCATTTCTGAGCACTTAGAAGCCCTGAGTTCTGGCACATGTAGTAGTGTAAGGTTCATGGTCATCTTCTGACTCCTTTGCACTCCTAGGAAAGTTGAGTAGATTAACTGGGTCCCACTTTGTCCAAGAGACCAGGCCAGACCTCACAGCCTTGTTTTGCTTGACTTCCAAATCTGCTTTCTTCCCCTATTAGTTCATTCCCAGCATCGACAGCAACAAGTAACTGCAGTACAGTTCCAGCCGCACCTGTTTGACTGTCTGGTTCTCAAGAGTTCTTGAGCATTTTCCCAATTCTTTTCATATAATAAAAGCAGAGTAAGAGTTCATGATGTGCAGTGCAGATTTCAGTGTCAATTAGTGAAGTTTGTTGGGTCTCTGACAAACTCCTTTATTTCCCTGGATGTGTGTATGTGTGTGTGTGTGTGTGTGTGTGTGTGTGTGTGTGTGTGTGAGAGAGAGAGAGAGAGAGAGAGAGACAGAGAGAGAGACAGAGAGAGACAGAGAGAGAGACAGAGAGACAGAGAGAGAAGGGGGGTGGGGGGGAAGCATGGGGTAAGTTAATACTGAAGCAAAATTGAGTTAAATATAATAGAGATCAGAGGGACTTGGAGATATCAGAAGTTTACTCTCTGACCTATGCTCACTTCTCTTCCTTATGATTAAGCTTTGGGATGTCAAATATTGGGAACATAACTGTGGGCTGAATTCCCTTTGAAGCGATGATATCTTGTCTCTGAGCACACTGAGAAATGGTTTGTTATCCAAGAGCATCTGAGGTTTTTGTAATAACCATTTTTGTACTTGCTGTGGACTCAGCTATTTGTGGAGTGTCCATGACCCTCACTCCATTTATTGAGCTGATTATTTTTAAACTTTCAAGAATCTTAGCTAAAGAAATGACTCTTTTTTCTTACCTTTGTAGTGGTTTGCTGTCTTCTGATTATGTGGAGATTCATTATGAAGAGGGGAAACCACAGTACTCCAAGGTACGACTAACTGTGTATGGAAATTCTATAGCCTAATTGTACATATTTTGTTCAGTTGTTTAACTCTAAAAAAATACATGCTGTATAGTTTTTGATGTTTCTCTCAGTAAAACAGCATTTTCCTGATAAACCATGTTTGATTTTAAATTTTAGGATACATTTAAAATGAAAAAGAAATTTATAATACATTCATTAAAATTAATAAATTTCAGATAATATTGGAGGAATCTGTATGTGCAGGCCAGTGAAGAAATGATTATTGTTTTGGTCCAGCATGTGGTTGTCAGAAATAATTATTGTTTTCATCAAAAATGCAGTTGTCTCATGCAAGTGAGTGGTGTGAAGAATTGTGTTATGACAAATCAATAATAATAATTATTACTATAATAATAATAATTATTATTATTACTATTATTTAGCTTTTTGGGTCACACTTACAGGGATTACTCCTGGCTATGTACTCAGAAATCGCTTCTGGCTTGGGGGACCATATGGGATGCTGGGGGATCAAACTGCAGTCAGTCCTAAGTTAGCACATACGTGGCAAATGCCCTACTACTTGTGCCACTATTCCGGCCCCCAGATCAGTATTTTTTACAGTCTTTTTTTTTAATTTATTTAAACACCTTAATTACATACATGATTGTGTTTGGGTTTCAGTCATGTAAAGAACACCACCCATCACCAGTGCAACATTCCCATCACCAATGTCCCAAGTCTCCCTTCTCCCCACCCGACCCCCGCCTGTACTCTAGACAGGCTCTCCATTTTCCTCATACATTCTCGTTATTAGGACAGTTCAAAATCTAGTTATTTCCCTAACTAAACTCATCACTCTTTGTGGTGAGCTTCCTGAGGTGAGCGGGGACTTCCAGCTCTTTTCTCTTTTGTGTCTGAAAATTATTATTGCAAGACTGTCTTTGATTTTTCTTAAAACCCATAGATGAGTGAGACCATTCTGCGTTTTTCTCTCTCTCTCTGACTTATTTCACTCAGCATAATAGATTCCGTGTACATCCATGTATAGGAAAATTTCATGACTTCATCTCTCCTGACAGCTGCATAATATTCCATTGTGTATATGTACCACAGTTTCTTTAGCCATTCGTCTGTTGAAGGGCATCTTGGTTGTTTCCAGAGTCTTGCTATGGTAAATAGTGCTGCAATGAATATAGGTGTAAGGAAGGGGTTTTTGTATTGTATTTTTGTGTTCCTAGGGTATATTCCTAGGAGTGGAATAGCTGGATCATATGGGAGCTCGATTTCCAGTTTTTGGAGGAATCTCCATATCGCTTTCCATAAAGATTGAACTAGACGGCATTCCCACCAGCAGTGGATAAGAGTTCCTTTCTTTCCACATCCCCGCCAACACTGTTTATTCTCATTCTTTGTGATGTGTGCCATTCTCTGGGGTGTGAGGTGGTATCTCATCGTTGTTTTGATTTGCATCTCCCTGATGATTAGTGATGTGGAACATTTTTTCATGTGTCTTTTGGCCATGTGTATTTCTTCTTTGTCAAAGTGTCTGTTCATTTCTTCTCCCCATTTTTTGATGGGGTTAGATGTTTTTTTCTTGTAAAGTTCTGTCAGTGCCTTGTATATTTTGGAGATTAGCCCCTTATCTGATGGGTATTGGGTGAATAGTTTCTCCCACTCAGTGGGTGGCTCTTGTATCCTGGGCACTATTTCCTTTGAGGTGCAGAAGCTTCTCAGCTTAATATATTCCCATCTGTTAATCTCTGCTTTCACTTGCTTGGAGAGTGCAGTTTCCTCCTTGAAGATGCCTGTAATGTCCTGGAGTGTTTTGCCTATGTGGGGCTGATATCGAGGTCTTTAATCCATTTGGATTTTACCTTCGTACATGATGTTAGCTGGGGGTCTAAGTTCAATTTTTTGCAAGTGGCTATCCAATTGTGCCAACACCACTTGTTGAAGAGGCTTTCCCTGCTCCATTTAGGATTTCCTGCTCCTTTATCAAAAATTAGGTGGTTGTATGTCTGGGGAACATTTTCTGAGTATTCAAGCCTATTCCACTAATCTGAGGTCCTGTCCTTATTCCAATACCATGCTGTTTTGATAACTATTTCTTTGTAGTACAGTTTAAAGTTGGGGAAAGTAATTCCCCCCATATTTTTTTCCAATGATTGCTTTAGCTATTCGAGGGTGTTTATTGTTCCAAATGAATTTCAAAAGTGTCTGATCCACTTCTTTGAAGAATGTCATGGGTATCTTTAGAGGGATGGCATTAAATCTGTATAATGCCTTGGGGAGTATTGCCATTTTGATGATGTTAATCCTGCCAATCCATGAGCAGGGTATGCGTTTCCATTTCCGTGTGTCCTCTCTTATTTCTTGGAGCAGAGTTTTATAGTTTTCCTTGTATAGGTCCTTCACATTTTTAGTCAAGTTGATTCCAAGATATTTGAGTTTGGTGGCACTATTGTGAATGGGGTTGTTTTCTTAATGTCCATTTCATCCTTATTACTATTGATGTATAGAAAGGCCATTGATTTTTGTGTGTTAATTTTGTAGCCTGCCACCTTGCTATATGAGTCTATTGTTTCTAGAAGCTTTTTGATAGAGTCTTTAGGGTTTAATAAGTAGAGTATCATGTCATCTGCAAACAGTGAGAGCTTGACTTCTTCCTTTCCTATCTGGATTCCCTTGATATCCTTTTGTTGCCTAATCGCTATAGCAAGTACTTCCAGTGCTATGTTGAATAGGAGTGGTGAGAGAGGACAGCCTTGTCTTGTGCCAGAATTTAGAGGGAAGGCTTTTAGTTTTTCTCCATTGAGGATAATATTTGCCACTGGCTTGTGGTAGATGGCCTTCACTATATTGAGAAAGGTTCCCTCCATTCCCATCTTGCTGAGAGTTTTGATCAAGAATGGGTGTTGGACCTTATCAAATGCTTTCTCTGCATCTATTTTTTTTTTTTTTTTTTTTAGTTTTTGGGCCACACCCGGTAACGCTCAGGGGTTACTCCTGGCTATGTGCTCAGAAGTTGCTCCTGGCTTGGGGGACCATATGGGATGCCGGGGGATCAAACCTCGGTCCGTCCAAGGCTAGCGCAGGCAAGGCAGGCACCTTATCTCCAGCGCCACCGCCCGGCCCCAACAGTCTTTTCAGTTTTATTTAAAAATGATTTTATTAGGGGCTGACTGATAGCACAGTGGGTAGGGTGTTGCCTTGGATGCACTTGACCTAGGTTCGATCCCCGGCATCCCATATGGTTTCCTGAGCCTGCCAGGAATAATTTCTGAGCACAGAGCCAGAAGTATCCCTTGAACACTGCTGGGTGAGATTTTATTTTATTTATAATATTTTATTTATTTAAAATAATTGTGATTTTATTATAAAAATGACAACTAAGATCACTGGTCATTTCTCGGTTCTACTTCCATTCAGCACTTACTAGCATCTTAAAGCCTTAGATAACTAGACCCATGGGCATTGGCTCTGAATCAGATAGGGTGTGTCATCAGATGTTTGGTTATTAAGAAGGTGCCTTTGGTGCTCTAGAAAGTCAGGGGACAGGTGGGAGAAAGAAAATACAGAGGGAACTCTTAATTCTCACAACCTTTTAGGCAATAAATATTATTATTTCTGTGGTACTACAATAGAAATTGAGGCCTGAAAGAAAATCAATAAGTTTAGAGCCATCACATCACTTTAGTAGGCAGGGTTCTAGATTTTCTTTCATCAGAAATGAACTTTTGTATGTTTCATGGGAGTTGAATAAAAGCCACATAGATTTATTTTAAGACAAGAGGATCATGGAATAACTGCAGCTGGAGATTGTTTTGTAGGAAATACAGAGGATTAGGGCAAGGGCTTTGTGACTAAGCCCTGTCCATCCACTACTGATGTGGTTGTAGAAACTGAGGGAACAAAACAAAGGGGAAAATGTAATGGGGTAGTTTTTTTTTTTTCTAGACAATTATTTAGGATTGTGCCAAAAGCCCCTTCAAGTGGGGCTTGTTGGATAGAGAACTGGCCTTTTCGGTCTGTGAAGAGGAGGGAATCGTGGCCGTGTTGTGAGGACTCTCCTCAGCCTCGCTCAGAACTTACAACTGTCTGGCTACCAGCAGGCACTTTTGCTACCTGACTTGCATTCCCAGCCCTTGGGTTTCAGGACACAAATGAAGACATCTCAAGTTTATTATATTATTCTTACAACTATCAGTTCTTGCCTCAGGTTGCATCTTTGCAATTGTCAAAACTTTTTCCACTTATCTGCGGTAGGAAGGGTGCAGAAACGTGAAATCAAGCTCAAGGATGCTACTTCCTAGCGTTGGCACAACCCAGAGCCTCTGAGTACTACAGCTGCTGAATCATGAGTTTGGCATGGCAAAGGTTGTGGAGAACTTGAGAGACTCAGCAAATGAGCTCCTGTTGCAGCCTGCAGTAACCTGAGCAGGCTTCTAACTTAGAATCTCAGTGTGTGTGTGTGAGTGTGTGTGTGTGTGTGTGTGTGTGTGTGTGTGTTTAAAGCAGAATAGCTAATTGGCCAACAGAGGTCATTTGAGGTCCCTTAAGGAGACTTTATTATTAATAAGTTACTACAGATCTCTCACATCTGTTGTAACTAACATTTAAAACAAAGGGCACATATCATTTTAGGTTAACAAAGTTGTTTACTGTCTTGTTTGCCTTTTGTTTTGTCTCTTGTTTTGTTATTGGCCATGCTCTCCAAATACAACCAAATTACTTTGCTTCTGTATAATGATGGTAAATATGGATTTTTTTTAGTGCTCTGTGTTTATGAATATCCTCCAAACTGAGATGATCCAATACATGCCATTTTGTGGCAGAATATTATAAAAGTTTTAATGTGAGTGAAATAACCTTTTAAACTCTATTTTTGTTTGTTTGTTTGTTTCTTTATTTTTGATCCACACCTGGTGAAACTTGGGTTACTCCTAACTCTGTGCCAGAAATCACTCCTGGCAGGCTCAGAGAACCTATGGGGTGCTGGGAATGAAACCTGTGTTGGCTGTATGCAAGGCAAATGGCCTCCCAGCTGTGCTATCAATCTGACCTCTCTAAAGTAATTTTCTTAAAATGATTTCATATTTTCTTCCTAGCTGCATAGTATTTTGAGAGTAATATCACAGTTCTTTTAGTCAGCTATCTTTGGACATGCAGGTTGTTTCCACATCCTGATTATGGTACTAAGTGCTGCAGTACCATAGGTGTGAAATATATTTTGAATAGATGTTTTTGTATTTAGGGGGAAGTTGACAAAAAGTGAATTTTTGGGTCCAAAAATTTGCTGAGTCCTAGTAATAAATATCTAGGTGTGTCCAGCCTTTTACTACACAAATGACTAAGAAAAGTCTTTCCCCAAACATTTTGAGCACATCTTTAATAATGGCTTAAGGATTAATTCTATTTGTGGCATTTGCTAGGTCTAAATTGTCACATTTTGTGAAGAACTTTGGTATATATTGAGATTTTTTCTTAAAGTTTGTATAAATGCAAATCCCACTCCATGATACAAATTTTTGAAATGTAGCATTTATTAAGACAATGTTGGTTTCCAAAAATATAAATATTTGTACATCTTTGGGACACTATGCTGTACCCTAAGTATCCCATCACATCATCACCAAAGTACTAGTGCCCTTCTTCCTCCTGGACCCTGCTAGCCCACTTCTTTACCCTCTTCCTCTTGGGAACCTCAATTCTGAGTCTGTGAACTTGTTTTTATTTTTATTTATTTATTTATTTATTTATTTATTTATTTATTTATTTATTTATTTATTTATTTATTTTGGTTTTTGGGTCACACTCCACAGTGCTCAAGGGTTAGTCCTGGCTCCACACTCAGAAATTGCTCCTGGCAAGCTCGGGGGGCCATATGGGATGCCCGGATTCGAACCAATGACCTTCTGCATAAAAGACACCTTATCTCCATGCTATCTCTCCAGGCCTGTGACCTTGTTTTTAGTTAGATATTGTGTCTTGGCTTCCTTTGCTTTTTTATATATGACCTATGAGTGAATGAACCCTATTTGTTTTTCTTCTTCTGACTTATTTCATGTAGTATGATTTCCCTTGTTCTAGCCATATTGTGGCAAAAGCATATAGTTCATCTTCCTGGATTTACATCTATTTTCTAAAAGCACCTTTAAGAAAGATTTCAGTTCACCTTCCACTTTGTTTCAGAAAGTTTTTGTACAGGATCTTGAACAATAACACAGTGAGTTGCATGCATCTTCCACAGGTTCAGTTCCCAGCACCTCATTCAGTTCCCGGAGCCCTACAAGGTAGGATTCCTGAGCCCAGAGCTGTAAGCCCTGAGCATTGCCCAAAAATTGAACATTGGTCAAAAAATCCAAACAAAAAGAAGGAAAAATATGTATAGATGCCAAATAGTTTTTCCTAATCAAAGTTTATTAGGAAACACTGAAAACAGAACTTTTGATTACCAACTAGATTGTCTTTTGGGTAGGTGGGGAGTTACAAAAGCATTTTAAAAAGTTGTTTTCATGTAAGGTTGGCTAGGCTAAAGAATCTGTTTTATATTATCTTTCTTTCAAAGATCACAAACTACTGAGACAAAAGTACATGCACACAAAATACACGCACACATCTACTATTATCACATGAGAGAGATACAGTCATTAGCTGTTTGCCTTTGAACTGGGTTTTACCATTCACTATTTCCAAGCATCCAGGTAACAAGGAATATCTTAAATTTTTACTGCATTAATTGAAAGTCACATAAAAAAGATTTTTTTCTATTTTATTTTTCTTAATGCTCTTTTACTGTAGGTTCAAAATTGGGGTGTCAGCAGGGGGATTTCTTCTGAGAACTCTGTTTTTGGGTGATTGTCCTTCCACTGTAACTTTACTTTGTCCTCTTTCTTTGCATCATTGTTCACATAATTAAAAATAATAAGGAAACAAAAAGATTTTTTTACTTATGAAGCAAATATAGGAATTAAAGAGACCATTCATTGATAGTGAATATAGACTTGTCACTAGGTATCAGCACAGTCTTACAGTTAATACTGGTAGAGTTCCTAGCACCAGGCTTCATGCACCACATAACAAAGAAGTTTGTTCATTTATTCAGTTTTGCTGATTACTATTTGAAATTTTTAATATTTTAGTTATTATAAAAGCATTAGGTGTCAATAAGATAGTATAAAAACTAAGATATTTCTGTTAAATCCTATTAGGTAAGCCATTAGCTTATTTTTTAATAAATAATTTTTTTAATTGAATTGCCGTGAGATACAGAGTTGCAAAGTTGTTCAGGATTGAGTTTCAGTCATACAATATTCAACACCCTTCACCAGGGCATATTTTTATGTCCCTGGTTCACCACTGCCTTGCTTGCCTCTGGAGTAGACTTCTTTCTTCTTTTATCTCTTCTCTCTCCTTTCTTTCCTCTCCTTTCTCTCTCCCTCTCTTTTCTCTCTCCCTCTCTCTCTTTCCTCTTAGACTCTGTGAATTAACTCATAGGGCTACCATATGGTGACATGAACACTCCCCCCCCCCCCCGCCCTCAGCCAGAGTGTAAACTGTGGTTATATGTAATGCTCCTTCCTGCTTTGCCATTACTGTGTGTGTGTGTGTGTGTGTGTGTGTGTGTGTGTGTGACCTTCTCTAAGTTGTATCTCATCTTACTCTGCATCACTCAGGTAACAGAGAATAACTGCTTGTGTCCAACAGAGGCCCCCTTCCTTTGTGAGATCCCCTTACATATGAGCTTTATGCCCCCACTATTTCATGTACTTGCCTGTATACTACTGTCCTTGTGTTAGCATAACAGGATATGGAGTGAGGGCTGATATTACTTTGAAGTCTGGAGGTCAGACTTCACTGGATGGGGGAATATTGAGGGAGAGAGAGAGAAAGAGAGAGAGAGAACATGAAGAAGAAGGGTGGGAGGGTAACTGGGGACATTGGTGATGGGAAATATTCACTGGTGATGGGTGAACATTGATGACTGAAACTCATGACATTGGATATTGAATGACTGAAACTCAACAATGAACAATTTTGCAATTTTGAGAAAACAAACAAACCAACTGCATTATGAACAACCTTGTAAACAAGGGTTTTAATTAAAGTAATTAAAAAAAAGAGGCATTTTGGACTCTTTTCTCTTGTGCTGCACCATAAAATCAAGGTACTATTTTTACAAGTCTTTGTTTGGATACTGCCATTGGGTTTTACATTTGAGGCAGGTGCTAGTCCATGCCCTGTAAAATGGCTGTAATGAGAAAAAGGACAATGATCAGTGCTGGCATCCTGGGATATGTAGTGGCAGGGCCTGTTCCTCAAAATTTAAGCACAAGAGTCTTCTGACACAGAAATTCTATCCAGAGTAACATATCCAAATGTTTTTAAAAACACATGTTCAAGCAAGCAAAAAATACATTCATGGATATTCATATACTGTCATTCAAAACAAAAAGTACATTTGGGGCCGGAAAGATAGCATAGAGGTAGGGTGTTTGCCTTGCATGCAGAAGGATGGTGGTTCGAATCCCAGCATCCCATATGGTCCCCTAAGTCTGCCAGGAGCAATTTCTGAGTGTAGAGCCAGGAGTAACCCCTGAGTGCTACCTGGTGTGACCCAAAAACCAAAAAAAAAAAAAAAAAAAAAAAAAGAAAAAGTACAAATGATATCTATGAGATATTGATATATGCTCTACCATGGTTGAGTTTTACAAGCATTATGCTCATGAAGCCAGTCACAATGGCCACATTATTTATTATATGACTCATTGGGAATGTCTATTTTTATTCTTGGTTAGTTAAGAAGGTCATATTCTACACTCTAGAATAGACTCATGATTGCCAGTCCCATTGGGTAGGAAGACACTGGTGGCTTCCAGGCTTTCTTCCAGAGATGACGAGATCATTCTGGAATTCAAGAGCTAGGGATGCTTACACAACCCAGGAAGCTCCTGTGACTCCTTAACTTGTGCTCTTTCAAAGGACGAATTTTCAGTCTGTCAGTTCTACCTCTGAAGGAGCAACCCCTTAAGAGTGGCCGAAACACCCTCTCAGGTAACAGGAAGCCACTGCTCCTTTCAGACCAGCCTTATCATTTAAGAATAGACCCAAACCATTTTTACTTATTCATGAAATAAATGTGGATTTAACCTGTGTGACCTAATAACTCTCTAGGTGCTGAGAATCCATAAGTAGAATGAAAGGAAGCAAGTCTCTGCCCTTTTGTGGCCTGTATTCTCTTCCCAAAACAGGTCCTTTCTTCAGCACTAAAATCATTTCCGTCTCCTAGCCTGACCTTTAGTGTTTTTGGTGCTTTTCTAACCAAACCAGCACTGTGGTTCAGCCCAGCCCACTTATTTTATGAAACCTTCTTGGCAGGGTGTGGTGACTGATGGATTGGGTTTTGGTGGGCCTGGTTTCCAACTGGGAAGTAAAAAAAAAAAAAAGATTTCCCAGGGGGAGGAAGGGAGCAGACTATATGGGCTCCTTTGAAAGCTATTTTAAATCTGGAAAGTCTGATTTGTAGGGGCTATTAAATATTTATATAGTACTGAAACTGCCAAACTGTTCTGATACTTTATTTAACAACCCTAAGGACACCTCTCCCCCTCTTTGAGTTTAATAAATGTAAATAATTCAACTGGTTTTAGTCTCTCAAATTTCCAAATTCTCTAAAAAATGTTCTTGTTTTTTTTTAATTTAGTTTTCCAATGAAAGTTTGTGAATTTAGGGCTGGAGTGATAGCACAGCAGTAGGGCGTTTGCCTTGCATACATCTGATCCAGTACAGACAATGGTTTGAATCTCGGCATTCCATATGGTACCCTGTGCCTGCCAGGAGCAACTTCTGAATTCAGAGCCAGGAGTAACCCCTGAACTCCACCAGTTGTGACCCCCCCCCAAATAACAAAAAGTTTGTGAATTTAATGATAACTTTGCTTTTGATGCTATTGTGCTTTGGTTTGAGCCATATTTAGTGGTACTCAGAGGCAACTTCTCCTTTGGGGTTTAGTTTTGCTCTTGGTATTGCTCAGAAGACCAGGTGCTGTAGACTGGACCTGGTCCTCTCACGTGCAAAAAATGTTTTAAGCCCTTTGAGCTATCTCATAGGACCTATCTCATTTCTGCATCCAGCCCACTGACATTTAATAACTTTCTTACCTAACTGTTAAGCAGTTTCTATGGGAATCTGGAGAAATAGTATAGTGGATATGGCAGTTGCATTGCAGGCAACCAACTTGGGTTTGATTCCCAGCATTTCATATGGTACCTGGAGTCCACCAGGAGTAATTCCTAAATGCTGAGTCAGAAGTAAACCCTGAATACTACCAGTGTGTCCCCAGAAAAATCCCCCCAAAATGTATATAATAATTTGCATATAAAATATATGGATGTAAGATTTTGCATATAAAATAATCATTTGAGTATACAGTGTAATGGCTTTTATTACTATATTCAGAATAAATGTCACATGTATGTATTTGTGAGCAAGTACCAATGTAGTTTCTTTTCACTGTCAAGTGTAGATTAAAAATACCTGTGCTTAGTCATCAGAAATGCGCAGGTTTATGAAAGTTTCTTAAGAAATAAAGATAACTTCTAATTAAAGAATCTTTTAAGCAATGCAGAAGTGGTTGGCTGAATCTTCCATATGCTTAAATAGACAGAAAGATGGGATGATTTCAAAATAAGCTAAAATGAAACAGTTTCTATTCCAATATTCTATTCAGAGTCAGTAGAATCAATCAGCCCCTGTCATTTGATCACTAATGCCAGATTGTTGAGTTGTGTTTCCTTTCCAGGTTATCACTAGATTCAGAATTATTATTCCCAGACACTTTTGATTAGGAAGTAGATTTTTTTTTGGAAGAGAGATGGCATATACTCAGCTGTGCTCAGAGATAACTCCTGATAGTGCTTGCTGGACCATAGTCCATAGTACCATAGTAAGTATTGAACCTGCTCTATCACTTGACAGGCAAGTGACTTAACCCACATACTATCTCATTCCCCCTCAGAAGTAATTAATTAATTAACTAATTAATTTTGGGGCCTTGAGCCATACCCAGTGCTTCTTTGTGCTTATTCCTGGTCACTCCCTTGTGGGTGTTTGAGGGACCATCAAATCCAGGTTGGCCATATGCAAATGTAAGATTTTGCATACTGTCTCTCTGATGCCACAGAAAATATTTTGAAGGATACATATGGCTTCACTGTATAATTATGTGTAGGCAGGGTTTAGTATTTTTCTGTGGGATTCTCAACTTGGAAGTATCACTTACTTGTATATTCTCTGATGTGTGGAGTGTTCAACTCTGAGGAAATGGTGCACTGAGAAAGATGGTGAACAACCCAGCAAGAAATTTAAATCTCTTCAATAATCAGCCATTCATTTCCACTTGAATTCTCTGAAGCCTTCTGTGATTGGGGCAAAAAGAGCTGGCTTGAGAGCTGAAGGATGAGGAATGTTTGGCCTTGTCTGTTCTTACATGACCTTTTCACACTTTGTGCCTGTCTCCCTCTCAGACACAACACTGTAGCTGTAGATGTTGAAGAGGACCAGATCCTCATCTAGAAAACATTCAGGGAACAAACTACCTGATAAATCAACATATCCCAGAGTGACCTCTCTATTTGGGCCACCTGCTTTTAGCCCTGTGACCCCAGAGGATAAGATTCTTCTCCTTTAGAGTCATTGGAAATGAAATACTTCATAATTTATTTTAAGGGCTAGAGACGTAGACCAGTAGGCAAAGTACTTGACTTGCACTAAGTGAACCTAGGTTTGACCCCCAGAACTGATATGGTTCTCTCAGCACTGTAAAGTGTGATCCCTTAGCACAGAGTGAGGCATGGTCCCTGAACACCGCTGGGGATATGACTGGAAAAAAACATAAAAAATATTTAATTTATAATAATGCTGAACATTGCTACATAGGTTTGGAAAGTTACCAAACAGTATTTTGTAGGGGGGGAATATTTCTTAGAAACTTGGCATAAATTCAGTAGTAGAAAATTCAGAAAATTCTTTCTTATTGTTAATGTTGATAATTAGAACCTGATTAATTGCTTATAGTGTTTAATGTAATTATATGGATGCAAAGGCTTTCTCTTGATGATAAATATCAAGAATTGGATTTACCTCATCTCCCCGAGGTCAAGAAAATAGGTTGATCCACATTCTAACTTAAAACTGACAATTGCTTTCAGATAAAATCTGCCTTAATTAAAACAAGTAAAAATGATCTTTCTACCAAGAGAGAGAGCATCAACCTTCAACTTAGAGTGCAATTGAGAAAAACAAAATCCTTAGGAGTTGTTCATATATACTGGGAGGAAAAGTATACTTTTAGGAAAATCTGAAAAATATACGTTAAAATGGTCAGGTAAATATGCAGTGTTTGCTATTCACTTCTAACAACCACCTGACTTAAGATCGCCTTTTGGTGTGATACAAAGTGCTAAATTAACAGTTCAATGGGATTTAAAGTTCCCTATGGTTCTTTTTAGAGTCATGTGAAGAGTCTGCAATTTAAGGACAGAATTCTGACCTGAATTCTCAGATTGCTATGATGTATGACATCATTTGTCCTTGTAAGTTCTGGAAATGAATATGCTAGAATTGAAATTGATACATAAAAGTAGTATTTATCTAAAAGTCAATCTTTATAGACATATTCTAAGAAATCAATATATTTAATATATGTATATATATATTGGAAGGTTCTAAAATATTAATTTATTAAAATTATAACTCTCATTGGACAAACAACATTGAGTATTTTTTATAAGTTGGGTTTGTTGTAGAGCAGTCATTTGGTGTGTGGCTGAATACCCATAGACTCTTTAAATATCTGAGATTATAGTAATATAACCTAATAACCAGTAATAAAATTAATGTAAATATATATAAAGTCAAGTGTTATGTATTTTCTATTTAAGAAAACAATCAGGGGCCCAGAGAGATAGCACAGCGGCGTTTGCCTTGCAAGCAGCCGATCCAGGACCAAAGGTGGTTGGTTCGAATCCCAGTGTCCCATATGGTCCCCCGAGCCTGCCAGGAGCTATTTCTGAGCAGACAGCCAGGAGTAACCCCTGAGCACTGCCAGGTGTGGCCCAAAAACCAAAAAAAAAAAAAAAAAAACTAATCAGAATGCTATACAAACTCAAATACCTTGGAATCAACTTAACTAAGAGCTGAAGGACCTATATAAATAAAACTACAGAATCTTGCTGCAAGAAATAAAAGAGGACACAAGGAAATGGAGACATATACCCTGTTTGTGAATTGGGAGGATTAACATCATTAAAATGGCAATACTCCCCAAAGCATTGCATTGTATATATTTAATGCGATTTCTCTAATGATATCCATGACATTCTTCAAGGAAGTGGATCAAGCATTCCTGAACTCATTTTGAACAATAAACACCCACGAATAGCTAGAGCAACCTGTAGGAAAAAAGAATATGGGAGGCACTCAAACTCACACCTCGTTCCCGGCAAAAAAAATACAACCAACACCCCAACTGACTCATGCAGTGTGGCCCTCCTAATCACCTCTCCCTAATGTGGACTGTGGCTTGATACCGGACCTAGCTCCAAAAGGACTCCCACTGTAAGAACTCTACCCAAAACCTCCCTGCCTGGAGCCCACACCCCACAAAGAAATATCAAAAGACAATGGGGAAGCCTATACTTTCATCATAAGTATAGACCTATATAACACTACCTCTTATCCCGTTTTTCCCCAAATGTAATCTCCTTTATCACTTTCTCCCTTTTTCTTTTTTTTTCTTTTTCTTCTTGTTCGGTTTTTTCTTTTTCTTTGTTTGGTTTTTGTTTTTGTTTTTTGATTTGATTTGTTTTTGTTTCTTTTGGGTCACACCTGGCGGCACTCAGTGGGTGCTCCTGGCTCTATGCTTGGAGATCGCCCCTGGTGGGCACGGGGGACCATGTGGGATGCCGGGATTTGAGCACCGTCCTTCTGCAAGAAGACAGTTGCCTTGCCTCCATGCTATATCTCCTGGCCTCACTTTATTTCTTTAATTATGTCTTTTATTTAATCTTTTTTTAAAGAAATTTTTTCTTTAGATATGTGTGAGCATATATATATATATATATATATTTCAGTTTTTTGTCCTGTGTCTGTTTTCTTCTCTCTCCACCCCCAAATACACCCGCAATATAATGTAACACCACTTCTTCCTGCAAAGGCATATTAAAAAAGGGGGGAAATTTTACATGTAAAAACAAGCTTTTATCTACTAGGGATAAGAACTTATACTTTTTTACAACACAGGGGCATCTCCCACCCTGAACGTATGCCATGTGGAACCAACTTATACCCCAGAGAATTAAACACTGACCGTCCAGCCCTGACTCCTGGATCCCAGACATAGAAACGACAGAGTTCTCCACAATAGCTCCAGGAACTAAATCCCCTCCAGGGCATCCATAATGCTGCTCTGACACCAACATGTGCCAGTTCTAAATTGATAACCTGACAACAAAGAAATGGGAACAATTTGATCTAAGAGCAAGTTTTCCTTCCTCTCCAGCCAACGATAAGACAAAATCAGAAGACATGTCACCTTTTGATCTGTGCAAAAGCCAAGATTGCTATATACAGGCGACTGGTTGTTACAACCAGGACTGGATAGTATGCATCCCAGGACCAAAACAACAACAACAACAACAACAACAAAAAGCACTAGCTTAGCTTTTGGTCTATGATCTGTTCAACAAACAAGATCTCCAGTTCCAGAGGTCTGACTGAGACAATCACAACTGAACGGGTCTTCCAGAAGCATAACTAAAGACTCTATCCCAGGCTCTATCCTAGGAGCAACGTAATGACCAGGACCACCAACTACAGAAGATGGATTAAAACGACACCGAAGAAGCGGAACTGCTACAACCACAAAGAAAGACTTCATCATAAGCTCCATTCCTTGAGCTGGACAGACACCAAGATCTCTAGATACAGAGGTCCGATTTTACCATCCATGATGAAGCAGAAGTCTTCTATACACCAAAAAAGCACAGAGGGGAGAGTAAATGATCATGCAAGGAGTCTATAGTTGATCCCATGACAGTATACTTTAGGGGTGGAGAAACCTTGTATCTCCTAGGCCAAGGGAATTCTTTCTATAATACCCCCAATAGTTACTGTGCCTATTCAGGAAAAAAAAAGCACAAAATAATCATTTTTCCACATATATATTTATTGATTGATCGATTTTTATTGATGTCTTTATTTTGGTGTAGATATTGAAGTTGATGTCTCCAATTTTATTTTATTTTATTTTATTTTCTCTTCCTCTTTCTCTTTCTTTTTGTACTCTGGCATGGTTTGATTTCAGAAATGAGACTATTGTGTGGTGCTTGTCTTTATTGCTGTAGTGCTCACTGGATATTTAATTTGATATTTCTTTCTGTATTGATGTGGTGTTTCAATTAACTTTTTCATGGTCTCACTCAAACTGAGGTCGAAAGTCTCTAAAAGGACTTATTTTTTAGCTTATTTTATTTATTTTTATTTTTTATTTTTTCTTATTTTTTACTCCATTCTATTGCTTTTCTTTCCTTCAAATGAAACCACATAACTTGAATTATCAAGCTCCACCTCTCAAATAGAGGGGAAACAAGGGAGGATACCAGTACCAAACAGATATATGATCACTAATAGTAAGCTAGACAAAGAGGGGACCACCTACTCTAGCAGCCCGGGGGGGTGATGGTGGGGTGAATGGGTTGCAGGAAGGGAACGGGGTTGGGGGGGGACAAATTTGGTGATGGGTATTCTCCTGATTCAATGTTAATATGTACCTAAAATACTACTGTGAAAGATATGTAAGCCTATATGATCAAAATAAAAATTAAATAAAAGAATATGGGAGGCATCACTTTCCCCAACTTTAAATTGTAGTACAAAACTATAGTCATTAAAACAGCATGGAATTGGAATAAAGACAGACCCTCAACTCAGAGGAATAGACTTGAGTATTCAGAGAATGTTCCCCAGAACATTAACTAATGTTCAATTAACCAATTAATCAATTAATCTTTGATAAGGGGCAAGGAATACAAAATGCAGCAAAGAAAGCCTTTCAACAAGTGGTGTTGAGACAACTAGTAAGCCACATGTAAAAAATGAACTTGGACCTCCAGCTAACACTATGCACAAAGGTCAAATATAAATGTATTAAAGACGTTGGTATCAAACCTGAAACCTTAAGATATATAGAACAGCAGGTAGATAAAACATTCCATGATATTTAGACTAAAGGCATCTTCAAGGAGGAAACAGCACTCTCCAAACAAGTTGGAAGCAAATATAAACAGATGGGATTATATTAAGCTGAGAAGCTTCTGCACCTCAAAGGAAATAGTGACTAGGATGCAAAGAATGGGAGAAACTATTCACCCAATACCCATCAGATAAGGGCTAATATCTAAGATATACAAGATACTTAACAAGAAAAAAAAATCAAACCTCATAAAAATGGGGAGAAGAAATGAGCAGAGACTTCCTCAAAGAAGAAATACAAATGGCCAAAAGGCACATTAAAAATGCTCCACATCACTAATCATCAGAGAAATCAAATCAAAACAACAGTGAGATACCATCTCATGCCACAGAGATGACACATATCACAAAGAACAAAAACAATCAGTGCTGGCAGGGATGTGGAGAGAAAGGAACTTTCATTCACTGTTGATGGGAATGCTGTCTAGTCCAGCCTTTATGGAAAAACATATGGAGATTCCTCAAAAAAACGGAAATTGAGCTCCCATATGATGCAGCTATACCACTCCGAGATATGTACCCTAGAAACACATAATAACAATATAAATATGCTTTCTGCACACCTATATTCATTGCAGTGCTATTTACAATAGCCAGAATCTGGAAACAACCCAGATGCCCGACAACAGATCAATGGATAAAGAAACTATGGTACATATATGCAATAGTATACTATGCACCTGTCAGGAGAGATGAAGTTATGATATTTTCCTATACATGGATGGACATGGAAACTATTATACAGAGTGAAATAAGTTAGAGGGAGAGATAGACACAGAATAATCTCACTCATCTATGGAATTTAAGAAAAATAAAAGACATTATTGTAATAATATCCGGAGACAATAGAGATGAGGGCTGGAAGGACTGGCCCATGATATGAAGCTTACCACAAATAGTGGTGAGTGCAGTTAGAGAAATAACTACACTAACAACTATCATGACAATGGTAATGATTGAGAGATGTAGAATGCCTGTCTCTAATACAGTCAGGAGGTGGGGAATAGGGGGATGGGAGGCATTGGTGGTGGGAATGTTGCACTGGTGAAGGGGATGTTCTTTTTATGACTGAAACCCAACCACAAACATGTTTGTAATTCATGATGCTTAAATAAAGATATTATTAAAACAAAAAGAAAACAATATGGAAGCTCTGACTAAAAATTGTGGTTGCAATTATTATATTTCTCTCTTGTTCCTACTAATAGCACACCCAAATAATAGTTTAAGAATGCAAATAAAAGTGATGCAACTTCACAAAGACATTAAAGAAGAAAATACCGCTAATGCAAGGTGTCCACAATATTTTGAGATGAGGAGAGGAGAGTCAATTGCTTTGGATCAAGCTTTTTATATTCAGATAAGTTCTACTTGGGAGGAAAGCCAGAGAAGCAAATCAATTCATGACACTTTACCCAAAAAGTCCCAATAGCAGTAGGCACCTGAAAACACAATGTTTGACTAAAAGTCTGCTAGAAGCGTTTTAAATTCTCAAACATTTCCCCTCATCCTTATAGTCAGGGGACCATCTCTCTCTGCTCTTCTAGAGGAGCTCAATTTATAAAAAGAAAAATTGCAAAGAAAAGAGCTAAGTTGCAAAGAAAGGAATTAATAATTTTCCAGTACATGTATTTTCTTGATTAAAAGGTGCTACAAAA
Source organism: Suncus etruscus (assembly GCF_024139225.1). Taxonomy (NCBI): domain Eukaryota; kingdom Metazoa; phylum Chordata; class Mammalia; order Eulipotyphla; family Soricidae; genus Suncus; species Suncus etruscus. The sequence continues at coordinate 111,863,211 of NC_064852.1, read as the reverse complement.
TGCACAGCACTATTAATAAGCAAATACCTGCATGTCATGAGATTTCATGAAAATGGGATAAATAGGATTTCATAAGTCTTCTTGAAAGGAAATAAAATAGATTTTATAGAAAATTTTAAACATTCAATTACCACTTAGTTCTCAATTAGTTCTCAACAACATTACAAGACATTACGAGGCACACAAATATGACTTTGAAATGTTTATAGAAAATTATTTTTCAATCAAAATTCTTCACCCACTCAAATGGGTGAAGATAGAAATCTAGTGTAAAAATAGAAAAAGAAAAGTTTGTGTATTCAGGTTCTCACCGAATTTACCATCTATGAACATGTGTCTCTAAAAATGGGGAAGGGGAGAGAGACCCTGCACGGGGAAGAGCTGGGAACTATAATTCAGGATGGAAGAAGGCAAAGGGAATTAATTGTTCCCAAGATGAAAATGAAGAGATGCCATTGGAAGCTGGGTCCAGGCCTCACAAGAGACGGAGAAACAAAGGGATTGAGGGGATGGTGTGTGTGTGTGTGTGTGTGTGTGTGTGTGTGTGTGTGTGTGTGTGTGTGTTTCCAGAACAGAATGGTGATGATAATACACTTGCTATGTTTGATAATAGGAAAGTAGTTGGAAGTAACACTTAAGAAAATCATGGATATAATAAATAGTCATGCCATGGAAAATATGTGAACAAGGAAGAAACAAAAATTTTTGGAAAGATTTATAAAAAATGGAGCAAGCAAAAATAATGATATTATTATGAACTAAAATTTCAAATTTATAATATATAAACACTCACTTGAGCCAAAACCAGGAATGTATTTAGAATGTTCTGGGGATAGAAGAGTTTTCAGGAGTGTATATTAGGCAGTGAAGTAGATCAGGTATTAGCTATCTATATATTTAAACTTCAGAAGTATATAGTTTCTATTTACTTCAGAAGTATATAGCTATAGAACAGAAAAAACAAATAGAAAAGTTAAAAATGCTTGCTATGAAAGAGAAAGGGAAGGAGTAAGTAAAATAGTACATTTAATTTTTGGTTTGGAGAACCACATCCAGTAGTGCTCAGGATTGACTCCTGGCTCTGAGCTCAGCAATCTCTTTATTATTATTATTATTATTATTATTATTATTATTATTATTATTATTATTATTATTATTAGTTTTTGGGTCACACCCGGCAGTGCTCAGAGGTTACTCCTGGCTCTACACTCAGAAATCACCCCTGGCAGGCTCGGGGGACTATATGGGATGCCAGGATTTGAACAACCGTCCTTCTGCATGCAAGGCAAATGCCCTACCTCCATGCTATCTCTCCGACCTCCATACTATCTCTCCAACCCCCATCAGTGATCACTTTTTACCAGGGTTCCCAGAACTATATTGGGTACCAGGGATTCAGCCCTGGTTGGTTGTATGCAAGGCAATAGCCTTACCTGCTGTACTGTCACCTATGGCTCCCAAATGACATATTAAAAAAAATAGGTCATGTGCTTACTATTTGATTTTGAAAAACAAAGTCTGTTTATTCTTTCAAAATTGTAGAAAAGTATTAAAATTATAGAGTCACGTAATCAGATGTTATATTGATTTTCATCAAGAATGATTGTGGACCATGTATTTGGGGGCTTTTGGTCAGCTAGGTAAGAAACCTTACTCTCTATCATGATCTGGAATCTCTACCCTTACATGCTTACTGTCAGCCATGTTAGTTAAAACAATTAGCAGTGATGACTTACTGCTGGTCCAGACACATTGTTTTTTCTTCACTAAGGATAATCTACATACATAGGACTCATTGAGGACCTTCTAGTGCACTGGAGACTTTCTAGGAATGAGGTCGTGTTTCTAGGACCATTCTCCTTGCGTTTCTCTTTGCTTGATAGAAGCATCCCCAAGAGCGAATTGGGAAACAGAAAACATACTCATCTCCACTTCCTTCTTCATTGCAGGGTGGAGAGCACTGCTACTACCACGGAAGTATTCGGGGCATCAAGGACTCAAGGGCGGCTCTCTCAACCTGCAATGGGCTACAGTAGGTGGCACTGGGCAGTAGGGGCATGAACTTCTTCCCTAAGCCTTTCCAACTCTCTCCCGCCTACCCCAGCTATAGTGTCAGGTATTTTGCTCAGGGTCTCACACATACAAAACTGGATCTTTACCATAAACTAGATCTCTGGCCTCTCTTCTTTTAATTACTTTTCTATTATAAATGTTTATTTTAGTGATATTTGGGAGGGCTTCATGATAAACCTGCAAATGGCATAAAGAAATAGACCCATCAAATGTATTACTTATCATAATACATGGTTAGCAGAAAACTCAAAGAGGAACTAAATGTCAGGTCAATATCTATTCTCCCATTTGGTTTATACTGTGAAAGAGGAGGCCAAGATTATGGCATGACTGAACCTAGCGCAGGAAAATTTCCCACAGAGATACATTCTAGAAGACTTGTGTAGACTGGACAAGTGTTGGGGGCAAGAAGATGATGTTTTCAATGATCTTTAAACACAAGGGCCTATTTCTCTACCGATGATATGGATTTTCATAACAAGACATTGGTATCTGTTGTACCTATTTTATAACAATAATTTATATCATTGGCCATTATGAATATCCTATCCCCGATTAATATTAGAATCTATCCGTTTAATGCCAAATTAGCTGTCATTTATATGATATTAATGATCATCTAGATGCCTTTTGTTGCCTATGTACTCTCTGGCTCAGTTCTGGGACCACAGTGGGATTTCACGTGGAAATACATATGCTATTTGGTGCACTATAAAGGCATTTATTCAGGTGACTATTTTTAGAGGCACAGTATGAAGTTCACTTGCTATTTTTTGCTGTTTGCTCATTTTTTAAAATTCTCTCCTTTTGCGGTTCCTCATATCCTAGTGGTATGTTTGAAGATAATACCTTTGTATATATGATAGAACCACTGGACCTGATTCAAGATGAGGTAAGTGTGACTGTGACATCAATTTTCTTCTAGTCCCTTTTTCCTTTGAGCATCTTTGACTTTGTTCAATGAAGAGAAAGGCATGTCAGTTCAACAAGAATTTACACGTAGTACCTGACTTTCAAATTTAAATGAGAGCTGAGTTTAGAAACTTGAATTGCATATCCCAGTCCACATGGAAGTAAGGGAGTATTTCAAGCATCATACAATTTTTTTTCCTAAAATGAAGACCATTTTATTCTAAGGTATGGAGAAAGCAATGTTCCTAAATTACAGCCAGTCTCCTTTAGTCCCTCCTGCCCCAATCATCCTTTGTATTCTCAAGTTAGAACCAAGGTCTAAGGTTTGGCCACATGTGATACTCTTTCCCTCTTGTTTGATGCTCTGTACACCACAGCTAGGTGAGAACATCTGGCACTTGTCTCTCTGTCTTACTCACTTCTCAGAACAAGCACCAGTTCCATCAAGTGGCAGCAAACTGGCAAATGCCCTATTCCTTGTAGCTGCACAATATTCCATTGTGTGTGTCTGCCACAACTTCTTTATCTTTTCCTCTGTCAGATATTTGGGTTCTTTTTATTTCCTGGTTATTGTATTAAGTGTTGCCTTGCCTGTAGTTATGTATATAAGCCTTCCAATTTTGTGTTTTTTTTTTGTTCTGGAGGTCAATGCCAAGTGGGTGATAGGAAAGTAAGCTCTATCTTTATTTATTATTTTTGGTAAATCTCCACACTGTATTACAAACATTTCCACCATAACGAATGAGGCTTACTTTTTTTAAACTACATCTCTACTCATACCAATTATTGTTATTCTTTTTAATATATGCCTTTATCCCTAGTGTGGCATGATACTTACTCCATTGTCATTTTGATATAGATTTCCATGATAATAAGTGATATCGAACACTTGTTATGTGATGATGTTGGCCCCTCTTCTTGGAAGTGTCTGTTAGTCTCTTCCCAGTTTTGGATAGGTTTATTGGTTTTTTTAATTATTGAACTTGGTGAGAGCTTACTGTATTCTGGATATTACCATATTATCTGATATAGTGTGTATGCAAGTATCTTTTCCAAGTCAGTTGGGTGTTTTATAAACTTTAGCTACAGGGTTATTATTTTGGTCATGAAAATCCCCTTTTTCATTTATTGTGTTCCATTTGTTTATTTTTGTTTCTGTATCTTTGCCAATAGAATCACAGCATTGACACTACCTGTGAGATACCAGATCCCGGAGCATTTTGCTTCCACTTTTCTCAGTGTATTTTACTTGATGGATTCTGATCTCATTTCAAGCTCTTTGATCTACATCCAAGTCATTTTTTGTATATATGGCAGGAGATGTGGATTCAGTCTCTCATTTTAAGTCTCTTTCAAAAGCGAATTTTTTAAAACAATTTTTTAAAATGAAGGCACCACAATTTACAAAATTACTCCTAGTTGAATTCCAGGCACTCAGTTTTTCCATCACCAGTGTCTTATTTCTTTTCTCCAATATTCGACCTCCTTGAGAGATCACATTTTTTATTTTGATTATTGTAGTTTGATCTCATGCTTTCAGATTTGTTGGTTCTGTGGGTCAGAACCAACCTGTTCACTATAATATGCCCATAGCCCTTGCCCCCAGCCTCCTGCCCCTGTTACTTTCCATCCAGTTTTCTTTTTATGCATGTTTTTAGCTTATCTATATAGTTTTTCCAGAAAACTGTCCTTGCTCCATTTCATGTACCCATATCCTTGGTCATAGGATAAATGTCAACAGGTCTGGGGATATATCTCTGTAATAAGAGATAAATGTTCTTTTATTAAATAGTATTTTATTTAAGTACCATGATTACAATTTCAATCATAAAAAGAACATCCCCTCAAAATAAAAATTAAAAAAAAAGAACATCCCCATGCCCACCCCCATCTCCCACCTCCCCCACCTCCTGCCTGTATTTGCACCAGGCATTCTGTTTCTCTTACTCAACGCCATTGTCATGATAGTTGTTAGCTTCATATTGTGGGCCAGTCCTTCCACCCCTGCAGAGATAAATGTTCTTATTATAAGAAAAATATATGTAATAAATTGGAGGTGATGAGATTAGCTTAATGTGGCACTCATTTCATATTCTGTGTTTCTATACCAAATAATCATGTTGAGTATTTTACACTTATGTAGTGTGATGTGTCAATTATATCTTAATAAAACTGATGGGGAAAGAAAGAATTTTTCTAATAATCTGATATGTTAATGAAATAAAGCAGCTTTAAAATTCTATATGTTCATCAAATATAGTAGTTATGGCTTAAACATACTTATTATTTTGCTTATTATTATGCTTATTAGTTATTTTAGGTGCTGGAGATTAACTGGTAAACAAAATAGAGTTAGAGCCTAACCCTAAGAGAATTTATAGACTACAACAAACTTGAAGAAACAGGATGATTCAGTAATTATGGATGATAAGCTCATAATATAGGTTAAGTAGCAAAAATGAAGCCAGAAGAATATAATTGAACCTTCTTTTTAACTGTCCAGAGATGGTAGTTTTGAATAAAGACCAATGAAAATTAGGGAAGAACATTCCAGAAGAGCAAACACAAAGGCCTTTGTAGGAGTGAGTTAGGATGTTGCAGAAATTTGATCTAGTATGTGATCTAGAATTCTCTTTAGAAATGAGTGGAGCAGGAGGCAGAGTGGGAAAATGCAGGCACTAGAAGAACAGAAATTCTATAGTGAAAAGAACTCCTAGTGGGAAAATAACAAGTTGAGAGTGAAAATCAAAATATTGTAATAATTTTATGAGAGGACAAAAGACTTTATCTTCAGAGATTTCAGCATATAGATAAATGGCAAAAGATACTACACTTTAAGACTATTGATAACATGAGTTGAACTCACATTCATTTTATTGTTATAACAATGTATATGAATGGGGTGAATTTTTCAAATTTGAGGTAGAAAAGCCATTACATTAGAAACAGTTATTGTTTGAATAAATTGAATTTTTAAAGATCATAGTAGATGAAAATTAATGAAGACCATTTCACTTAGATCAAGAAATTTTTATTAAATAACTTTTTACCCACTCCAGAACTAGATGAATAGCCAGCAAAATTATTAAATTCTGAGATTGGCTAATGACCCTGTGTGCAAGAAACCAAACCAAAGAAGAAACAAAAATAATAGTCCTTAAGCATTAGCATTTTAAGATACATATCATGAGGGTTGGAACAATAGTACAGCAGGTAGGGCACTTACCTTGCATGTTATCTTTGTCCATCATGAAAAGAGAACAGAACTGTGGTTAAAATTTTAGCACTTAGTTTTTAAAATTCTTGCAAATCCAATTATTAGTTTCTTTCCCCTATATGTCTTTCACCTGTTACTAGTACCAGAATTTAGAGTTTCAGTAATCGCATTCAGTTTTTTATATTTAAGTTACCCAGTTCTCTGTGGAGTGGGGGAAGGGCTAGGACACACTCAGTGGTACTTGGGAGATGCCCATAGCTATGTGCTCTGTGGTTGTTCCTCATGATGCTCATGGGAACTGTGGATCAACATGGACCAAGTCCAAACTCCCATATGCTAAGTGTCTACCAGTCTATTGAGTTGTCCTTTCTCTAGCTCCTGATTGACTACTATTTTCAAATTTGTATTCTTTGTTATAAGGCACACAATGTAGATTACAATAATATATCATTTCTTTTTTTTTTTTAATTTTTATTTTTTTATTTAAACACCTTGATTACATACATGATTGTTTTTGGGTTTCAGTCATGTAAAGAACACCACCCATCACCAGTGCAACATTCCCATCACCAATGTCCAAGTCTCCCTCCTACCCACCCAACCCCCGCCTGTACTCTAAACAGGCTCTCCATTTCCCTCATACATTCTCATTATAAGGAAAATTCAAAATGTAGTTATTTCTCTAACTAAACTCATCACTCTTTCTGGTGAGCTTCCTATGGTGAGCTGGAACATCCAGCTCTTTTCACTTTTGTGTCTGGAAATTATTATTGCAAGAATGTCTTTCATTTCTCTTAAAACCCATAGATGAGTGAGACCATTCTGCGTTTTTCTCTCTCTCTCTCTGACTTATTTCACTCAGCATAATAGATTCCGTATACATCCATGTATAGGAAAATTTCATGACTTCATCTCTCCTGACAGCTGCATAATATTCCATTGTGTATATGTACCACAGTTTCTTTAGCCATTCGTCTGTTGAAGGGCATCTTGGTTGTTTCCAGAGTCTTGCTATGGTAAATAGTGCTGCAATGAATATAGGTGTAAGGAAGGGGTTTTTGTACTGTATTTTTGTGTTCCTAGGGTATATTCCTAGGAGTGGTATAGCTGGATCATATGGGAGCTCGATTTCCAGTTTTTGAAGGAATCTCCATATCGCTTTCCATAAAGGTTGAACTAGACAGCATTCCCACCAGCAGTGGATAAGAGTTCCTTTCTCTCCACATCCCCGCCAACACTGTTTGTTCTCATTCTTTGTGATGTGTGCCATTCTCTGTGGTGTGAGGTGGTATCTCATCGTTGTTTTGATTTGCATCTCCCTGATGATTAGTGATGTGGAGCATTTTTTCATGTGTCTCTTGGCCATTTGTATTTCTTCTTTGTCAAAGTGTCTGTTCATTTCTTCTCCCCATTTTTTGATGGGATTAGATGTTTTTTTCTTGTAAAGTTCTGTCAGTGCCTTGTATATTTTGGAGATTAGCCCCTTATCTGATGGGTATTGGGTGAATAGTTTCTCCCACTCAGTGGGTGGCTCTTGTATCCTGGGCACTATTTCCTTTGAGGTGCAGAAACTTCTCAGCTTAATATATTCCCATCTGTTAATCTCTGCTTTCACTTGCTTGGAGAGTGCAGTTTCCTCCTTGAAGATGCCTGTAATGTCCTGGAGTGTCTTGCCTATGTGCTGTTCTATATATCTTATGGTTTTGGGGCTGATATCGAGGTCTTTAATCCATTTGGATTTTACCTTCGTGCATGATGATAGCTGGGGGTCTACGTTCAATTTTTTGCAAGTGGCTATCCAATTGTGCCAACACCACTTGTTGAAGAGGCTTTCCCTGCTCCATTTAGGGTTTCCTGCTCCTTTATCGAAAATTAGGTGGTTGTATGTCTGGGGAACATTTTCTGAGTATTCAAGTCTATTCCACTGGTCTGAGGGCCTGTCCTTATTCCAATACCATGCTGTTTTGATAACTATTGCTTTGTAGTACAGTTTAAAGTTGGGGAAAGTAATTCCTCCCATATTCTTTTTCCCAATGATTGCTTTAGCTATTCGAGGGTGTTTATTGTTCCAAATGAATTTCAAAAGTGCCTGATTCACTTCTTTGAAGAATGTCATGGGTATCTTTAGAGGGATAGCATTAAATCTGTATAATGCCTTGGGGAGTATTGCCATTTTGATGATGTTAATCCTGCCAATCCACGAGCAGGGTATGCGTTTCCATTTCCGCGTGTCCTCTCTTATTTCTTGGAGCAGAGTTTTATAGTTTTCTTTGTATAGGTCCTTCACATTTTTAGTCAAGTTGATTCCAAGATATTTGAGTTTGTGTGGCACTATTGTGAATGGGATTGTTTTCTTAATGTCCATTTCTTCCTTATTGCTATTGGTGTATAGAAAGGCCATTGATTTTTGTGTGTTAATTTTGTAGCCTGCCACCTTGCTATATGAGTCTATTGTTTCTAGAAGCTTTTTGGTGGAGTCTTTAGGGTTTTCTAAGTAGAGTATCATGTCATCTGCAAACAGTGAGAGCTTGACTTCTTCCTTTCCTATCTGAATTCCCTTGATATCTTTTTCTTGCCTAATCGCTATAGCAAGTACTTCCAGTGCTATGTTGAATAGGAGTGGTGAGAGAGGACAGCCTTGTCTTGTACCAGAATTTAGAGGGAAGGCTTTTAGTTTTTCTCCGTTGAGGATAATATTTGCCATTGGCTTGTGGTAGATGGCTTCAACTAGATTGAGAAAGGTTCCTTCCATTCCCATCTTGCTGAGAGTTTTGATCAAGAATGGGTGTTGGACCTTATCAAATGCTTTCTCTGCATCTATTGATATGATCATGTGGTTTTTATTTTTCTTGTTATTGATGTTGTGTATGATGTTGATGGATTTACGGATGTTAAACCAGCCTTGCATTCCTGGGATGAAACCTACTTGATCGTAGTGGATGATCTTCTTAATGAGGCATTGAATCCTATTTGCCAGGATTTTGTTGAAGATCTTTGCATCGGCATTCATCAGCGATATTGGTCTGTAATTTTCTTTTTTTGTAGCATCTCTGTCTGGTTTAGGTATCAAGGTGATGTTGGCTTCATAAAAGCTATTTGGAAGTGTTTCCGTTTGTTCAATTTCATGAAAGAGTCTTGCCAGGATTGGTAGTAGTTCCTCTTGGAAAGTTTGAAAGAATTCATTAGTGAATCCATCTGGGCCTGGGCTTTTGTTTTTCGGCAGACCTTTGATTACCGTTTTGATTTCATCAATGGTGATGGGGGTGTTTAGATATGCTACATCCTCTTCCTTCAACCGTGGAAGATTATAAGAGTCCAAGAATTTATCCATTTCTTCCAGGTTCTCATTTTTAGTGGCGTAGAGTTTCTCAAAGTAGTTTCTGATTACCCTTTGAATCTCTGTCATATCAGTAGTGATCTCTCCTTTTTCATTCCTAATACGAGTTATCAAGTTTCTCTCTCTCTCTTTCTTTGTTAGGTTTGCCAGTGGTCTATCAATCTTGTTTATTTTTTCAAAGAACCAACTTCTGCTTTCGTTGATCTTTCGGATTGTTTTTTGGGTTTCCACTTCATTGATTTCTGCTCTCAGCTTTGTTATTTCCTTCTGTCTCCCTATTTTTGGGTCCTTTTGTTGAGCACTTTCTAGTTCTATTAGCTGTGTCATTAAGCTACTCAGGTAAGCTCCTTCTTCCTTCCTGATGTGTGCTTGCAAAGCTATAAATTTTCCTCTCAGTACTGCTTTTGCTGTGTCCCATAAGTTCTGATAGTTTGTGTCTTTATTGTCATTTGTTTCCAGGAACCTTTTGATTTCCTCCTTGATTTCATCTCGGACCCACTGGTTATTGAGTATGAGGCTGTTTAACTTCCAGGTGTTAATGTTTTTCTTCTGAGTCCCTTTGGAATTCACAAATAATTTCAGAGCCTTGTGGTCAGCAAAGGTAGTCTGCAAAATTTCTATCCTCTTGATATTATGGAGATATGTTTTATGTGCCAGCATGTAGTCTATCCTGGAGAATGTCCCATGTACATTGGAGAAGAATGTGTATCCAGGTTTCTGGGGGTGGAGTGTCCTATATATATCCTCTAGGCCTCTTTCTTCCATTTCTCTCCTCAGGTCTAGTATATTCTTGTTGGGTTTCAGTCTGGTTGACCTATCCAGTGTTGACAAAGCCGTGTTAAGGTCCCCCACAATTATTGTGTTGTTATTGATATTATTTTTCAGATTTGTCAACAGTTGTATTAAATATTTTGCTGGCCCCTCATTTGGTGCATATATGTTTAGGAGAGTGAATTCTTCCTGCTCTATATACCCCTTGATTAATATAAAATGTCCATCTTTGTCCCTTACAACCTTCCTGAGTATAAAGTTTGCATTATCTGATATTAGTATGGCCACTCCAGCTTTTTTATGGGTGTTGTTTGCTTGGATGATTTTTCTCCAGCCTTTTATTTTGAGTCTATGTTTGTTCTGACTATTCAGGTGTGTTTCTTGTAGGCAGCAGAAGGTTGGATTGAGTTTTTTGATCCATTTAGCCACTCTGTGTCTCTTGACTGGTGCATTTAGACCATTGACGTTGAGAGAAAGAATTGTCCTGGGATTTAATGCCATCTTTATATCGAAATTTGGTGTCTTTTGGTTAGTCTTGTCTTTAATTAGGTCTTTCAGTTTTTCTCTTAAGACTGGTTTTGTGTCTGTAAAGTTTCTGAGCTGCTTTTTGTCAGTGAAACCATGTATTCTTCCGTCAAACCGGAAAGTGAGTTTTGCTGGGTATAGTATTCTGGGTGAAGCATTCATTTCATTCAGTCTTGTCACAATATCCCACCACTGCTTTCTGGCATTGAGTGTTTCTGGTGACAGGTCTGCTGTAAATCTCAAGGATGCTTGCTTGAATGTAATTTCCCCTTTTGATCTTGCTGTTTTCAGAATTCTGTCTCTATCTGTGGGATTTGTCATTGTGACTAGGATGTGTCTTGGGGTGGTTTTTCTGGGGTCTCTTTTGGTTGGTACTCTTCGAGCATGCAGGATTTGATCACCTATATTCTTTAGGTCTGGAAGTTTCTCTTTAATGATGTTCTTGACCATTGATTCTTCCTGGGAATTTTCTTCCTGGGTCTCTGGGACTCCAGTGATTCTTAAGTTGTTTCTGTTGATCTTATCATAGACTTCTATTTTCATCTGTTCCCATTCTTTGACTAATTTTTCCGTTGTCTGCTCATTTGCTTTAAGTTTTTTGTCCAATCTCTCCTGCTGTATGGAATTGTTATGTATCTCATCTTCCACAGCACCAAGTCTATTCTCAGCTTCTGATACCCTGTCCCAGAGCTTATCCATTTTGTCATTCACTTCGTTTACTGACTTTTTCAGTCCTGTTAGTTGACATGTTATTTCAGTTTGGAGTTTTGTCATTTCTGCCTTCATATTTTCTTGGTTCTTATTAGTGTTCTGTTCAACTCGATCCATGGTTTCTTGGAGTCTGTTGAGCACCTTCCATATTGCTAGTCTAAAGTCCTTATCTGAGAGGTTGATTAGTTGTTCAGTCATTATCTGGTCCTCAGAATTGTCATCTTCATTCTCTATGTCTGATGCTGGCCTGCGTTGTTTCCCCATTGTCACACTTGTATTGTGGGTTTTTCTACGTGTTGTGGTGGTATTCATTGTCTATATGATGTAGGCAGCACACTCCTCTGGCTCCTCCCTTTCTGGATGGGCTGGCTTGCCTCTAAGGGAGGGGAGTCCTCCGTGGATGAAGCCTCACACTGGGTCAAATCTTAGGCCCGAGCATGCAACAGAGAAGACAGTCCAGAGAGAAATGCTTGCTTCTCTGATATAGCACAGTTCTTATTGTGATTTTTTCTTATTGTTGCAATGGTGTTCTTTTCTTAGAAGGAGCGCACGGCCGCGTAGCGAAGCGGAGCGGCCGTGCTCTGATGGAGCCTCTTTTGCTCCACTCCCAAGAGTTTCACACAAGAGGACAGTAGACAGATATTTACAGTTCACACTCACAGTTGGGCCCCTCTGCGCAGGCTTAGATTCGTGTCTTTTCCCCGCCTGATGTCCCAAGCAGGGAATCCAGCTTCTGCAGCAGTCTGCCGGCCGGTTTTTATGTTCTGAATCCCGCCCTGGAAATGGCCTCTGGGATAGGGAGAGCAGATTTCTGGAGCCTCTTTTGCTCCACTCCCAAGAGTTTCACACAAGAGGACAGTAGACAGATATTTACAGTTCACACTCACAGTTGGGCCCCTCTGCGCAGGCTTCTCCTCCTATTTTCAACAGGCATTAATAGAGCACTCAGCTACTTTCTCAATAATATATCATTTCAAATATTAAGTAATACTATATATTTGTAATGAATATCCTTCATTGCATAAGCAGAACAAAACTCCATGATTGTTATTTATATAATCTATGAAGACCACTCTTATTTCATAACTTTTTCTGATGATAAAAGAAAAAATTGTGAAAAATTTAGGGAAGCAAAAAAGCAAATATACAACTAATTTATAATCTTCATCATTTTCATTTCCCAGAGGTAATTTCTTTTTTGATATGTTCTTCCAGAGTCTAAATGTTACCTTCCCACATCCTCTAATAAATAAGATTACAATATTGTGATGTAATTTTATACAGTACTGTATACTTGAGTCTCAGTATCTTTATCAAACTGGAATGAAGTATATACAACATGGAAATTGAGGTGATGATATTGTGTGATATGTATATTAAAATTATTTTTACATTTGTGTATTCAGAAAGGTGAACTAATATAATATATAAGGATAAGATATTTCCACTAGTATAGCTTCTAAAGTAAAATATGTTAGTTTTTTTAAGATTATTAGGAAGAATTGCTACTTTTTCTCTAAACTATGCCACCAATATATTATTACTAACAGTAGTTTTATGAGAAGGCTCTTTGTCTTGCAACCGTAATTAACTTTTGATAGTATGGTTTTGAAATCTTTTTTGACTTGTACTTGATTTTTTTTTAAATTTCAGTTATAAAAAGTGGTAAGATATTTCATGTTCATTTTCATGTATTTATTGACTATTTATGTTTCTTGTGAATTTCCTATTCTTAACCTTGAAGAGAGTAATAAATAAAATTGTTTCTCTCTGAACTCAAGCAATTGGATGACATCCAATTTATTTTAAATTAGAATGATAGCAAGACATACTTTTCAATTTTTTTCTCTGAAAAGATGGGCAGATAAATGTACTTATTTTAGGATAGATTTTTGAAGATGTCCCAGTATATTTTTCTATCAAGGTTTGATTATCTCTTGAGTCCTAATAACCATTATTTTTGTTTCAGAAAAGCACAGGGCGACCACATATAATCCAGAAAACATTGGCAGGACAGTACTCTAAGCAAATGAAAAATCTCAGTAAGTTTTCCTGAAAATGTTCATCACGTTTTATATCACAGAGGCTGTAGATCAGGGATCTCTCTCTCTCTCTTACTCTCCGTCTCTCTCTCTCTCTCTCTCTCTCTCTCTCTCTCTCTCTCTCTCTCTGTCTCATCTCTCTCCTATATCCTCTCTCATTATCAGGTATCCTCAGCACACTTATGTTTACTCTTACAGCATGTGATGTTGCTTTTGCATATAAATACAAAATTTTAAATACTCGCTGCAAAAGTTTTTGTGATTCTAAGTTCTAAACTAAAGGAAACAAGGGATATACTCTGAAATATTGGGAGGTCCTGTGATTTTTTTAGTCAAGTGCATATTGTTGATATCTCCCATTTTGTTTTCAATATAATTTGGAAGAAAACTAACACATTTAAGTCAGGCTGTGAAGTGATAAGTGGTAGTTTGACTTCTTTTTTTCATCTGATGGTGTTTCGATTTTGAGAGGACCTATATTCTCAATGCCACCCTTCCTTCACGATACAGTTCAAAGCATATTTCCATTGAATTACAGTCCAACATCAATTTCTGTTTTTGTTTGTTTGTTTTTGAATACAGGCATGGAAAGCAGTGACCAGTGGCCCTTTCTGTCTGAGTTACAATGGTTGAGAAGGAGAAAGAAGAGAGCAGTAAGTGTGAGTGTGGCATTTGAGCCTCAGTGGAGCCAGTTCAGTCCCTTAAATCCTGTGCCCATCACAGCACCATATCTCAGTCCACTCCTGACCACTTAGATTTGGTTTTTCCCTGCAAGCAAAATAACACATAAGAAAGCGCAGTGGCTGATTGCTTTTTATTGCTCCTTCTCTAGTAGTGATGCACCAAATTACTGTGTTCTGCAAGTGCTGACTTCAAAGAAGAAATGTATTGCTTTATTTTCTGTCTTCAAATAGACATTGCAATATATATTTTCTTCTTCTTTTTCTTCTATACAAAATGTGGTGAACACTTCCCAACTTCTCAATTGCTTGTATAAGATATAGAAAGTGTCTGCTAACAGAGGAAGTAGAGGGAAAAATTAGGTTTTGAAATGTGGGTGAATCACACTTACTTGTTTTTCTCTCAAAGTCTAGCTAATCTTTGATCCTAACAAACTTCGAAAGGACGTATTTTCTGAATGAATTCATTTGACCATAACAATTGCTAAATAAGAATCATGTGATCATGTCATTAACCACTGTCATAGAGTTCCCGCGTATTTATAAATGTATAGGGCTTGGAAACTGAAATTATGTTCTGCGTCTGTTTCAAAATAGATCGGAAAGCTGTAATGATGGGAACTGTTCGGTAATTACATGGTGAATGCTATGTAACTGAGAATTAATTCCACAGCTTATAGATTAACATTGTAATTTACTAGATAACTTAATGGGCAGTTATACTGGAAATTGCAGATTTTAGATGTTTTGCTAAATGTATTTGCACAGCCACCAAAATCTTATTTACTGTTAAATTATTTTTTTTCATGAATTTGGCTTTTGTGTTATTTTGTTTTGTATAAAATGATTATAAATACTTTTACTTATATATTTTTTGTTTAGATATTTCAGTTTTCTTTCTGTTGAAGATGTGGCTGGTAATAAGAAGTTTTGTATAAACTACTGACATTTCACTTTACTGTATTTCTACCTAATATACAAATTTATAATGACCATGTGAATATAGAAAAAAATGCATTAGTGATTTTTTTTTTCGGTTTTTGGGCCACACCCGGCGGTGCTTAGGGGTTACTCCTGGCTGTCTGCTCAGAAATAGCTCCTGGCAGGCTCGGGGGACCATATGGGACACTGGGATTCGAACCAACCACCTTTGGTCCTGGATCGGCTGCTTGCAAGGCAAACGCCACTGTGCTATCTCTCCGGGCCGGCATTAGTGATTTTTTTTAGTTTCTAAAAGTAAATTAAAGTCCAAATGATTGCTAAAATTTTGATTTCTGCTCTTAATGGTTATGAGTAATAATCAAACAAACTGCAATAATTGTCAGTGTTTCTTTTCAAAGTTATCTGATTTGGAGTTTGTATTTTTGATTCCATTGAGTTAATATTTCTATTTGACTATTTTGATATCTGTTTCAGACATCATAAAGTATTCTAATTACCTGTTTTAGTGAAGATTGTTTTGTAGAGGTTTAGGTAGACAGGAATTTTTAAAAATTACATATTAGTGCCAAAGAGATTAAGATTTATTTATCTTAACAAAATTACGCTATGCATCATTATTTAGAACATTTTAATAAGTGAAATATAAAATAAGTGTGGGTTATTTTCTACTTAAAATATTTAAACATTTTAAATTTCCATTGACTTGTCATTTCTGGAATGTATTTTGCTTCATATTCAAATATGGTTTGCTCTTTATCTAATGGGTATTTTAATGATAATTAAGTACAATATTTTGCTGAATACTTTAATATTTGTTTATCCACGTTTTATTGTAACTTTCGCTCACCAAATTTCTTTCTATTTATTAAATAGCAAGAATCATTCTAAAATTATAAAATCTTTGATGTTTTCAAAGTCAATGTAAAAATAATTTATGTGGCTAGATCGATAGTATAGAGGGTAGAACACTTGCCTTGCATGTGGCTGACCTGGGTTTAACCCCTGGTACTTTGTAAGGTCCCTCAAGCCTCACTAGGAGAGATTTTTTGAGGTACCCCAAACTAAGCGTAGAACCAGGAATAAGCCCTGATCACCTCTGGATATGGTCCCCTGAACCAAAACAACAAACAGACAAAAACTTTCTATCAAACACCATCTGACCATATATTTTTATTTTTTATAGCCATCACGTGGTGTCTTTGAAGAAATGAAATACTTGGAACTTATGATTGTAAATGATCACAAAATGGTAAGAATAGAGGATGGATGAGTTTTTAAGCCTAATTTCTTACTAAATGTTATACTTTATGATTAATTTTTATTTGTTCTTATTAAAAAGCAAGATATTTTGATGACTAATTTTGGAAGGAAAGCAATAAAGGACTCAATTTATATCATGGTATTTGGAAACACTGCTTTATAGAATCTTTACAACTATTAACTTTCCTCTATTGAACACCAATTATAATGCATGTATCTAACTGTTGGGTATCTTTTACTCATCTTGACTTAAAATTCTCCATCTTTACTTTTCTTTCTCTTTATTCTTGGTCAGTACCTTACAGTTTTATCTCATGTCTTTGTTCTTCTACCATGTTATTGTAAATGTATGCTCCTAATTATTTTGATTATCTATGGTAGATATAAATGTAGAAGATTAGCAAATACAAGTAAATGTCCAAAGAAATTATCTTTGACAGATGACCTATCTTCTTTAAATATTGACAGAATAATCTCCTGTTATTTCTGTCAGAGTAATACTGGCCCAATGTGTCCTTTCAATATCCCTAAAAAGATAGCTGATGAGCAATTCTTGTCTCCCCCTTCCCTTTAGAAAAGATAGTGGAAACTTTTTCAACTAGACTTTCCTTTCTCTTACAAACAACCTGGCTGAATTATTGAGCATATCAAGAGTCTTGGCTAACCAGCTGATTTTCTAGAAATCCTTGTGATGTGCTAGCAACTGCTTACCAGCTAGTTTCCTGAAAGGAAGTCTCAGTCCATGATGTGAATCGACCAGAGCTGAACTCTGCCTACCCAAGTGAGGTCACTCAGTGAGGAGCTAGCAAAAGGGATTCAGTTGTACCTTAGGAGCTGGTGGGGACCATCTTCCTAAACTTGTTTTGGGCTTATTGCAATTCTACAGTGTAATTTTGGAAAATAACCTTAATAATATAGTAATTGCTTTTAGGAAAACAATACTGTATCTCAGAAAAGATAGGGAAAACTGAGAATCTTTGAAGATGGGCAGGAGTGACAACACAGCTCATAGGGTGCTTGCCTTGCAGTTGGCTGACCCATATTGTCCCATATTGTCCCCCCCTACACCTGCCAGGAGTGATCCAGAAGTAAGTCCTGATTGAGTACTGCTGATTATGCCTTTTCTCCCCAAATTAAATTTATGAAATACTTAGCAGGGATGAGTGAAAAGCTTGTAGAAAATTGCAACAATAGTTCAAAAAGCTTTGAAAATCTCTGTAGGTTCTAGTTTTAAACAAGATTGCAAGTATATTTTTAGATTATAGGATAAACTTTTGTTCCATAGCAAAGAGACAATGAGGAGTTCTAATCAGCAAACCTACTCAGAAAAGGCCTCAGTGTCATGTATTTTTAAATGGTGACTTATTTATATTCACACATTTATTTCTGTGTCTGCCTATTTGATGCAGGAGCAATGAGTGAGACTCTGTGTAGGGTCATGGTTCCCAAGTTCCTCAGTATTTTCAAGAATGAAAATACTGGATAGTTATGATGCTCAGACTCAGAGTCAGAAGGTAGAAAAGTTTATTGGAAAAATAGAGGAGAAAGGAGGAACTTAGCATAGGACTAAGTTACATATGGTTTATTTTGTAGGATGTTTTGTAGGGAAATGGAACCTTTGTGTAGGCTTTATTACAAAGGGTACAAGGCTTTACTACAAGGTCCCTACAGAGGGGTTGGCTATTCTGAGTCGTTAGGTTTGGGACAATTGTTTTAGGCATTGTTTGTCATCAGAGCCTCTTTGTGACCTCAAGTTCTGAGGTAGAATTCTATAGTCTTGAGGAATTATTAACTCCCTGTTTATCACAAAGTGCCCAGGAATTCTCAAGAGAATTAAAAATATATTGGAAAAAATTGGAAAGCAATTAGGACTGGGGAGTGTCAAAGATGGGACTGCTCACAGCAGCTGGTCAGGGAAAACTGAGGCTTTCTCTTTCATATAGTTAAGCAACAGCTTAATCAGGTTGAATATTATTTTATAGAACACTCAATATTCTTTTCTTTCTAGTTTTTTTCCTTGTCTAGTAACTTAAATATATTTCCTGAGATCTTTTGGTAGAAGAAGACTTTATTGAGGCTGCATACAATTTAGGAGAGTTCTTCCCTAGTGAAAGGAAAACTAAATGTAGAGGCAAAAATAGAGATAATTAAGATTTAAGTGGTGGTGTTTCTGAGGAATATTAAGTTGCCTGAAACCTTAAGATAATTCTTTCATCCAAATTATTTGGTTGATTGGAACATTGAAGTTTCCCCCAGCAACTTCCTAATTCTTAACTTTGTGAAATTACAGCTTTAGAAACCCAAAGTTCTTTCAACATTTAATTTGCAAATTTTTGGAGAGAAAGGGAAGTAATAAATAAATGCACAAGCTTTTAAATCCACAAATGGCTTTCATATATTGCCAGACATTAAGAAAATTATTTCTCAGACCTAAGACTTGTGATTTCAAATGTTTGAAGGGACGTGAGACAGATCTGAAGTGACTGTCCTAAGAGAGAAACTTGCTACATTCTTAAACATTCTATCATTGAAATTCAGTTTGAATTTATTTTTTAATCTTTTAAATAGGAATAATTTAAGACATGTGTTTGTCTTATGAATAATAAAACAGTTCTTTAAGATGCTATTTTTAGTATGAACAATTTCTACACATTACACCAAATAGTCTGTGCTGCTACATTTTGAGGCTACTGAATCTTCTAAAGGCAAAACTCAGAAATTTATCTTATTATTATTAAAATGAGCCAAACCATGTCATTTATCTTTGAAGTCAGAAAAAAGTACTGTAATTACACAAATACAGTTGGAGTGAATATGTGCTAAAAATGAAAAGTTAAAAGATTTAGGGCTTCAGTTGTTGCTCAATGGGAGAAGAGAGATAGAAGAGAGAGAAGAGAAAGAGAGAGAGCGAGAGAGCGATAGTGAGAGAGAGGGAGGGAGAAAGAGATATCATGCTCCTGGGTTTGATTTCCCAGCTTAGTGGAAAAAACAACTTTTAATCCTTTTTTAAAAAACCATCTTTTATTAAATACTTTATTTAAACACTATGAATATAATGTTCATAATACAGTTGTTTATTTTTCAGAGATATAAAGTTATATTCATGATTGAGTTTCTTCAGTCATACAATGTCCAAGTTCCTTCACCAGTTCACATTCCCCAACACCAGTGTCCCCCACTGATTTCCCTCTCATCCTTCCCCTGATCTGCCTCTGGGCAAACATTCTACATCTCTCTTTCTGTCTCTCTCTTGTCTCTCTCTCTTACTTCCTCCTTCTCCCCTCCATTTTAGACACTGTGGTTTACACTATTGCTACTGAGGAGTACCATGTACATCACTTTATCCCCTTTCAGTACCCACTTCTTGTCCAGAATGATCATGCCCAACTTTCATTGTCATAGTGGTCCTTTCTCTGCCTTAACTGCATTCTTTGTGACAAGCTTCTTACCATGGACTTGTCCTCCTGAACCTGTCTCTATTATGGTCTTGAATCACCATGAGATACAAAGTTGTCAGGCTGTTCACAGTTGAGTTAGTTGAGTTTTAGCTGTACAGTGTTCTAGAACTCATCCCTTCACCAGTGCCTACTTTCCTCCTCTAATGCTCCAGTATTCCTCTCCCAATCCCAGCCTGTCTCTTGCAGACACTTTTCTTTCTTCCTTTTAGACACTGTGATTTGCAGTGAAGGATACCATGCATTACCCTTCATATTACTGAAGGATATCATGCATATCACTTTCCTTTCTTTTAGCACCAGTTCTTGTCCAGAGCTATCATTTCTAACTCTTATTGTTATAGTGCTCCCTTCTCTGCCAACCACCCTCCTTATATTTTGGCCTTTTGACTAAGGACCTGATTTTGATTTCTATGGTGCTCAGGGTTTTACTCCTGATTATGCACTCAAAAATCACTCCTGGCTGTGCTCATGAAACCATAAGGGATGCCAAGGATAGAACCTGGTTTGCCTGCTTGCATTCAAACACCCTCCCCACTGTGCTAATACTCTGGCCCCTATTAATATTTTCCTGTCTGTTCCTGTGCTTTTGGCTCATATCAATCAACATATTACTCTTCATGCTCATCTAGATCTCAACAGATTTCATGCCTTTATTTCTTTGACAGCTGCCTGGCTTTTCAATGTGTAAATGGACCATAGTTTCTCTATTTGTTTCTCTATTCTGGGACACTTGGATTTTTTTTTTTCAGATTTGGACTATTGCGATAAAAGAACTTTTAGTCTTGAATGATCATAAAGTTTAACAGACAAAGAAATCAGTCAGTTGCCAAAGAAGATGTTCACTATTTCAGAAATATTTCATCTGGTCTCATAAGCTAAATGTAGACTTTGGACTTTAAGACATTAGTACAGTAGTTCTTTCTACTACATTGATAGTTATGGTGATTTGCCTTTCAGGAGATTCAGTTTGACCCCGATACCAAATATTCCAATGAGTGATCTCTGAGCAGAAAGCCAGGAGTAATCCTGAGCATCACTGGGTATGGTCCTAACCCCTGACACAACACACACACTCATATACAATGCATATACACATATACATGCACACACATATATGCACACACATACACTCATACAAATACATAGGTGCACACACACAAACACACACCACCATTATGTCAGAGTCTCTACTAAGTATGTTCTTTTGATCAGAATAGTTTTTCTTCAGTTCCAGGAGGTTATTTTTTTTTGAAAAGTTCTCTTTTAAGTTGTCATAACGAAGCCATAAATTAGATCATACATCAGAGTTCAGTCAGTCACAGGGTAAA